>NC_047557.1:100480690-100781459 GCF_012275295.1 Melopsittacus undulatus
GTATCAAGTATGGAAGCTTGCATCTGAAATACAGCACAGAGGCAGAAATCACACCTGGTAGATGTGCTTCCTCCCGTCCACAATATCAAGGTGGGATTTAGTGGGTTTGAAGACATTTTATTCAGTTCTGTTTTCTGATTCGTGCCTGGGATTCTCACCCATTTTACTGGAATTAGTGCATTTGTCATCCATCAGTTGAGCTTTTCCATGAAGGCACAGCCAACTCCTCCTCTCTTCCTCATGACCACATATTCAACCCTCTGGCTTTCATGATACCAGACCCTGACCAGCCCCTCCCTGTGAAAGAATAGGATCTTGGACTTCCTCCTCTCAAAATGTCAGCTACACAGAGTGAAAGAGTCAAACACTTTGGGATTAGCCACTCCTGGCAGGTCAGGGTAAAACATGCATTGGATATAGGCAAGAATGGAAGAGACATCATCTGTGGAGCCACCTTAATACCCCATTGTAGGCTGGGGTTTGTAACTCCCTTTTTTCAGTTTCTGGATCAAGCCCCTATTAACCAGTAAAAGGACTGGAAAATTAATGTCTCAATCTACACTGAGATATTTTTGATATTCCTCCTGAAAAAGGAAAAAAAAATTGAGTTAATCACACACGTGCTGATTGAAGGCTACACTTTTTTCATAACATCCAATATTTCAGCCTTAACACAAGAACTGTAGAATTAAATCAAAGATCCATTCCATATCTTTCACTAGTTTTATTGTGTGTACCAGTATGATTTGTACCAGTATGTGTTAGCTTTGATTTCATTAACACCTTTACAACAGCACTTTTCTAAGCCATTTTCTTTACTGAAAGAAAACATACATGAGAGTCTAGATCTTCTTCTGTACAACACCAAATGAAAACAACAGAGCAGAGGCACATCACAAGAGCTGAGCAACTGAACAACACTGAAACTACAAGGGAAGAATTTACCCCATCATCTGAAAGAGTAATTATACTCCATACCTAGCTCATTATTTTCCTTTTTATTAAAACACTGCTTGTAGGTTTAGTTTTTATGGCATGTAGCATGGAACAGCATTCGTGTAGGAAAATCTGAGTGTAAAGATACGAGGTTGGACTTGTACAACTCAAGACAATGGTACCAGACAAAAAGAATAAAATTAAATCAGCACTTATGTAAAGCAGGAAAAAAATCTTAACTAAAATCCTTCAGTTTGTGTTATGTGGGAGGCCAAGTACATACAATTGATGCTTCTGGATTTAAAGATTTATTAATCTTCATTCATAAAGTTTTGCCTTCATGGAAACAGGCATTCAAACACAAATACAGCCATTGAATTTTTGCTGAAAAGGTCTACTTAACAAAAGGGAACTAATAAAATACTTTCCATATCCTTATTTACACGGAAGTGGTAACCAAAAATGCAAAGCCAAGGCTTTCATATGCCAACTCCTCTTGTTTTGCTAAAAGAAGTACTTCAAAAGGAACATTACTCAATTACTGTTGTACATTAGACATCAGAAGGTAATCCCAAATGACTGTCCAAAACTGGAAACAAAAACCCACAAAGTATCCAATGAACTCTCAGTACTACCCACCAGTATTTACATTCCCATACATACAGACAAAGGAAGGGGAGGAAAAAACAGAAAAAAAACAGTTTATTTGCTAATTTCAAAGCTTATTTTTGGCTACAAGCACATGAAAGTAAAGTTGTTTGCAACTGTTTTTAACAACTATCAACTGTATTGAATAAAAGCAGAGAAACTCCTCCTAAGAGTGAGCTAAAGATGTTTGGGTTTTTTATCTGCCTGTTTTCAGAAAGATGCCTGCTTTCACATTTCTTATCTTTTGGAAGCTTTTTATCTACGCTACGATGGAGAATGGAACAAAAACTAAGATCCACTCTCCTTACCAGCAAACACATTGAACCTCTTCTGTCACAAACACACAAGACTAAGTTTTTTCATCAACTAAATACCTTTTATTTCCTACCCTGCTACTGCTGAACCCATGACATTCTCATAAATTATTTATTAACTAGAATACTGGAAGCCTAAAGAAACCTTGCAGATCAAACACTAGGTTTTCAAAGCACATACGGAAATGGTTGACCAAAGTCTGTAAGATGAGCAGATAAGAGAGAACTGAGATCTACACAACCCCGGTATTGATCAGCAGCTTTCAGAACCTGATGTTAATGATACATCCCAGGACGTCAAATAAGGTCAGTCTCATGTTTATTCACTAAAACCCCTTGTAATAAGTCAGAGATTTAATACCAATTACAAGAATTAACTTGTAATGGTTTTGTCATTAAAGCCAAGAAAGAGCTGGAACTGTTGATCTGATCCCAAGACTCCTTTAGAGGAAGATTTCACTGCAAGCATGTCCCCAGAGCCGCACTTCAAACTGTGGCCTAACAGGTTCTGAACCACTTAATGTTAAGAGGATGACACTGAAAACATTCAGCTTGAACTCTGTTCAATTCAACAACCAGCAAAAGCACACCCCGGGTTGTTTCATGACTCATTAACTCACAAACTAGTTCTTCTAAGAGATACCAATCAGCATCAAAACGCTGATGGGCCAGAGTCCAAATAATGGAATGACAAAAGAAGCTCTTTTCTATGAAATAGTTTGCACTTACAGAAACTGTGCTTCTGGGGATGGAAAGAACATGAGGAGACAGGAAACATGAAACGTTCTTATAATGTAAGTGCATAAAAAAATTAAAAAGTATGACATAAATTTAACTTAAATGACAAGTGTATATCCCTCAGTTATGAGCTTGTCTATCCATAGCTATACTAGATGGAAAAAAACTTCCACTTAAGAGCATCAAGATCCATCTTTAGACTATTTCCTGAAAAGTAAGGGAAAGCAGGTAGGGATGTAAGTGTTTCTTTTTGAAAATGAACTTATTTTAGTACTTAGAAAAAGTCAAACCTAGGAAAGGATGAAGAAATTTCTCTACAGTTCACTACATTGAGTTGTCATGTAATAATAACCTTTCATTACTACATCAGTGAAGAGAAATGACATCTCATTCTCAGAACTCTCCAGACACAGCAGGGTAATTTATTAAGATATTAACCTATTTTTATATAATACAGTGGTTATGGATTGAGAAAATGTGTGAAGGGGCATAACTGGGACACTGAAACGATCCCAAAACCTTGCTATGAAAGCAGTGAGATCTTTGCTTGTTCTCCCTTATCAGGTATCTTCTAAATCCTCCGTGAAGCCTGACACATCCAGGAAATTCCGGACTGTGTTCCAGGGATGAGCCCACTACAACAGCTCTGAAACTCAGTGGTGACCACTGAAATACAAAAATCATTGAAACACTCTTGAAAAGAAATTGCACATTCATCTAGACTCCAAATAGAGCAAGTTCTTTAAACAGGAACTAATTTTGCTAGCACAAACTCAGGAGACAGGACTAATTACCATCACAGCTTTCATTGACAAAAACAAAGGAGGAAAGTTTAGCAGAGGACAAAAAGGGGCCTCTGCTTCTTGCCTGAAGCTGGTCAAGCAGTGTGCCATAGCACACAGCCCAAGACCTGAGAGCTAGCAGTTATTTAACACATCATATCACTTACTGCTCCCTACATTTCCACTTTCTGGCTTTTACTTTAAATCTTGAGAGTGGTTCCTTAAGAGTCAGTGCCAAGTTGAACATCTTCTCTTACTAAGAGAGATAGTTTTATAGAGAAAAAGAGAGAAAACAAAACCCAGTTCAGCCTTGTAACAGGGTCCATCACCCTGTTTTCTGCTGGTATCTCTTAAGACTAAAAGTAGAAGAGCAGATTTTCTGTGGTGTCTGCTTAGAAAGGAAGCTACAGCTAGGAAAAAACTTGTAACCAGTTTTACTAGTTAGCATGAAAGTTTTCTGGCTGGTTGCTGCCACACAGCAAGGCATTGGAAATTAAAGCTTTGTGGACATCATGAAGAAAATTCTGTTAGCAGCAACATCAGCAGAAGAAATGCTCTTAAATGTGTCATTTTCTTTGTCAGAAATAAGGATTCTTCCAATTTAGAGAACAGGATCACAAACAACGCATACTTGTAACGTGACTTTTAAGTGACATATTAATTTTCCTTTGATTTAAAAGCAAGACTTAAGATTATGAACTGCAATATTCCACAGGAAATAATTACACAGCTTTTACAGAAAATCAAAGACATCAGCTTGCTTTTGGCCGCATATAGGAAGCAGTAATACACGGAGATTGTATCACTCACTCCCAATCAAGCTGGTAGTTTTCATGTTCCTGCTATTTCCTGTTTGGCTTGTTTAACTTTCCAACTAAGTGACCTTCTTATGTTTCTAAAAAAAAGAAAAAAAAAAGAAAAAAAGGCAAATTACAAAAAAAGTCTGTATATCTTAGCTTTTAAGATTTAATTGAAGTCATACATTGTTTTGAGCCCACTGAACGACACTGTCAGCACTTCAGCCAACCGCAAAAGCCGATCAACCTAAAGAATGGTTTCGCAACTTCACTGGATCCAAAAAGCTTAAATAAGCTGAAAGGCTGTCTGTGCTGAAGGCTGGAGAAGACTCCCATCTGGAAAGGAAAATGTAAACCCCAGAAGAATCAGTCAGCTGCCTTCAAAAACCAAGCTACAGCGTCAAAAACCAGCATGAAGGCTTTTCTTACCCACTGCTTCAAGCCAAGAGCACTAACATTCACACTGCTGCCGAGCTGCCTGCCACTGCCACTGAAGAGAGCTGCCTTACAAGTTGCCTTGTTTTCTTTTCTGAGGCCAGAAAAAGCTTTTGCAGAATAAATTATCCAGAAAGGGCTGCTGTATTGGACATGTTTGTGTAACAGCTCCACTGCCTTACTAAATCTGAGCACCAACACATGTTACTAAGCAGGTGCTGTGCCTTGAAACATATACTTACCAAGGATATGCTGTTGAAATATATGTAATAATGCTCTGGGCTATAAAGGAGAGCTATGATACAGAGCCAAGAGAGTCTGCAAGAGTTTTGACATTAGCTAGGAATATCTCAGCAATAGGTAAAACATTTCTTAATTCAAGTAGCTCTAATCAAGCAAAGATGGATCTCTTTTATCACAGAACATACCCTAAAAGAAATGCTTAACTATATTTTTAATACCATGGAAACACTTTGGCATTTTAAAGCATGATTTTAGGTATATACTTGCAACACTGAAAGCTTAAAGATATCCTACAACAAATTCAGACTAGTTGCAGTGTTTGGGAATAAGCATGTGCTCAAATTTTACTGCTTGGTGGTTGGGGGACTGCTTCATTTTCAAAGGACTTCAGAATTTAATTGATAAAATATATTTACTGCCTAATTCCCCAAGCTGGCTAATTCTATATGTATCAGCAGCTAATTAACTATTTTCATACAACTGTGAAAAGCATGTGTAAGTTATGAACGCAGCTGTGTACTTAATTTAGAGATCCAGCCTGGCTTATCTTCCTTCTCCAATTTAACTAGATGTCTCCTTTCAAAAGCTCTCCTGTAAAAGGGACCATAAGCCCAAAGGCTCAGTTTGAAGGCAGAGTCAGTAACCACTGACATACATTCTTGTATAGGCAATTAAAATAAGCAGGCTGCCCATATCTAATTACACAGCTCATGGCAGTAAAAATATCTCTGCAATCAAGAGAGATGTTCAAGTTAGTATAGAAATACTTCCACTCATGGGTAAGTAACAAGCTGTATATATTTAGTCTAGCTTTATCTGATCAAGGAATTATTTTAATTGCTGTTCTTAGATCCCTTTTAAAGAAAATACTGGCTTTATTTCTTATTTTTAAGGAAAGGTTAGTTCATCCTAGAGAAGCCTTATGCTCCCCTATAAAGGCTTTCCTCTAATTCACTGGAACACCCATAAACCCAAGGCAAGCCAGATGATTAGTTCTAATACAAATGCTGTATTCACTGACAAAACTTAAACTGCAAAGTCAATTTCCCATGGAGAACACTCTTGGTAATGTAGGCCCTTTTCCTAATCACAGATTTGGTGCTGAAGTGTACCAAACACCAGGCTTCACTAAACCTAAACATCACCAAAGGAAACAACCCCAATTCACCCAAAGCCTTTGAAGTTTCTATGTCTGCATGGAACGGACACCCTGAGCTTAGAAACACCATATAAACCTGAAAGGGAACCAGAGGAAGAAAACGTGACACATTGAGGTAGTCTCCACAGCAGGGAATCCAATGGCATTTGCTTTTAAGTTTACAGCAGCGTCCGCAATACAGCCAAATTGAGTCTCACATCAACATAGCTGACCCAGCACTGAAGTAATGCAAGATGCCACCTTTGAGTGCAGCTTGAACTAACAACCAACCACCTTTTTTGGAAGGATATGGAAAATGGGAACAGAGTTAAGGCTGCCTACTACCCATTAGTTTTCCTTCATCACACAAGATTTCTTTCATTTAAGTCTTCTAGGTCCCACTTAGGTAATTATAATCCACTGTTACTCTTTATTAACAAGACCCAGTCCCCACTGCATAAAAACAATTACAGTTGTAATCACAGTTGCATCACATGAGGATTTGCCCAGCAACACTTTAAGCTTCTAGGTCACCAAGTCAGGACCTGATTATTACATGTATACATGTATTACTGATCAAATCTTGTCTGGCGTCCAGAATTCAGGAACAATGATTTATATGAAAGTAGAAAAGGGAGCAAGAATGCATGTTATTTTTTATATATACACATACATACATATATATATGATATAAACATATGTTCATGCATTTTTTCTACGGCACAAACACCACTTGTGGTCTGCGGTATGTAACCATATATCGGCATAGCTGGACCCCTGTCAGTGAGATTACAGCACAGCAGCTGCTCAGCCAGCATGCCCTGCCTTGAAGGGCAATCTGGTGATAAAACACCAGAGCTCTGAGATCAGATGCTGCCTGCTCCAACCTTGGCAGAAGAACTCCTTCAGCTACCTAAAGGAGTTAAGAGAGTTTCCAACTCCAAATCAAACATACAGCAGCCATGTGCATTTCAGACTCAAAGGCACATGAATACACATTGCTAGTCTTACTTGAAAGGCAGCTACTCCAGAACAGCACAGCTTAATGCTCATGTAAATAAGCATGTGCTGTTTTCTGCATGTTAGAGAACAGTACCAGCATCTTGAAACTCGTGACTTAAGGCTGTAACAGAAGGGACAAAGTAATTTTATAGCTTCCTCCCCAAGAATTACAACATGAAAACCTTGTTAACAATGAAAAAATATTCTATTAGCATACTATGTAAGAACACCAGGTTCAGGGGCTAATAGAATAGGCAAAACCTTCAGTACATACAGTCTTGCCAAGAGCCACAAATGCATTCAAGAGCTTAGTTCAGTGAGAAACAAATATCCCTCTGCACAACCACTTCTCTGAGGTTGTTCTTTTGTTGGCAGTTATGTCCTTGTACATTCTCAGGTCTCCGGTCTCAGGCTTTAATATTCTTGTTCCCTTTTCTGCTTTTGTGTAAATCATTGTTCCTTCATTCTGGACTCCCGACAAGATTTTACTAGTAATTCCAAGAGACAGAGAAAAGTTCTAATTCAGCATTTAAACTTACTTTGAGATACTGTCTATTATGAGACAACTGTTTTTAACACATCTATGAAGCAAATGTAAGAAGGAAAAGACGAAAGTAGATTTTGTTGGTGTTTGCCAAGGCAGTGCGAGTGCCCAGAAACTGAAGGAAAGAAAAAGAAACAAAACAAAACCTCATCCACTAAAAAATCCCAGTTTTAAAGCTCTGATTCTCTATACTTGGCCCTAGGTTCTTCAGCAAGCAGTACAGAGTGAGGCAAAGCACACTTCTGGCAAAACTAGGGTTTAACACCCTTGCTCCCCACCATCTTCTGTAATAGTAGGAGGTCATCAAATCCCTGGACTAATTAGTAACAGGGACAAGAAGGAACACAAACTTTGAGCTTCCCAAGCCACTGACACTTATTGCATACCTGTTGTTTTTGCAGACAGAGTTTGGTTAATACACATTTTCACAGGACCATTTCCATGAAAATGAAGTCTGAATCCTTTGCAAATAAACAGTTGGGGTCCAACTGTATCTCTGCTTGAATGATACAAATTCATACATCCACAGAAGTGGAAAACACAATAGAGATAATGTAAGGCACAGTTGTGTTTTATGCTGTTTCCTTTCAGCTGTGTGTATTAATGATGTAATTTTAGCAGGGCTACCCCTTCAAGTTACTGTTAAAAATAGCATCCACACCATACACTGATGAAATGCATCCACTCCAGACAGTGAAGTAATGCACCACAGCAAGTTCACTGCTTTCTTTCCCAGGGAAATAAAATAACATGTCAGAAAGCAAACGAAACATTAACCTTTTAGTTTAGCGTTTTTGTGCACCCAAAAATAAACAATAACTTTAATCAAAACCACTGTATTGTATGATTACAGCCTATGACTTTCCAGCATAAAAGAGCAAGAGAAAATTAAATTAGAAACAAAACCTGACAAAGCACCTCAACACCACCAAAGCTGTTTGGTGTTTGTCTCCTCCTCTACCTGTGTGGCACACAGTCTACACCATATGGATCAGAGCCACAGCTCCTAAATGCTGGAGCACGCCTGATGACACTAGCATCAAATGATTAAGGGAAGTACAAGATACCCCACTCCAGGCAGGTTTGGGGCAGCCCGACCCCTTAAACTTCTCCAAGTTTCCACTACCTGCAATCCACAAGAGAGATTTTAGTCTCTATTTACTTCTTAGCATCAACCCAAAGTATGTAGATGCTTTCACTACCATTCATCTGCCAACTCTGTTAATCCAGGTCTCAGTATCTGGTTCTGCTCTGGCATTTTCAACAGATGCAGTTAATGAAAACTGTGTGAAGCCTGCATGAAATGGAAGAATCCAACTTCCTTTAAACAACCCCAAAATAAAACTGAATTAATACACAGAATTCTGCTGCTTTGACTTTTCAGCTTCATTTTGATTCTATTTATAATGACCCCAACATTAATAGCACCATTTTCTTGTTTGGTTATTAGCAAAGGAGATACAGGTTAGTGAAGGCCCATGTAATTTAAGAAATAGCATCTGTGTAAGCAAAGCAAAGGAGAGGAACTTGCCTTTGTCTACAAGGATTGACCAAAGAGCCTTTCTGTCCACCAACTGGAAAAATCCCAAACACTTTCACACAAAACTGAGTTTTTCCTCACAGAGCTATACAAACATTAAACCAACCCTGATGTGAAGCAACAACTATCCCAGCTTGATGGATACGTAAATTAGACACTACAGTAAATCTCAAGCAAAGCCGTATCTAGAACACTAGAATCTGAAGTTCTGGCACAGTGAAAGAGTATAATAAAGTCAACCATTGTCTTCTGACCTGTGAATCCAGGCTGGCAGCAGCTGGTAGTTAAAATGCAGGAGAACACTGATTAAAATGTCCTCCCCTTTAGCTGCATGCCCTGCAGTCAGACTCATGAGTTACCGTCTGCAAAGGGCTCCCACTAGCATAAGTATTATTACATTCATTGTTTCTTCTTTGTGGTCCATCTGTTCCTTTGTGCCAGATACTGAATATGAGAAATCATGGAAATAAAGCCTTGTCATTTACTAAATAAGGTCACTGCCAGATAAGAAAGAATGGAAGCAGAGTGAAGAAATATTTGCTGTAGTAGTAGGGAAAGAAAATTGCTGGTAAAGTAACCTTTTTTTGGTGACATGCTCTCATTCTTCCTTTCCACCCACCTCCTCATTTCCAACCCAGATCAGTCTGTCATGCCAGGGCTCAGTACTAAGGAGAATTAATCTCAATCCTGTGATTTACTACCTTACGTGAAACCACAATTTATTGTTTCCAGGTCCAAATATCACCGATTTCTCTACAGTTACCTCAAGTCCTGCAATGTCTGCTATCTTTTCTATGTTGTACTCTGATTCTTTTGGAAACAGCCTCCCATGCCTGCAGAGAAAAGCCCCAGTGGTAGAATTCTAAGCCCGATTTTGACATCAAAAGTCAAGCACAAAACTGAAGACTCACTTTAAGCTCTCATGAACTTTCAGATGGACACAAAAAGCATCTGGGAGGAATGTAAACATTTCTAACTTATATACACAGCCACCTATAAAACCTCCAGCTACTGACAGTATTGCTTTACTTTAAGCCTATCTCCCTCAGAGAGACACATTTTGGAAAGAAAACCAATCTAAATTTAAAGGTATGTAAAAATGAAAAATATGTTCCAGAAAACGCAAGATTTAACAGCAAACTGATATGGGAAGGGAAGGAACTTCTACCAGCTAACAGCTAACCAGCTATAAAAGCTTATGAAGCATGCCATACACAAGAAAATTGCCTTTTTGTCATTAGTACATTTGTGACACCGCATTAAAAAAAATGGACAAGGAGATGATGGTTTTCTAGGAACACGTGTGAATCACTTATTTTTCTCTTAAAAGTGATTTTTTTTGCCCAATTTGGTTTGTAAGGAAAAGCAAGCCCCTTATTTTAAACTCCTGTATCCCTCTTTAACAGGGCAGTGAAAGGGGTTATTTCAAAACAGACACTTCCAGATGTTAAGGCATGTTAAGTTCTTAAGAGATGCGATGAACAGCTGAGCATTTCTGAACATTCCACACAACCCTTAATCTTCAAGCCAGACACACGAAATGCCCAGCTCTAGTGAGAGATACTTGCCATCAGGTTGCAGCAGGAATTGCCAAGAGCAAAGAACCAGCAGTTAATGTCCAACGTCACTTTTGGACATTAAAACTAAGTTTTTAGAAACTTACCCTTTCAGTAAGTTTCTAAATTTCACATTTCCTCTCCCCACCCCCTGCCTTTAGAAAGGATTTCCAGTATTAAAGCAGGTTTAAGCATTAGTTCCACCAGGTAAAGTTTTCACATCATTTTATTCCGACTCTGCCCCATTTTTTCCAGACGATGCACTGCATTAAGCCATTACCTAAAGACTGCAGAAAAGCTGGGTTTGCTCATTAAATGCAATTTTAATTAAAAGCTCAAGTTGCTTATGTTGTTCCCATTACTGGCAGAAGGTCATGCTATTGCTTCCATAGCTGTTGAGGTAATGGCTCTTAATCTCATCTGCATTAGCAACTGATGTGCCACTGCAGACACTTCCAGGACTTCATAAACATGAAGTGCCAATACAAGGTAAGGTCCTTCTAGGAATGTGCATGCCTCAGTGTTACCTCCTGTGCTTCTAAAGAGCCATGAAAATAGTGTGAAATGTGAGTTTATAGTCTCACATTAGATATTGACAACTAAGATCAGGAATCTGCCCAAGGAATGCATTACAGTGAGGCAAACCCCTTGGCATGGCTGAATTTACCAGCATACTATTCTTAGAATTTATGGGATTTTTTAGAGTAGCTTGATTCTAATTCATTATAAACAGAAATATCATCCAACTCCCAGTAAAGCCAAATTGAACAGGCTTCACAGGACTCATATCAAGCTCTTCATTGACAAAC
This sequence comes from Melopsittacus undulatus, assembly GCF_012275295.1. Lineage (NCBI taxonomy): Eukaryota > Metazoa > Chordata > Aves > Psittaciformes > Psittaculidae > Melopsittacus > Melopsittacus undulatus. The sequence goes on from NC_047557.1 coordinate 100,492,173, forward strand.
CTCACTTTAGCAGAAAGCTGGTCATTTTCTAGTGTTTAATAAGAAAAACATATTGCCCAGTGCACAAATTTAGAACAAATCTTTACATAAGAATAAATAAAAGCAAGATGAATTTGAAAGGACCAAAGTGAAGCCTTAATTCCCATGGACCTATGCTGTATGTCTCGTCCTCTGCAGAGACTCTAGTCCTGCATCACCTACAAGACACCTACAACAATACTACTTTCCATATTTACCAGACCTACCTTAAATTTCCCACACAGTCCCTAAACATACACTCATAACTAGCTACTTTCCTTCCCCAGGCACCCACACCACTGCAAGTCACCTGCCTGTCTTGCACACCCACTTACTTCCTCAGGATGCCAGTTCAGTCTTGCATCCCCTACAGTGATTTGCACAGGACTCTCTTGAGCTGCCAACTGGGCAACAATCAGCACACGTTGCTTCTAGTCCAGAAAAAACAAACACAATGAGTGTCTGGGCAGACAAAACAGGATAAGGGCTGAACTGTTCTTACCTCTCCTCTTGATGGAAGCATGAATGAGTCTCTTCTATTCAGGCACTACTGTAAATAACTCCAAATGCCTCTGTCAAATTTGGATTAATTTAATCAACAGGCTCAACAGCTAATAAGGTAGGGACTGACAGAGCTGCCCAAGCAGAGTGATTCCACCACCTTTACTGAGGCAAAACAAGCAAGAAGCCCCAAAAGAAGCACTCAACAGCTTCAAGATAATGCCCTTAGGCATATGCTTGACATAAACATTGAGATGAGTATGTGAACAAGGTATATTACAAGAAGTGTGCATTAGTGAAGTCTTACAAACTTGAACTGAAAACACTGAAGTCAACTCACTGCAGCTCTTGGCCAAGGGGTAGACCTTACAGTCCTCATGTGAACTGGTGCACTGGTGAACCAGAAAGGGCTGCTTTTGTGAAGGAATCTAGGCCATGACTTCCAAACTTCAGTAAGGAGCACCTTGGACCATTAGCACAAAAAGGTTATGACAATTACTGCAATAGGTAGGCAGATCAGAACCTTCCTTTTCATTTGGTTACAAGAGTCTGCGCACTCTGGCCTCCTCCTCCTTTGCATCTTGTCATAGCAATACCTGATCTGACCTTACCAGTCTTGTTATGTGGAAAGGGTGGTAACAAGGAAGACAAACACAAATCAACTCCTACAAAAGCTAACTTATTAACAGTTAACAAGACAAATTTGCCAGAGTCCACATACAGCCCCAGGAGTGTGGAACTCTTCTCCCAGCTCTGACACAGCCCAAAGACGAACTACTTAACCTGGCCTCTGACTTGGAGGCACAAAATGGGCTTCAATGCCTGCCTACATAAGCACATTGTACAACTGCACAATCAGTAAAGACTTCAGATGAAATGCAATGCTTTTAGTTTTCTCTAAACTATATTGAACAACTCCCAAGTATTGCCTTTATTGTCAAAGTAGGCCTGCAACCTTAACTGAACTCCAACAAGACCAAGGTGCATCTTGGTCTTTATGCAACATACAAGTTTCAATGTATTTATGCAAGATACAGGCTTCAAGATATCCCTCTATATATAATAACCTTCTAGCAAAGGGGAAAATATACAGTATGAAAACAACTCTTTTTTGAAGTACACTAATCCTTGGATTTGATTGCTAGAATTAACTCTAAACACTTGATACTGTCTCTAACAGTGGTCTTACAAGTACGTTGGGAATGCAATGCCTTTTATGTGACCTAACGACCAACAATGCTGAAGTTTGGAGTCTAAGCTCTACTTCAGAGATAAGATGAATGAAGACATATACAAACAGCTGAAAAAAATACATACAGTTGGCAGAGGGAGATTTTTTCCTGAAGGATTATCATATCCCAAATATTTCTTTAAGCCCCACCCTAACAGTAGCTGGCCCAATATTATTAGAGATGATGTATATACTTAAAATAGAATAATCCCTCTACACAACTGATGCAGAACAAGGCACTGTAAAGTCTGGCCCCTGAACCATATGGATTTCAGAGCTTTTTTTTCTCCTGTTTTCTCCCTGCCTTCAACAGGCTGAACAACTGGTGGGCAGTATTTCAGGAGAAAAGGCTGTTGATTGCCACGAAGAGAGCTCTTGCAGTCTGGTTTCTTGTAGACAAAGAATGAGACAAGGAAGTGGGAGACAGAAAAAGGTGTAAGATCATACAGATACATTTTGGCAAGGAAAATAAATCAGGTAGCAAGAACAGCGGTTAGAAGTTCTGGATAGCTTACACCACACATTTCTACTGACTGGTGTAATGCAAGTTCAGATACCAAAGCTTGCTGCATGAAACAATCAGTTTAACCTACCTGCAACTCATATCCTACCTGAGGTCAAGAGGGGTGCTACAAACAAGAACATATTTTACAATGTAATATTAACCCAAATTTTTATCAATACATTACTGTATTTTATCTCAAGATCATTATTCCTCATGCCCACAGACTGCAGCAGCCTTTGTCCAGCAAGTCATGTGCTATTCTGTGTATTTATTCTAGCCTGGCACACTGTTGAAGCTTTGCAGAAACCTGTATGTGGGCTAACAGGACCTTCAATTAAGGAAGAAGTATTACTGTGCTCAGCAGGAGTACCAAAATAGAGTACAGATTGTAGAATAAAGCCTACTGCACCCATTTTACATCTTCACTCCTCTCTGTCCACAGAAAGCAGTCTGTGTCTATCATTAGATGCATGTGTTGCAAGGATTGTGATTCAGCTTCACTATATAAGGATCACATTTCAACAGTTGCTTCATTTGAAATCAGACTGGCTGGGAAACAATTTTGAGGTTTTGTGTGGCAACAGCGGAAAGGCAAGATAAATACACAGGAAAGACAAGAATAGGGAAATTTTTGTCACTCTGCACAAAATGGGACTTGTTCCGTCAAGCAAACCGTCTTACAGACTGCTTTATGGAGGAGAACAGTGGTAAGTGCCACCTGCAAAGCCTCATAGCAGCAATGAACATCTTATAAATACCAGCACAGAGCTTCCACTGCAGTAAGTTTAAAACAGAGGCTTTGCCAAATCAAAATCTTACTCAGTATTATGAGAAATTACAGTATGAAGACTGCATGGTGACATTTTGCGACTTACACTGCCTTTATTATAAACATTCTTTTGTTCTGCACTTCAGCATCTGGTCTAATATACTTGATTCCACTGTGCTTTTGGAAAATATGCTGTGGCCACTGAGCATATTTCATACATTGCCAAAATATGTCACATGCACAGAGTAGTATTTGCCTACAGTGCTTTTCACCTATCAGCCAAATCATTCTGCTTGGAACCATACAGTAGGCGTAATTAATAACATCTCTGGTGGAGAGGAAATTCCTACCAGTTTTGTATTTTAAAATACAAAAAAAGATTAATTTTTCATTCAGCTTTGGCACCCAACTACTCCCTTTTCAGAACTGTCACACAAATCAGAACAACTCTACATCCATAAGCTTGTTACAGATTAGCTCTGTCAATGGGACTTCTCCTATGCCTGATAGTTCCTTCTGGACTTTGACATAGTAATTCCATTTCCCTTAGCTACCAACACAGGATTGCCCACAAAACAGAAGTTGCTAGTGAGTATTATATTTTTAACCAGTGACCTTCTTCAACCACCCAGGTCAGAAACCAGGAAAAGGTTTGAGGTGGCTCTCCATAAAATACAAGGTAAAATCCTTCATTTCAGACAACCAGAATCAGAATACCTGCAGTAAGTTTGCTGACTCTGTTGGTATTGTGCTGGGAAACACAAACCTGTCTACAGAAGGGACCATCACTATCCAGCTGCACCATTGCTAAAGTATGTGCCTATCAGGCAAACATTCGCATGCACGAAATCTTATCTTCATGTCAGAAATGTAGATTCGAGTTTTGGACACCTGCAGCTATGTTTGCACTGGTTCAACTTTTGTAGTACTGTGGGAAAAAGCCTAAGGCACAACAAGAAAGACAGAAAAACACTCAGCTCATGCAGTATGCAAAAGATGCTCAACCCTCATTTGAATTTGATTGTGTTGTTCAGATCAGTGTTAAAGCTGTAGTTAAAACCTGGCTAGATTCTAGAAACAGTGGAAAAAACCCATGAAGATCTAGCGACATATCATGCCTGGAACTTTGGTTATCACAAGTCTGTATTTACCTATGTTTTCCTTGACCTATGAGATCTCTCGGTATCTTAAAACCTGTGCTTGTGTGCAGCTTACAAGCACAACAATACTGTCACTGAGAATAGGGAAAGTCTCCACTTCCTGAAGTTACCTTCAATTGACTTCCACATCTGTGGGAACAGGCTTGAACAATCCTCAAACACCAAAAGATGTTAGTAAAAAGCACAATTCTTAATGCATGCTGCAGCTCCTAGAGTCCAAAAGAGGTTCACATCCTTCTATGTCAATACCCATCCATAATTTTTGTACACTGGGCAGGACAAATTTTTGAACTTTATTTTACAAATTAAAGTCCAGATAAAGGGCAGGTATCCAAAGTGCTTATGTCAACAGCTACATGACGTGCCTAGTGTCGTAACTCTTCCTTTGCAGAAACGCCCATTTGGTTTGCCTTGCTTTAGCACCAATACATGCAGAAGGGAGAAGGGGTTTTAACTAAGACTGAATGACCAGAATAAAAATCAATGAATTTTGCCAAATAACCATATGATTGCCCCCAGCTGGTCATCACTCCCAGCAACTTGGGCATTACAGTATGGAGCCAGAAGCCCAGTGCCTGACAGTGTTCCCACAGTTAGCTGGGCCTCTGAAATGAAGGCTTCTCAGTGACACTCACTGTATAAATGCGTTTCCCAAGGCAGCAATATTCTGTGCATGTAGGACAGTGAAATTATTCAGAAGTTATGTATTTGACAAGTCTCTACATGAAGCACATGTGAATGTTTCCAGTTAACCACTTGATGCAAACAGAAGTGTGTACAGACTCCTACCACAGTTACTATAGGAGTAGTCAGCAATATACTCCACTCTTTCATCTGTCTTCAATGTACAAGCTAGAAATCTTTGATACTAAAAGCTAGATTCAAAGTGTGGTTTAGGAGAGATACAGCCACTGACAGCTTTCAGGTCCAAACTTACTACAAACCCATCCGCTGTTCAACTACGTACGGAATTATGTTAAATTACTACCATGTCTGCAAATCAGGATTAAAACCATTCATTGGATTAATACAAACTGTCTCTAATCCATCTAAGCACAACAGATACTGCAGCTTTCATGAACTTTCTCATTTTTCTTCTGTTTCAACTACAGCCTTTTTAACGGAGACACTTTCAATCCCAGTACTGTGCCAAGAGTGGAACAACTGACTTAGGCAGCTCACTGTTTCTGACCGTAAGTCAGAAGCAATCCTGTCCTCTCAAGCTCTCTGAAACAAGGCTCACTAGAAAGTATCAACACAAGAATTACACAAGTGGTCACGCAACCTGTCCATCCTATACTTGCATGACAATTTCCTGTGCTCTAGGTTAAAAAGTTTATGGGTCTTGCTAAATTAAAAAGATGTCTGTTTGTTATGAGAATCAGAAATAATAATAATCCTCAATGTTACTCCAACCTGAAGAGACAGAACTCCCTACCGGACACATGGCACATCAAGGAGAACTCAACACAATCTTTTCTGCTGGTGAACCAGAAAGCAGAGTATCAGTTAGTATGAAAACTGTATTTGTTTCATGACTCTTTTTATGACTATCTCTAAGGCAATCTATAAATTAAAAAGCCACATTCTCTGAAAACTAAGGAGGTATTCTATAAAAAAAAAAAAACAGATCAGAGGAAAACCTAATTAATTTTCACAGTGCACCATGACTAATCTTGGCATATATGGTACTGGAATAGCAATCACTGAGTACAAATGAAAACAGTGTTGAACCCTGTCCTATTTTTAATCAGATGAAAGCCACAAACCTTAGCCATGCTTCTGCTTAGTGGTGCATTTTCTTCTACCCTGATAGTTTTTACAGCTGGAGAAATAGCTACTTACAGCACTATTCTGCTGTAAAAAATTATTGCTGCTTACAGCTTCTGGGATTCTCGTTGAGTGTGTCACAGAAAAGGAGGCCTGGTCCAAGCAAGCTAAGAACATTTTCTTGGGATATGTAACCCTTCCTGATCCGTATCAGCTCCTCTGAGTGAAGATGTGCTTTGAAATCCTTCATCACCATTTATGTGGCATTAAACTATATTTGCAAGGCGATGCAGAAAGCCAGTGGCAGAGACCAACTCCAAATAAAACTAAACTCCAAATAAAAAAATCATTTATATGGTCCATGGCAGTATTTTTTAATGACATTTAAAGGCAATATACTAGTGCTGCTAATGCGATGGTGCATTTGCCCTACATTAGCTCTGCCATACAGAGCTATTTTTATTAATACCACAAGAAGTTGCTATTTGCTACTACAAACAGAGCTCACAGTTCAAAGATTTTCCTCACTTAACAGTGCTTTTTATATGCATTACAAAAAAAATTACTATTAGTCACATTTTCACCTCGACATTTTAATATTTGTAATCATAGCCTGCAGTGTGGAAATGGAACTCGTACTTGTTAACACTAATTTGCTAAGCCCAGCTTTTAGCCAGGTCAGCATTGCAAAAATAAAGACTTATTTTGTAACAGCATTCAGGGCGCACACTAAGAAGGAAAAAGGTGCAAGTTTTCTCTCCTGTCTTCCACTCCTCTTCCCCCAGCTTCTCACTTACACATTCTGGAACTAACAGAGAGGTGGAAGGAGAAGCCTAAGTGCTGCTTCAAATGCCTTCTCCTCTCCTCAGTAAAGCAACACACCATATGTTTCATCCAAGAAATAACCTGCTACTATAAGACTGAGAGGTGGAGTGTCAAGAGATAGTCACTCGGAGAATACAATATTCCATGAGAGATAAGCTGGTATTTCAGCTTATAAGGAACACTGTTGCTTATTTCTCCAACAGAAAAACAAACGTGCTTGTCTCCTGATGACCATTTTTCACTCAAAGCCTTACTACAAGACCCCTTCTGTGACTTCCTTTGCTCACATGTAAAGAAGCAAAACTCCAGCCTCCAATCACAATTGAAGTAACATCAGCTGCCACCAAGATACATGATTTTGTTTCCCCATTGGAAGTGTGCATGCGGAAAAGGACACACCTTTGGAGTGTTTCCCCGAAGGCCTCTTGGGTAATGACTCCTCAATGGAATGTGTTGATGTATGTAGTACATTTTCCAGACTGTTGCTGACACTGTTGATGGGGGTCTCGGACCTTGGCGTGACCTGGAAAGACACAAAAATCCAATAAAATAAACTGAGGGAATGTGCAAACATCACACCTTCCTCCAGAGTGAGCAGAACCACTCTGATGGCAGTCAGAAGTGTGCCTCTTCTAGAACCAAGGGGTGTTACTACCGATGTTCCACAAGTAACAGTTCAGGGGAGTTATTTCAGTCAGCAGCTATTCACAAACCTAGATTATTTTGGCTAATCTATAAAGCTCCTTTATGTTTAATTCTTTGTTAAGCAATAGTCACACAGCAGTCAATTGCAGAGATATTGCATGATCCTTAACCTCTCCACACTGCAGTTCTTAACTCTTCAAGAAGAAAACTAATCCCATTTTTGTTATGTCATTGTGCTGGCTGTGGCTGGGATAAAGTTAATTTCCTTCATCATGGCTGGTATGAGGCTGTGTTTTGGATTTGCACTGTAAACAGTGTTGGTAATATGGGGATGTTTTAGTTACTGTTGAGCAGTGCTTAGACACAGCCTTTTCTGGTTCTCACCCCAGCACTGAGCAGGCTGGGGGTGCACAAAGGGCTGGAAAGGGACAAAGCCAGGACAGCTGAGCACAAGGGATATTCATATCCTATGGCATCATGCTCAGCATAGAAAGCTGAGGGATAAGAAGGAAGTGGAGGATGATCAGAGTGATGGCATTTGTCTTCCCAAGTCACCAATCAATGGGAAGTGGTGGACAAATTCCTTGTTTTGGGTATTTCGAAGCATTTCCATGCAGAATACAACAATGTATTTCAATTCAGTGGGGAAAAAAATAAAAATAAAAATTGTCTTTGCCATTTAAAAGCTTGCTATTGTGACTGTATTTCAGTGAAAAATAGCACAACAAAAATGCCCAAGCAGAAGGCTGCATTATCACAACAGACCTCATGGCCTTCACCTACCTTCTAAACCGCATTTAGCATAATAACACTTACTTTCACCATTAAAGCTACAGAAAAAAACAGAAGTCATTAGAAGAAGCAGAACTGAGCGCTGCCCACAAGCTGCTGTCCACAAGAGCATTCACAATTATGTAGCAACAAAAAAACATCTATTACTTATAGCATAACATTCAACGCCTGCCTCATAAGCAAGGCAATTACTCTGGTTTTCTAGGTAATGAGAAGCAGAAGTGGATGAACAGTTACATTAGCAGCACTGAACACAAGGGTTCAAATCTCTCAAAGAGGAAAGCGTGCTCTAAAGCGGTAGTTAAGACTAACAAAAGCACTCATACTAACTAATGCATCACTTGAATTTCAATTCATACATTTTAAATCAATGAAAAATCATGGTATGGAGAGCTGTAATGAGAATTTAGCTTCAATTTTAGCCTTTCACAAATCACAGGAGAAAACCTGGGTCTCCACATCACAAGAAGCTATCCTTTATTCATGCTAACCAATACCAGTGACTAAAGGTCCCTGGAAGGAAAAAGGCTCTCTCGGACCCTGTTTACGTGAGACTGCTGTGACTTAGGACAATTTAAGCTTAAAACAATACTTTGCTCACCCTACCATTAACCTTAAACATTGACATCAGCCAGAATACACAATGCAAGTCAAAAATAGCACATCCTTACTCTAGAATTACCTATTGTAAGCTCCATTTTAAGACTGACATTTATATTTATATGCAGTTTAAAGCGGTAGCACAAGTGAAAGGCCTGGTATACTTGACATCCATACGAAAGCTTATACATGCAAAGAAATAAATCTAGAAGGACAGATGAGTGTCAGAAGACAGCAGGATTACACATACCTGCTCTTCTTTTCAGCACTGTTAGGTCTACTTTTTGATCAAAAATAAAGTTAACCTGTACACTTCTTCAGCACAGCTTTCCAGCAGTAACAAAACCTTAATACCAAGCTTTCCCATCAGGAAGACCAGCCATTAAACATCAATCCTGTGAGTGGGGAGGGTAAAGAGTAGTTTAAGTCTCCTTGCCAGAGTCAGCCTTTACCCAAGCTTATCCCACACTGTCTCTCTCCTGGACCTGATTAAACCCTCACTGTAGTGGATGATTAAACCCTCACTGTAGTGGACTGCTGCTGAGAGGAAGTTCCAGCAGACTGTGCATTGACACCACTGTCCTCCTGGCCATGGGAGATGTCATAGGAGCAAGGGAGTAACACAGCAAGCTAGAAAAATAGATTCAGGCAAGACTATGTTATCTGTAACAACCAGGTTCTAAATATTCAGAACAGTCAGCAAATACAAACACTTACATGAAACTGAGTAAGAACATAGCCACATGGCTTCAGAAAAATCTCTAAACAAGCAGTTTGTTACAACATATTGCTTCCTATCTTGTGTTCCCTTCTCCCCATCATCCTTACAATAAGCATCACGTTCAGTTTAAAGTTTGCATTTTGTTTATACATAACCTCCAGTTCTTTCCATAAAGACTTAATTTTTATATATTTGGTAAAGATTAATTTAGCCCATATGTCTTGACTGACTGAGCTCAAATACTGTCTGATTCAGACACACATCAAAGGAAAGCAGTTTCAAATTGGCCTAGAAAAATCACAAAGCTCTGATTAGTTCCAAATGGAGCACTTTGTTAGTGAGCTGAATGGGGTTATAACCAGTGAATCTGAAGCTTTCATTCCAAATTTTAAATAATTTTTTCCACTGACTTAAACATACCAATACTGCAAAGGTTTGGATTTGCTTAGAAAAAGTAAAATTATGAAAAACGTTTTGCAAATCTATGTTTTATTTCCAAAATAGTAACAGCTTTTCTTTTTCTACTTCAATTTTAGGCCAAGCAAACCAGAGGAACAATAACCCATGAGCTATGAATTGCAGAAGATACTCTCCTAGGAGAGGTGCGAGAAATATTGGCAAAAGCTTGACAGTAGAAAGATGCCCATACAGGATTTGTGCTAATTCAACTGCAGAAAGTCAGTGTCCCATCAATTCTGGGAGGAACGCTCGCTGTATCAGAACATAACTGTAATCCCATAAACTGGGCTCAGCACAACTACTAGTAAGCAGTCACTAGATTCTGAATAAAGAACCAGGTATTCTAGTGAGATAAAGATTCTGAGAAATCATATGTAAATTGTTTTAAGTCCTTTAGGGTCTGTAACATCTCTCAAGAAAGCCAAGATGCTACTAAAGAGTAAGGATCTGCTGTTTAGGAACTGTTAAAGGCTTGTTTTCTAAACCAGTAAGAGTCCACTGTAAAGGTGGATAAGCTGGCCTCCCAGACCAGAAGGGCTCAGGCTATAGATCATAAAACCACAGGAGTGACATTTTACAAGTGCAGAAAAATGCATGAATCATTCAAGGTCTAAGAGGGTACAGCATCAGACATCTGAACACAAGACTTTGAATCTTTCAGCTGAAATTATTTGAGAACATCAGCAGAAACAGTCCATGAAGACTAAACAAATACAGCAGCAACCCCAGAGAGTTCAAGGAATAGAAATATTCTTCACTATACCTAATCTTGCCATGAGCACAGCATTTTGTAGAGGGCCAGGGAGAAGCAAAGCCCTCTGTTCCACCTAGCCATAGTTTCATTACATTATCTATAAATTGTATTAACATGAGAGTGGCTTCTTCAACAGCTCCAGAAGATGCACCACTCAAATGGGTGCAGAAGAGTTTCTTAAGCTATTTTTACACAATTCTTAATGATGTCTACTCTCTCCATAGGAAAGCATCTGGCTCACAGATGAACTGCTGATTGTCCAGATAAAAACCCAGACTGTCTCTTGAATTTCAAGTTAAAGTAGTAGTCATAACTGAAAATGACAAAGAAAATTAATCACTACTGTCGTGGTTTAAGCTCAGTCATAAATCAGCCATGCAGTCCTCACTCACTCCCCCCCTTTCCTCCCTCTGCTCCTGGAGGGATGAGGAGGAGAATCAAAAGACTGTACCTCCCACAGGCTGAGATAAGAGCAGTCCAGTAACTAAGGTATAACACAAACCACTGCTGCTACCACCAATGATAATAATGATAAGGGAAATAACAAGGGAAGAGAATCCAACCCCTGACTGATACCCAGCCCGACCGAGCTACTAAGAAGGAGAAAAATCACTGCTACTGCTTAACCCAGGACAACCACCTAATGACCAAGGCTCAGCCTGAACTCTTCTGTGCGTCATTCTCCCTAGTATTAAAATCAGTACCAAAACTGAAAAGCACATCCTTCCCAACAAGGGCTAGACTAAAGGATCATGGAATGCTACCCTGAAGCCCTTCACCCCCAGGTGTCAGCAAGGAAGTGGAACAACTGCTTTGACTCACGGGTTGGTGACAAACACGTCAAAGTACCAAAAGCCACTGCTAGAATTTACCATTACCATAACCCATTACCACATTTTCCTCTTTCTACCTGCCAGCAAACAACTGGATTCTTTTTTTCCAGCAGTGCAGTGATTCTTTTCTTCCTTAGCAGAGACACATTAACAGACATAGATTACCTTGGGAGAGGAAAAAAGTTCTAGAAAGCTCTATAAACCCCCTTGATCCATCAAAAAGCACATAGAAAACAAGACATTAATAGCACAACGAAGTAACCAGGAGCAGTTACTTCAACAGGTTCTCCTTCAGCCACTGCTACCTGAAAAGGGTCTGCCACTGTCCAAGACCGTGGAAGTCAATGGAAAACAGTAAACCTGTGAAGCCAAATTCAGTAACTGTTAGCTTGGCTCCCCAGGGACAATCCCTGACATTTAATATAGCAGAGCCTTTCATAAAAATAACAGGACTGATAGAAGTCAAATTTCATGTGGTAAGGATTTTACCAAAACAGCAATTATATGTTCCTTTTAAAAATAACTAAACAGAACATGGAAAATGCATGGTTTAATAGCAAAGTATTCGCTGACTTAGTTTGAAGTGGAGCCAATACTAAAAATCAACATAGCTTACTACCTACAGTATGCATGCAATTTCAGATACAGGATCTGAGGGAATAAGATATGTTTTCTATTCCTTGTTAGGTATGCAATTTAGGTCCTGCATCACACTGTTTACGTAGGAAAACATTTCCACATATAACTTAGTTTTCAGAAACGGCCAGTGATACACTGGGAAAGTCCCAATGATAAATGCTTCTGTCAATATTTGCTTTGGAAGCCTCCATTAAATAAAGTTTTTCATAATCATAAACTGACCTCCACGCTCGAGGGTGATGCAGGTAACATGTAAGAGTGCATTCAGGGCTTGGAGCACTGAAGTCTGGTGGGGAGAAAAAGTCAACTTTGTTCCTGTCATTTTCATATTAATGAGTATTTACAGCAGCTTATTTTAAGGTCAACACCAAGGTCTTTAACATGGAGCAATCCTGCTGCAAAAATGCTCCAGCAGAAGCCTGATGGCAAGAATACAACCCTGGCATGCTCAGGCAGATAAGCTGCTATTTCCCAATGGAGAGACGTAACTCAGGTTCACAAACAATCTGGGAAAGAAATGGATTGCTGACACGCAGATGTCACTCTATGGGGGCATGACATTGTTCAGTAGGCTAAGTCTGAGCCAGAAACAACCAGTGCAAGGACCTGAAACTCAAAACCTACTGAGACTACAGAACCAAAAGGACCAAAACTGAGTGACTGTCTTCCTCTTCAAAGCAACAGCCATTAGTCAGCCAAGCTGCTTGTGAAACCATAGCCTCCAGCACCAGTTCTGCACTTACTTCTATATGCAAATACTCGTTTTGAATATCCAGGCTCTTCCACAAGGATGGTTAAGGAATGCTCACACAAACACAACCAACTTTTCACAGTACTGAAGTCCTCAACACTACTCAACAGTTAAATTTACACATGCCTATTTTCTTTGTGGGACTGGGGCATAAATGCAACTGAAAGTGTTTGGCTTGTGCTAGAAATTCATGCAGTTCTAACAGCTAGGTCTACCAAAAAACAATGTAAGCACTAGGTCAACCAAGTCAGGTGTGTCCATGTTTCTCCCATGGGAACCTGGTAAAAAGGTATCCATCTCTGAACACAAAGGGTGAAGAGGTAATTCACAGTGAAATGGGGTAATAGATCACATGCTATTGTCCTGTGAGACTATTACTGGGATGAAATGAGGCATACAGTACTTAAATGCTGTGGGACAATCACACACCTGCTCCAAGGCTCCATTATAAATTCAGCAGAGCAGATGGACCAAAAAAGTGAGTTGTAATTTATAGACTAATTTACACCTAAGATCCTTTGCTTAAATAATTGCAAATACTTTGTCAATACTAGGAACATAAACCTACCACAGAGTAACCGGACTAATTACATTGTGCTGTTCATTTGTCATTCAAAACAATCAAATGGAACACTTGAAGATACCTGACAACACTAGTTTGTGCACTCACCACAAACAAGTGAGGCTGTGCTCTGCAAAGAAGTTTCAGAATTCTTTAATGTTAAATTAATGCAATGTTTGCTGCCACCACTACACAGTCTCCAACAGTTAACCACAGGAGATGCCAAACAGGCACAATTTGTGAGATTTCCTGCTGAAAAGCTGTATAGAGTGAAAAGTTTGAACTCCAAAGGGAAAAATTACAGAAGGCAACAAAATAACCCACAAGCCTTAATACAAATAAGCTACAAAACAACAACTGCCTGTTTCGTCTACCTGATCCTCCACAATTTACTACAGAGAGAAGCTGCAAGTGCAACCAGTTCACTCACACTGCTAATTCAAGGCACTTCCATTCTAGATTTCTGGTGTATCAGGCATATTTAATAATAAGAAAGGACAGATGGCAAGAAATATTTTTATTTTCCCTTCAAACAAGCAAACAAAAAGAAAGAAATCAAATCTGTATTTTACAAACCAATCATGGAAAGCACTTCAGAATCAAAACCGGTAACTGGTTAACTAGACCTTGAAAGAGGTACAACTGCTCTCTATCCCAGCACTGATGTACAAACATGTCCCTGTTTCTTCACCTGAATGCCATCAAAACATAAAAGCCTGAAACCATAGCCACAAGCAGGGAAGATCTCCTTACACTTACCATGAGAATTCAAAGAATAGCATGGTCCTACCCACTCTACAAGCCTCCATTCCTTAATGACATCTGCCTTTAAAACATCAATATTATGTTGACTTTGGAGCTAGCCTACTTCTATTGCCAATGTATGGGTGGGAAATCACTTCCTCCGGGCTAGCATTTACATTTGGGAGGTAAAAGGCCAGTCAAAGAAGCAATTCTAAAACTTGAAGTATAAACCAAGCAACGACTCCATAAGCTTTTCCCTGGTGGAATGGTTCATTGCCATTCCAGTCTCTTCTGCAAGAATTCACAAATTAACAAGCTTGGCAGATGTTATCTGACAAGACACAAATCCACTGAATTGGATTTCTCCTTCCTCCTCCCTCCCTTCCAAAAACCATTTAAGTAATGGCTTGAGTGTAATAAAGCTACTATGGTGGAAAAAAGGAAACACTGGAAAGTAATTCATGATATGCATGAAAAATGTTCACTTCCACTATTTATCACCATGACTTGGCAGGTCTTTAATTCAAATTTAGATCTTACTCTTAAGTAATTGATCTTATTATTTCCGGATCGCTTCAGCTATTTACAAATATCCTGAAGCCCATTATTGGCCAGAACACCCAATTAAAAAGTAGATCCCTTCCAATGCTTATGATAATCACACCAATGGGACCAAAGCAAAAATTCTATTTTAGCATGAGGCAGGAGCAAGGAATTTTGATGTTTGCTCGTTACAAAGAAATACGTATCTGAACCATACATCTCTTTGCTAGATTTAATACCCATTTCAAATCTAAACAGAGAACAAGTTCAATTTGACTTGCTCCAATTCTTTTGCTTAAGAGTAAAGTCAAATTCTAGTTTAAGCATGACAATGGTTCTCGTTTCAACAGACAAGTTAGATCTAGCTTTTCTGTGGATTCATAGAAATGGAGTCATAGAAATGCTTATCTATATTCTTAGGAATAACATTCCCATATTTGCCTCTTTTTTTTGGAGGAGGAGGAGATAAAGCACTCAAGAGCAAGCAGTAAAATGGTCAGTGCAGTATTTGAATACAGAAGATGAGTATACACATGCCTCTAAAGAGCACTTAAGGGGAAAACAACACAGATACTGAAGCACTGAGAAGTCCATAGAGGAACCAGAGCGCTACCCTAACACTAAAGCAAATGGCCAAATACTGCCAAAAAAGGATGCTGTTCAGTACCTTTGAAGTTGGACACTGGAATGCTTGTTAGGTGTGGTTAATTACTGCTGGCCCCTGCTTTTCCAAGTGGGATCTCCACAGAGCTTTTACAGCTTCAATTAAATCAGTTTGAAGTATGGTACAGTTCAAAACACCCAACACCTTACAAGAGGCCTTTTAATTCCAGGAGAGATAAGGCCTTCTAAGGAGAGATAAGCAACTTCAATGTTGCTTAAGTGACAACTAACAGTTACAAGGTAATTAGTAAGAGAAAAGAAAAAGTCAATTTAAAAAGTTAAGTGAAATGTACTCTTGAAACAAAAACTTGGTTCAGCATGCACAAAATTATGGGAAAACAGTTCACGGAAAAAACAACATTATTAGCTCAACACAAATTTTTTGGCTGTACTGGCCCTGATGTCTGGATGCAAATTCTATTTCCCAAGCAAACTAATTAAGGTTCTTAAACTCAACGATCAGGCAAAGTGAATTTGGTGGCAATTAATATTGTTACTACATGACATCGTTGTCTTCCAAGGATTCCTTTGTATGCCACGCTCATATCTGAAAATACGGCAGGTTTGAAACTCAATCTTTTTATCAGAGTCACAAAAACTTTCAAACAAGAGTATCAGTAAGAAGTGAAACAGAACTGGAAACCTCTCATTTCTGAACTGGAACATGAAGAGGTAGGTGTGTGCAAACACTGTTGCCTCAAGGACCGAGCACACCAAAAGGACATGCAAAGACTGGCACATGTCCACAGCTGGAAGCTGCAAAACCTGCCCTTACAGCTCCCAAGGTGAGGTTTGTATGCTTTTGAAAATGAGGTAATTCCTGAGATAGCAACAACTGGTATCAGTAAGTAAACACCTCTAATCCTAGCTAACTGCTATTTACATGGTAATCTACCAAAGCCATGAGATCTAAAGCTATGAAATACGTTCAGTGAGTAAGGAGGCTGAAAATTAGGTTTCTCATATTTATTCTATGTGCACAAAGCTAGCAAAAAAGCCATAATGGCAGCTGGCATAGATCACTGACTAGTTATATTGCTGACTCCATGAGGCCTTAAGGGCTCAGTTTCAACCCAACAAGTAATAGGGTTTTTTTCCAACTCATCATTCCACATATGAAATAAAAATAAAAAAAATCAGAATATTTCTGAAGATGGAACACATAACTTCAATCACCTGAGGCAAACAGTGCAGAATGGTGTAGTTATTTGAAATGGACCTCTTGGAACACCAGCTCTGCACCCTCCCAGTATACAGTCTTTAGTTGTTTTGAAGTTTTGGATGATCCTATCAAATTAACACAAGTGAAAAATAGCATCTTATGCTAGAAACTTGAAATAGATGTTGGTGCAGTATTTGGAAACTGACTAGGCAACAACCCTTCTTCCCATTCATAAGATACCAACCTGAAACAGCCACATAACTACAGTGTCACTGACTTTATTTCCTCTGAGCTGCAAACAAACCATAGTCAGACCTACTATTTATGACCCCAGTTCTGCAGCTGAAGCCTCAACCAGATCATGGCACTAATTCCACTGAAGAGCTCCTGCCATAGCTGGCTAGCACAGCTAAGCAAGCAACCAAAGCATTATCTTATTTCCTTGTTTTTACAGAATGATCTCAGTAGATGAAAGCAAATCCAAGTAATATACAGTGACAGATTCACTAATAACTCTTCCTTTAGTTCTGGGAGTTATGTCCCTAGTGATTAGGTTTTCACTTATAACAAAGTCAGATGTTTGTTGTCACGAGGCATGCACAACAGAAGCCTGAATGGGTGGTTCAAGATGTTAGGACACAGCTTTGAAACATTTCTCCTTTTTCTGTTGGTCACAGATTCAGCAGTGGCAGTTTGCCTGTCAAAGCACCTGCATATGTACATGCACAGCAGGAGACATCTGACTACTGGTTTTGGTGTGCCCAGATGCTTCCAGCTTCCCCTCCTCTAAGAAGACAGCAGAATTTGCAGCTCTAAGCACTACACATCAGCATAGAGATGAGCCTTCAGATGGCTGGCCAGAAAATCATTCCATCTCCTCTGTGCCAAAGGTATAAGACATCTGGATAGGCATCTTCAGGTGCAAAATTAACCTGAAAACATCATTTCCAGTTAAAAAAAAAAAAAAAAAGGCTATTACTGTTAATCTCAGGAACAAAAGTTTTTAAAGACCTGATTCCTCAGACATATGACTAGATTGCATTTGAAGACAATTTGCACTGTTTCAATCTTTAAAAACCATACTACCACCTCAGATTTCATGCTACAACCAAAAGGTTTGAAGAATTTACAACTCAAGTCCTGCAAGCACTGGCACCATTCAAAACCAAAAGAAAACAAGACGACAAGGGGCAGAAATTAACATCTTTACAAAGACTAAAGCCATTGTCTGCTGTAGAGAGGGCAGAGTTTCCACTACTTAGGGCAAGGAAAAAACTGTTCATTTTGTATTATCAAGTAGAAACCATGAATCTAATAATTACTGACCTACGTAAAGCCAGCCACAGCCACCTTTTCCTGTTAGGATTCTTATATTCCAAGAATAATTTTGAAAAGTACAAATTAAAGCAAAAATATATGGGTAGCTCTTTGGAGACTTCTTGTAGTCAGCAATTGCAGCAGACAGTAAAAGAGAACAGCAAAAAGCAGTTGTTTGGGGTAGATGAAGTTGGTTAGTGACGCAAAGTAACTTGAAGGCTCATGAAATATTTGAAGTAACCAACTGTTCAGTCTCTTCACAATTTAGATTTCACTGCAAGATGTGAAAGAGACCGGAGATGGAAAGAGGACTGCAAGCTCCAATCCTCTGGAAAAAAGTGGTAGCTAAGATCAAGTTGGGTTACACTTTAAAAGGACTAAGGAGAAGCAGCACATTTCCATTTGTTTCTGCAAAGAGAACAAGAACACTGCTCAACTTTTTTTGTTGCAAATCCCTGAATAAACAAGTTAAATGTAAGTCATCAGAAACTGTAATGGACCTCTAGTTATGCAGAAGAAACTGTGGTCACACAAGTGTTAGTCCCTATTCCCACACTTGGCACAAGATAAACACCAAAGGGTAACTAGCCCTGTTCACAAAGAGCTCCCTATTTGCATGCCATTACACATCCACGCCATTCCAGCTTCCCAAAAGTTTCTCAGGACCTCAGATGGTGGCCATTTCTGCAGCTCATTTTTTAAGGGATGAGCTCAAAGAGGTTTACATTTGAGAATACAGGAGCAGCATTCACAGTTTAACACGCAGCACTGATTTCAAGGACCATCTCTGCATAGCTCTAGCTGTAGTAAAGCAACAGGAGTGATGAGAAAGTGTTGGCACTGGGGAAGAAACTCTCTTCCAGTTCTGAAGAAGACGAAGAGCACAGGACTCTTGGCAGGCAGCAGCCCACTGCACTCACTTTCTCTTGACATCTGTATTGTTTTTTTAAGTGATGTTACAGCACAAGTATTGTCACAACATAACTTGGTAACATCACAAGATCGAAGTCCACAGTGTTGGAATTTATTTGTGCACATTTAAACTGGGCTGAATGGAGAAAGACATTGTTTTTTCCACTTGCTTCATCCAACTCCTGTTTTAAGCCAACAGCTTACTCTAAAAGTAGCAAATTAGCCAGCTATCAACACAAAATATTCAACAACCTTAAAGGAAACCTGCTCAAACAAAATGCATATTCAAGAGACCATGAAAGCAAAGTCATCTTTTCTGTTCCCTCCAACTATCCTGTACTTGGCAGCCAGTATTCAACACTTATTTCTTAAAAAATACAAAAAATAAGTAAAAAATAAGCCTTTTCAAAGAGACAGCCCTTCAATGAGTGCAGAAGAACAAAAAAACCCATCAATTGACTGTCCTATGTGCCTTACTGCTGGCACAAAAAATGCTAGGATGGATTCTCCGTCCATCTTAGGTTGACATAAATAGTGGAAGAGTTTTTCAGCTACATAAACCGTGGGCTATTGAGAAGCTTTGAAAGCATACTCTAAATAAAAAAACGTTCCTGCCCACAGAACTTCATCTTTTTTTACTCACCTTATTTTGGGAAAACTTGTATCTGATTTACAGTCCTCCCTTTCAAGCCTAGGTCCATGCATCTTTTGAATAAAGGAAGTTGCAAGTAGTTAAGCATCTGAAAGGAAGCTTTTTCTGGTTTTAATTATACCCTTCTGCACTCTGCATTAAATCTTTCATTCCATGTTTTATTCACATAGACATTTAAACTCAAGAGAAGGGCAATCCCATATCTTGGTCTTTCCCCTTAAAACAAAATGTCAGGAAAAAGCACTGTTTAAAGACATAGGAAGGAAAGATTAGGAGAAATACAAAGTTTAATAATACTCATCTAAATTTTACAAGCAGCAGTGTTCAAAGAAACAAAACTGGAAGGAAATTTGTATTCAGGGGAAGACTGAGCATAGATTGCTCTCAGTCTGGAATCAAACACTCAACACAATCTGTACTGAGCCCTCAGAAAAAGCTTTATTTAGGATCCTACTCCAACACAGGGATTTTCATAGCCATTAGATATACAGTATCTTTCCCAACAGAAGGGTAACACAGTTATTTGCTGGTTGAGCTCATATACCCTCAAAAGCCTGTTAACTGATCACATGCATCCACCTAGCTGGCACTTAGCTTGAAGTTTCAAGCAGGTTAAATTCAGTCCAAAAGACAGTTTGATTCCTTCAGCTGCAGCAAGCCAAGAGCATTCAAGCACTCAGTAACATATGTAATAATTAACAGCACATCTTTAAATGTTACTGTCTACCTTCATTGCTGGCAGGTGAATGAACAAACAGCAAGTTAATAACAGTGAACCAGTGACACCAAGATCAATACCCAGAAGGCTCACAGGCAACCACCACCCTTTTAGTATCATAAACTAAGAATGTTTGCCATCCCATTTGTCTAAACAAAACCCAGACATGCCAAGATGACTTTGCCACTGGACAGCTACTTCTTAAGCTGAGCCTCCTTTCCAACTTATTCCAGGGAAACTTTTGAACAGATACTTGTTTCCAAACACATATGTTTGCTTCCTGTACTGAATCCCTAGTCTCCCACACAACTGGCAGGACTGTCCCCTCAGCACAGGTACTGCCAAAAGCAATCAGTTAAGGTTTACACGGATGCCTGTTGATGAGCTTGTGAACTTCTTCCCACCTGAATGCCACAACCGACAAGAACTCCATGCATCCCTCTTTTTGCCCTCAGTTATTCACCCCCATCATCAACGAACCAAGTGATAGCCACCAGTCTTTCAGGCTGCCATTTATCACTAGAATGCCTGTACTAAAAGAAAGGTTTAAAACCAGAGCTTAAGACACAACCCTGCAGCAGTGCCACCATGGTGGGTAAGAGCAGGATACCCACCTTATGGCAGCCAGGATAGGTTGCCATGGTGTTGAGGGTAGAGGTGCTTGGATTCTTGCTGGTGCTGGCCATGATATTCTGGATCTGGGTGAGCTCTTGCCTCAGGACCTGTTTCTGGTGGAAGCTGAAAGCAGGATGGTTGGATGCCATTGTAAAGAGCAACAGGAACTCATCCCCTGTGCGGCCCTCGTTGAGTTGTAGCCCATAGTTGTTGATGACCGAATCGATATGGGTGAGGGTACGGAAGAGGACCCCGGCCGCCTCTCGGTGTGCAGACCCGAGCAGGGCGAGAGACACCAACAGCTTGCTCCGCACCACCTCGTCCGTCAGGTTGGTGAGGCTCCCCAGGTCTGCGGGGTTGTTGGCCTTGATTTCGGAGTCACGCAGCGAGTGGTAGTCCTTGCGGGCCAGGTCCTCCAGGCAGGCGCCCAGGAACCGCAGCTCCAGCGGGATGCACAGGTCCAGGAGGCCGCACAGGAACTCCACACGCTGCGGAGAGGGCAGCTCGGAGAACCAGCGGTACACACCATCCCGCTGCAGCCTCGGGCACCGCTTCTCCACCATGGCGCTCCGCCTTCCCCCGGCCCGGAGGGCGCACACCCTGCTGGGGGTCGCGGCGGACAGAGCGGGCGGCAGCGCACCGAGGGGGGCCCGCAAGCCCGGAGCCCCGACACCCCCTAAGCGTCCCCCTCCGCGCTCCCGCCCCCCGGACAAGCCCGGCCCCCGGGGGACGAGGGGGCCCGGCGGCGAGGAGCGCGGGGGGCAGCCGCCGGCTGCGGGCAGGGCCGGGCCGGGCCCCGCCGAGGGAGGCCTCCGGCGGCGCAGGCCCGAGCGCTGAGGCGCGGCCTGGCCGCGGGGTCCCTGCCCGGTAGGGCCCGGCGGCACCGAGCAGGCCTCTGCGCTCCGGCGTCCTTGCTCCCTTACGGGGCGGCTCCGTCTCCCAGCCGGGCGCCGGCTGCCTCCATCCGCCGCGCTGGGCTCCGCTGGAGCCGCCCCGCCGCCACTACCGGGGGAAATAATCCCTCGCTGGAAGGCAGCGAGCAGGCGGAGGAGCACACACCCGTGCGGTTCCACCGCTGAGCGGCGGAGGGATCCCGCAGTGAGCAGTCCTCGCCGGCAGCGGAGCGGCAGGCAGGGAGGAAGGAGCGGTGGAGCTCCTTCACTCCCGGTCTGACCCCGCGGCGGGACACGCCCACCGCCGCAGGGATTGGCTGAGCTGTATACACGCGTATGATGATTGGCTGCTGACATGCTGGCTCCACCCACACCCTCTTCGGCGAGATGAGGGGTCTCAGAGGCTTGTCAATCAACACTCTATAGTCCGCGTTAATCCCGCCCCTGGCGCTGATTGGTCCAAAGAACCCTTAAATAGGCGGGGAGGGAGAAGGGGTACTCTTTTTATGTGCGGTGTGGTGGGGTGCGGAGCGGTGTGGGCTCCTTGCAGGCCATGGTGGGAATCGGACTGCCGGGTATGCCGGTGCTGCCACCGCCTGTGGGGCCGGTCCGGAGGCAGTGACCCCTCAGGGCATGGCTGTGCCTTGCTCTGGACACCGAGGATGAGCTCTGGTGGCTGATGTGGGCCTGGGGCTCCTGTCATCCCCTCAGGGAGAGGGTCACCCTGGAGAAGGGCCTGGTGACTGACTGTCTTCCTATGCTCGTTGCTTGCTGTAATGGGGGTTAATGTGTCCTTTTTCCCTTGGTTTGCCGTCAAAAGCACCTCATTCAAGCCAGGAGGAGCTTATGGAGTCGCAGAGGAATGGCCATGCTGCCTTCTTCTGTTAGCTGTTGTTCTAGGATGGTGAAGAACCTCAAAGGCAGAGCAGAAGGGTGCAATATGGCATGAGGTGCTGCTGGGTTTGTGATGCCAACAGCTTTTGGCACCAGTGTTTGCCTGAGCAGCCTCACCAAACCAAATCATGCTCTGCAGTCCAAGCCAATTGAGCAGTTGATTTCAGATTACCTTTAAAAACGTGGAAATGAGCAACACCAAAGACCTCTTAAAATGGTTATTTCTGATGCATGTGCGCATTCCCACACTGGGGTTCTGGCTGACAGCAATGCACTTTTTGAAGCACCTTTACTGTCTTTAGGCTTGACTATGGGATGCATGGATGGCATCCAGCAACCAAGAAGCCAACGCATCATTTCTTTCCAGGCCATTTTTCCATGGGACTTGGCTGTGTGTTTGCTGCAGCCCGGTAGCCAGGCTGTGCATCAGCTAGATAAATGATACGGGTGGTGATCTTTAAGTGGAGCAGGCCAGGAATAACATTCTTAAATGCAGCCCCAGGCAGGCAAAGAATGATTCCAGACTGAGTTTTTATATGATGGTAATCTTCTTGGGAGACGGGGAGTGAGTGTTTTATTTTAGCAAGTGCAATATTGCTGCAACGCAGATAAACAAAACCTCTGACACTGTTGTTTTTAGAAGCACAATTGCATTTTGCCTTGAGTTGATCTTTATGGGATGCCCACTGCGCCCCGATGCGGACCGCTTTCTGTCACATGAGTTGTGTGAACACTTGTGTTGGTATTGTATAAGAGAAAAAGGCTTATTCCTTTGGGTGATGGTTTATTGGAAACTTCATTATACACCTTGCAAAGGCAACTGCCACACCACAAAAATTCCAAATGCTGGTAGTTTATCCTTTTTTTATTTCCCTGTGGGATATCTGAGACCATCAAGTGTGTTTATTGAAGCTGTACTGAAATGCAAGAGTAAGCAGTCGAAGGATGCTTACTGGGGCTGCATAATGTCATATATTGTAAAGCTGCACAACTCTGCTTCTGTGCCGCAGACTCCTGCTGTGAGAGGGTCCTTGAAAATCCCACAGCCTCTCTGTGTCCTTTCCCTGTAGTGATCTGTCATTGAGTGCAAACCATATGTGCTTCCTTTTCCTGCCGTGCCCAGTTATTGTCTGTTGGAGGAAGGGATAATGCGGAAAACAGAGGAAGTGCTCTCAGACCCTTAAGAAAGGTTTGCATTGATTTGCAGTGGTAGACATAAGGACACCAAGTTATTTGGTGGCTTTTCTGCTTATGTTGGTGTCTTTATCCCAGCATTAATCCATCCTGACAGGGCTATGCTGTGCTCAAAGTCAGGTATCTCATGATTGCCAGGCCTGTAGCAAGGTGAAAGTTTAAACTTTTCTGCTTGGGAACCAGATCTAAGCCAAATGAAAGTTGGAATAAGAATTTTGCTGCTTAAAGAGTGAGTACAGCTGTGGTTTGCAGCCAGAGCAGAAATTGTTTGTCCTCGATGCCAGACGGTAAGACAAACCCTAATCTGAAGTGTAGTATACAAACTGGGAGCCTTTTCTCTCATTACAAGTGGCTTTGGGTGAAGCCAGAGGAAACGAAATGGAGCATGACATATGATTCTGTCACAAGCCACCAAGAATTCCTGGCTAGCCCATGGGCAAAGCAAGGAGCTGCCCTCAGCAAGATAAATTAGCTTTGTAAGAGCTCGTGTTACCACTTGCTCAAGGCAGCGGGTTGTGAGTGAAGGTCGTTCTGGGGTGCCTGTAGAGCCGTGATCCCATAAGAGCCCTCAGGACACCAGAACTGGCTCCTTGTTTTGTCCTGTGTGAAGCATCTCCTCTCATCCTGTGAATTCTCCTTGTTTGTTTGAGACAAACAGCTGGGGAAGATTCCTTGTCAGAATGCTCAGTAAACAATAACTGAAAGCACGGTTATTTTCTTCTGCTTTTCAGAACATGCAGAGGGTGTCACTGAATGTCTCCATCAGGCGAGAGGAGAGGGCCAGTTTCTTCAACACTGGATACTGTCTTAAGGGTCTGAATTCTTGTTTCCTCTATCCTGTTTAACTAAGAAGCCCAGCTGAAGTGTTTCTTTCCCTTTAAACAGCATGTCAGAGCAAATGTAGCCAAATCCATCAATATAATCTTTTCTTTATGTGAGTTTGACTCAATGCAATTTGGAATGTCCAAAAGCATATAAAAATGGACTAAAATAATACAGTGTGAGTCCAGAGTGAAAGGAGTCAGCAGGAGATGAGAATCTCTGCCACTGAAATGAGAGGGGGAGCTTGGTTCAGGAGGCTGCTGGTTAGAAGGCCAGTGGTGTTACCCACATCTGTCTCATCCTCATTGCTCCCAGCCCACAGGATTCCTTCACAGGGACTTTTCCAGGGCTTTTATCTATCACATTTTAAAAGTTCCCTAGTTCCTTTAGGAGGCTGTTCAACACTGGTCATTAAGTGGGCAGGTTTCGCATGTTTGGCATTTCTAGACCTCCTAAATGTGGTTAAATATTAACATTTCTGCCAGAAATTCAGCTTGGAAATTCCAAGTCTTCTACCAAAATGACTTGCAAAGCCCCAGATGAACCCGCTGCTGGCTTGGTCTCACTGGGGATGGGTTAACTGATGGGCATCCTTCCCCTCTGTGGGTTCTACTCCAAGCCAGCTTTCCTCCCTTTGGGGAAATATGCTGAGAGAAAGCATACTTCTGGACCAGCTCTGTGTGTGTGAATGCCACCTCTGTGGACTTTCACCCTAGAGCTTCTGGCTCCTTTTGTGCTACTCAGAGCCACCTCCTTGTATTTTCCCTGCCCTATCCCACCTCTAGCAGAGTTTCTGCTGTTGATCATCCCCTGCCTGTCTCCTCATGCCTTTCCTGGCTGCCCTCTGCCAAAACCTTGCTCCCTGTTGCCACCTAAACCAGCCCATTCTGACCTGATCAGTGCCCATCTCTCCCATTCCCTTTCCCCACTCAGCCTGAGTGAAGCATTTTGATCCTGCAGCTCCACCCTGCACTCTCCCGTCTCATTTCTGCTGGGATGCAGTGACAGGAGCAGTAGCGTTGCGTGCTGTCCTCACTGTTATATGGAAGGGAAAGATAAATATTGCTATGGCATGTTCACTCAACTACTTCTGTGCGCACGGGTTATTTCCTGTAAGGTTTCTTGCAGATGCTGGAATTGGAGCTCCTGGTTTTGAAAAAAACAAACATATCCCGGCTTTGAAGCCCATAGAAAAATACCACGTGGGCTTTGGGAAGAGGGAGACTAAAAAAAGAAGCCAGATGTTGGGCCTGCAGCATCGCTTGTAGTTTGCCTTCCAAGTAATAAACTGAATGCGTTTGGTTTGGACAAGGGTGGTGGAAGGTGTCCTTGCTGTGACAGGAGCAGAAGCAGGATGGATTAAAGGCTGGCAGGGATATGTGTGTGTGCGAGTGCCACTGCCCTCTGCCGATAGACTCTGGCAGGCACAGACGTGTCTTTAAATAAGGGTGCTTCAGGGTTTTTCAGCAACTAAAGGCACAAAGGATAGACCTGCCTAACCCTGAGTTAAGGTCCCCCCTCGATCACCACCCCTCTCATCTGTCACTTTTCAAAGCTCAATGTGTGTGTTAGCCCTGAGCTTTCCTTGCCCTGTGATCCTTCTCCCACTGGGTACCCAGGCACATCCCTTCTTGGACCCAGAAGCCAGGCAGACCTTTCTGGCTCCATGTGATTCCCCATGGTGCTGGCTTCAGTGTGAAAATGCACAGTCCCTGGCTGCCCAGAACGGTTTCCCCATCTCCCTTCCCTTACTCCTTGCATTCAACTTAGGAAGCATTCTTTGTCTTCCCATGTCTGCCCATGCTTTGGCCTGTCCCTGCATGCTGGAATGACAGGGATTCCTCAGTCTTTGTGAAGCCTCCCCATCCCTGCTGGCCCAGTCACAGGGCAGCTCTTTCTTTTCGATTCCTGCTCCAAACTGTTCCTTACTTTAATCTCACCCCAGGAAAATCACATTTTGGGTGACTCTAGAAAATGAGGGCACATTGCAGTCATTTTCACTTTCCTTTTACTTGAGCTAACGTAGCTGCTGGCCACATAGGGGCCAGAGCCAACGTTACCCAATGCACAGGGTCCTGCTCTGGCAGCCTGGGAGGGATATGCAGCGACTCTGAGTGGAGTCCTTCTCTCCGATTCCAACTTTCATCCATTACACAATGTCAATTTACTCTTTGCTACAGCCAAATCACTTTACAGCTGGAAAGGAAAGTCTGGAAATATTTACTTGGCTGTTCCAGTGACATTCCTTGGGGTGTTTTCACATCATATCCCTTCTCTCTCTGCCTTTGGTTGGTATTCCAGCTAGATCCATTTAAAATGCAAGGAGAAAGCACAAGAAGAAAAGGAACGTGCACAAGTATTTACTGAATACGAATGTAAAGTTCAGAGTTCCTTTGCAACATTTAAAGTTCACGCTGCACTTGGTTACAGAAATACCAGCTTGAGAAAGAGTGATAATGTCCTGCTAACCCCACACTTTAAGCACTTCCGTGCAAGCTTTGGGTGTTTACATGTTGCATGCTGGAATTGCACACCAGGAATGATTTCCTGAAGAAACCCACAAATAACTTCTGAATGACGACCAAAATGAGAAAATTGGGATTGGTTCACGGGCAATTCATGAATAGAAAAAGAGATGAAATTAGCTGAATGAACTGTTCATTATGCATTATTCAACCAGCTGTACTAATTAGTGCCTTTAGGACTGTTCCTGTTCCCACTGCAGCCAACTCCAAAACTCCTTTTGATTTCAGTGGGAGCAGGACGGAGCCCTCAGAGAATGGGCCTGGTGCCTGCCTCCTCTGCAATGCCTGTTTTATTTTTGCCTTTTACTATTGCATATTGATTCCAACTTTTTGTGTCTTCTGTTAAAAACGCTAACTTCTGAAATGTCCTGCATGATGATCAGCTAATCACAAGAAAATAAATGTACTCTCAGTCCCAGACAGTGTGTCTTATGCCAAATGCATTCTCTGAAGGGGAAGGTTTTTCATATGTCTTCGTTTGCTTTGTTTTTCTCCAGACTAAGTGGTACCGAGGAGCAGAGGAGCTTGAAAGCCCTTTGGAAGACATGAATCAACCCAGAAATGTCACTAGGGCAGAAGGTGCAGGAATTTAATGTTTGCACTCTGAGCAACTTAAAGTCGTGCATTTAATATTTTAACTCTTTTTCCCTGTGTAAGGGTAATGTTTATGATCTTTCCCACAAAAAAGTCCCTACAGCACAGTTTTGTTTGGGATGTAGCATGGTTGGAAGAAGACATGAGCTCAACCTGGTGCACATGCCTCTGTCAGAGCTGCCTGATGTAAGGCTTGCCTCAATAGCAGGATGCTTTGTCCTGCTTTTAGGTTTATAACATGATACTGTCTGCATTGATCTTGCCATCAGACCACTCATGTTAGTGACCAGAATAGCAAACTTTATTCCTGGCTTTCCTTACTATGGGCAAGCCAGCACCTTCAGGAGAAACAAAACCTGATTCTGCTTGTGGGAGACTGCAATGTCTGCAATCTTGTTTTATTCTGGGTTGCAAAGCCAGTTATTTCAGAGAGGCACAACTGCAGACCATCATCCTCATCATCCTTCCAGCTGGTGATGGGGCCACAGAAAACCCAGATCCCAGGTTAAATCACATTTAAACGGATCACCCCAGTCTCACTGCAGAGTCCTTATGTCCTCCCAGTCCATGGGGACTATGAAGGGAGCTGCTGGCTAGCGAGCAGCTTCCCATTTACACACAGAGACATACAAGTTCTGTCTGGATTTTGCCCAAGTCCATCCGTGTTGTAACAAATGTCTTTTTTTCTCCCAGTTATTTTGACCCCTTGGCAAGCAGCAGCAATGCAGCTCTGTGGTGCTGATGTGGGGTTCTGCGCCAACCTGACCCAACTGAGGTGGAGCTGCTGCTGCATTTCCTTCCCCTGGTTCAGTAAAATCACCTACTGGGAAGAGAGCAGAGGATGTACCACCAGCTCAGCCTGGAGGAATCTCCACAGCCCCACTCTTTGGGCTTCTCTCCACAGACTGCCTAAAATGGATATAAAGGAGCCTCAGAGTGGAGATTATTTTCTTCCTAAGACCATCCTTAAAATAACAAACACCAGAAAGCTGGTGACATGCAGTACATCTGTTTGAATAACATGGACCTTCTGTCTGCAATAGAGGAAACTCCAAATAACTCTTTGATTTGTGTTTCCTTTCTTCTCCTTCCTCATCTCCTCCTCCTCACTACTGTATACAAATCTGTTGTGCAAGCTCAAACCCGCCAGTTCTCTCTCCCCTGACAAGCTTGTTTTTATGCCATGTGATAGTTATTTAATTTCCTCTTTGCTTTTAACACTGCTAATATTTATGTTTCCTTACGGGATTGCGTCTTTGTTTGTACCCTGAAGTCAAGGGGTGAGGACAACACTTCTTTAGATCCAGCAGACCAAATTCCTGCCCTCTGACTGCATCTCATGGAATAGCATCTTCCCCTCCAGGCAGTCCTGCAGCAGCCAACAGCCCCAGTTCAGAAAAGCAATTAGGATTAAAATACATGTTTAAAGTTAGCACATGTACAAGTCCTTTCCTAAATAGGGACGTGCTCTAGAGCAGAGCCAGTGGAGTCACTGGTGTGGCAGGCAAGGTTCAATATGCATAAGGATATTGAATAATCTGGCCCAGTGTTAGAGCCTTAATTGCTTCCCCAGAAAGAGCAAGGCTACGAAAACAATGGCTAGTGGCCATTTCTCCTTCTTGTTTTAAAGACAACCATTTAAACATGAAGTTTAAACATGGGCAAAATGGATATTGTAAGGCACCATTTCCAGCAATCCCACTGAAATCAGGAGGACCCTTAGAAAAGGCAGGATCTTTCTAGGTGGTGTGTATTGTCCATTTTCCTTTGTTCAAAGCTGTGCTCTAAATGGAGTTAGGAGCCGTCTTTTCCTCATTAGATTTGTTTCCTTTCAGCACTGATCCTTCGTTACCACATGCAATTTTTTAAGCCCTCATAGCTAATATCACAACTATAGATCTAGGGTTTATTTATAGCCCTAAACTCCGCAGAGAGCTGTGTGTCTTGTTGCTGTGGAAACTGGAATTCTCAAAGTAAAAGGATTTTAAAGGGATTTTAGAAGAGACCTGCTGAATTTGAGTACTAGCTTCCACTTCCAGAGGTCTGTGATGAACTATGCCTTAAACTTATGGGTGAAATACATTGGACTGTCTCAGCCAGCCCTCAGGGAATACTGGTCCTCTGTGCTTTTCATACTGCACTTTGCAGCCTTGTTTTTCCTCTCCATTGTGAGACAAAAGAGGCATAGGTAGCTCTGGGGTGTTAAACTCTTGGTGTCAGCAATGGCACACTTGTGAGGCTCAGGTCAGTTCTTTCACTTCCATTGGTTTTGGGGGAGCCTTTTGCCAAGGGAAATGCTACCTTACACACTGCTGTGTTTGCAAACCTGCACGCTGCAGTGAATCCAGAGTTTTGAGGCTGGCTTGGATCAGTGTTTCCTGGAAATCAGGTTTTACTGTAATAAACAGTTATTTAAATGATTTTGTTTATCTCTGGGTGTAGTGTGTAAAGGCTGAGAGCATGATTGATAGGCTGGGTCCTACTTATTCACTGCATCCTCTATTGGCACGTCAGCAAAGGACAGAACTGGAATGCTTTACCTGGGGCAGGGATCTCACTGAGCCACCCAAGGAAAAGCCAGTCCTTCCCCATGGTCCAATAGAGATCCTCAGATTGAAGCCAAGCTCCTACATGAGATTCCAAGAGCCAGCAGTGTGATGCCCCCTCCACCTGGGTGCGTGAGGCTGCTGGATCATCACAGGAATGCTGTGTTTGCCACCACCCAGGCTTTTTCCATGCCTCTAAATGTCAGGTATCCCCCCCCACCTAGGGACATACCTTTTAGAGAGCTCTGCCAAGGGGCTGCGTGCAGGACTTCTCTGCCCAGGGGTGTCACTTTCTAGCAAGAGCTAAGGTTTAAAAGCCTCTTACAATTCAGAGCAGTAATTCTGCTTACAAACCAGCTGCAGAGCCACATCTAACCTGGGCGGAGATGTGAGATGCTTCCAGACTGCCTAACTTGGGAAAATACCCTGGAAAATGCCACCCTATCGATGTGGCTGGGGGAGAGGAGGAGGAAAAGGAGGGACAGGCAATGTAACATGACTAGCCCTCAAGCACGCCGCTTCAATTCACAAACAAGGCACAAATGTCAGAGCTGATCAAAGCAAATTGCTTTGCATTTCCATAAGTAAAGCAGCAGTCCCTGTGTGTGTTGGCTTCCAGGGCTTAGGGGGCAATCGCCAGGCAGCCTCTGCTTCCCCAGAGCAGCCTTGACATTTGTTCAGCACATTCTCTGGGTCCATGCTGGCACAAGGTGTATGGTGCATGGCTAGAAGTTGTTCCTGTGATACTAGTTCAAAAATAGAAATGCAAAAGCCAAGACTCACAGACCTAAGGGACGGTAATTCAGTGACTTAACTTTTCCATTAGAGGGTGCCAGGAACCTACTGTTGCTGCAGACCCCAGAAATCACGGAAAACAGCACTTTTTCCTATGCTCTTTTAAACCAGCGAATCTGTGCCCGTGGTTGGACCCAAACCTCATACTGCCCAACTCAAGTAACCTTCCTGCCATGCATATAGGGAAGAACTGATGTGGCAGCTGTAAATGAAAAGCACATCAGCAGGTGAGAGCCTGCAGCAAACTGATGAGAGGAAGACCTCACATTGCAGTGTGTGAACAGGAGCATCAGCTGGTGATGAGAGAGGTCTTTACTGGGCTTCATGTGATGGCAGTGAGATGTGGGTGAAGTCCAGTGTTCACCCCTTTAGATTGTCCCTGTGTAGGAGGTAGTGACAACAGGACAGACGTGCAAAGAGCCTTTGCTCAGCCTGGAAATGGGAGTTGTTAGACCCAGTACACACACCTGAGTGGTTGCAGCATCCTTTGGGATGCTCTTAAGAAAAAGGGGTGACTGTGTCATCAGTCCCTCCTCAGAAAAGGGTTCCCAGCCCTTCTTCAACCTGGATCTCATCAGCATGGTCAGTGTTATTAAAGAAATAATGATTTTTCTAAAAGGGAAAGCAACCACATCCTCCCACTTTATGCTTTTGAAAGAAAATGCAGATTTTGGGAGAGAACGCAGCAGAGCAGGATGAAAGTCTTGGTTTTGGTTTTGAACCTTTGGAAAAACAATTGGAAGAGTTATAGGTTTGTGGAAGAAGTGTTAGTGAAACTATACTGATTCACCAGTCACTTTCAGCTTTGGATACCCCAGCTCTTCTTTCTGCCTCAAAGGCCACCGATGGACAGAGCTCAGATGGCCACCAATAGGACACCAGTTCTTCTTTACAGTGTAGCTGCAGAGGGACACACAGCTGCTAACACATGGAAAAAGCAAACTGAATTCTTGGTCTAGGAGATATCTTTGTGCTTGACTTGCTCTGCAGTGATTCATGATGCAGTGCTGGGCACATCCATCCCTGTGCATCACTTTCCCCATCTACCTGTCCAGCACAGTGCTCTTATGGAGTATATGGCTTTCTGGTGGGCCAAAAGTGTTCATAAGGGATATCAGCCTTTTTGGGGATTGGTGTCTGGAAAGTGACAGGTAATAGCAGTGAGTGGAAAGATAATGTGTTTAGATAGATCTCAAACCCCAGTGCTGCTTGGCTCTGCATCACAACTCTGACAGCTTCCCCTGTGGACTTCAGCCAGTGTGGCTCAGGCTTTGGAGCCGTCTGCTGCTGTCCCAAGCCACAGTGGGTGATTCAGAGCAGATGGGATGAAGGGCTGACCCTGAGTCCCACCAGCAAGACTGAGCTGTGCTTTTCTGCCCAGGATTTCAACATAAAGCAGGAGCAGCAGTGTCTTCACCAGGTGGATAAGGGCTATGTCAGCAGCTAGCTGTTTATTTCTCTGGCTTTGGGAGGAATATGGTTCTTCTGGACCCAAAAGTTGCCTCATGTGCCAGTAATTATTTCTAGCTGACAGATGAAAAGACAGCAAGTGACTTGTCTGAGACAGCAGTTTTGCCATAAACCATGCTTGTCTGAGTGCTGATGTTTGCTGAGGCCATCCTTTTGGTCATGGTGGTTTCCCTGGTGTTGCAAGGATGGAAACTATGGTTCACATGCAATCCATGTAGAGTTCAGACAGACCTCCATGGGCAGCCCTTCTCCAGTTACTTGCTTGTTGCTGTGGACACGGGACAAAAAGAAACCCCACACCCAAGTCTCTGATCCCTCTTATACCTCTGAAGCACTCTGATTTCACAGGACGGGAATAGCAAATTGCCAGGCTGCAGTCACATCCTCATGGAAAGGGCCACCAAAGGATGGTGTCCTCTTACATTGCTGGGGTGTCCTTCCTCCCAGAAAGATCCTGAAGCATTTTGTGGAGTAAATATAAACCAGAGGTATTTGGGGAGGAGCAAGGGGTGGGACTCATGGCTCAGAGTGGCACGGCTCTGCTGTTTGGGATAGGAAGGGGAAATACAACATCTGACAACACTGAAGGGAGTGCGGGCCGGTAGAGTGTACAGTACAGCAATGGCAAGCCTGGGGCTTGGCCAAGAAAATCAACATAGAAAATATCTGAGACTGATGAAAACCATGGGCAGCCTGTTCTTGTTTAAAGAGGTCTTTTTGGGACACAGAAACAGATGCCTGTTGCAGACAGCACGAGAACCCAGCCACGTTCAAACTCATGGCAAAACCTTCATTGACTTCAGCTGGGCCAGGATTCCATTGCAGATGGTTCTGGTTTTTCCCAGGATGTGATTGCCCAGAAGAGAAAGCAGGCTGTTGCAATGCTGGGGATTTGTACACAGATCCTGTATGGGCCTGAGTGCTGCCAGGTTGTCAATAGGAGCAAAGGATGCTCTGCAGTGCTCCAGAGGTAGGGATAAGCATGTAGAATCAATACAGTCAGAGCTGAAGGCCAAAGCTGAGTGCTCAGCAGCACTGGTAATCAGTTGAGTTGCCTGCATATGGCTTGAAAACCAGTTTCTTCCAAATTTTCACTTTCAACAAATGACTTGGAGGCTTTTCACTGCAGAGTTTGACTTGGGCCACTTGCTTTAACAATTCAGGCCCCTTTATGCTCTTCAGGTTCCTAATGAGGATGGCAGACCCCATGTCAGTGGCAGATGTATTTACTTTGCACTGACTTTCAGTCTGAGACCATCTCCAGAATTAACCATCCAAAATTCACAGGCTCTTGAAAATCCTGGTGACTTTAATCACAAATGAAGTTTGGAGGGAAGGGTCAAGTAATACTAGTAAATAGGAGCAGATGGTAAAGGAGGAGCTTTGGGGTTGTTGTGAGAAGAAGAGCATTTCTAGGAGGTGGAAGCCCAAGGAAGATTGTATTCTTGGCTGAAGACTGAAACTGGGTACAAAATGAACGAGATGGAGGACAGGGAAGGTAGCCTCCAGCTCCACTCCTTTTGAGGAACAACACTAATCCCATTGTGTCTGGGATGAGCACTGGAGTTTCAGACCAAATCCAAATCCAGTTCCCAGCTGGGATTTATCAGGACCTGGGATCCTCTGTTTCAGCAGGATGAAGGTATGTGTTTCATCACAGTGAAAATTCAAACACCCTTTTCTTCTTCATCCCTGCTGCCTCCCATGCTTTGTGCCCAGGGTGTCGCTTGACAGTGACAGCTGAGTTAATCTCATGGTTTGGAATTCTCATGGCTTCATTTGTAAGTACCTGGCTGTTCTAGGATGACATTCCTTTATCCCTCACCCTTTCTTTTCCTCCTGGATTATCCCATGTTATGAGGCACCATCTAATACGTTCTGTTATTAACTACTCCTGAATCCTGCCTGCTGATTCCTTAAGTAGAACTTGAAACCCCATGAATCTGGCTTTGAGTTTTGTGGAGGTTTGGTTTGTGCTTTGCATTTGTTTTCTGGAACACAACTCATGAAATGTGTAGTACAGCTTTTTACTCCAGCTTTTGGGAAGCAAAGGAATTTCATGTGTTCAGACAGTCTAGACACGCTTTTCCAGATTGCAGATTGCATCTGCTTAAATCCCCTGCAAAACAGGCTGTAAGAAAGAAACCTTGTTTGAAAAGCTACATCAAATATAGAATAAATCCATCAATAGCTGTTTATCTGCTCAGAAAAAAGGATCCTTGAACACCTGTGCGTGACAGTATTTCATAACAAAAGAATATGAGTAATGTCAACTTTCTTACTTCACTGTGTCTTCTTGCTTCAATGAAAGACGTTTCTTCTTTGTTATGAATTATAAATCTATTGCTACAGTCCAAACAATTCTGGGAACTACCGCCACTGGCTTGCAGAACACAGGAAAATACACTGCCCTTACCATTTGAAATGCTCCAAGCATTTCCAAACATTCATTATTCACACAGAAATTCCCACGTCAGCATCTCTATTGCGCTGGAAGCGTGATCACTTCTTTCTAATCAGGTGCCAGACTATTTCATTACTTGGTTCATTCCTGAATGTCCACGGTTTCAGCCTTTAATGTTTGGCTTTGCTGAGGCTGGCGAGTGGTAGGTGATCCCATGGAGAGGACAACCCTGCCTAGAAATCCTATGGTTGGAGCAAGCAACAGGAGCAACAATGAGCTGCAGAGCACTGATAATCTTCTGTACTCCTAAAAACAGGGATGGAGTCTAAGTTCTTCCATGAGGAGCAATCCTGATCCCAGGGTTCAGAAGCAGCACCTTTTCTGAAGGGGCAGACCAGAGGAGTGAGTGTTCCCTTCTCACCATGGTTGTGTGACAGCAGCGGTGTGGCTTTACTGTGCCACCTTTGGCAAGATGTGTTGTGGGTCCCAGCCTCAGTTTCCCCACTGGAAAAGTCAGATACTCATATTCAGTCCATTGGGAGCTTGAGGAAAAAAGATGGAAATAAGGCCAGATTGGACACGGCTTGGAGCAACCTGGTCTAGAGAAGGGTGTCCCTGCCCACGGCATGGTGCTGGAACTGGATGAGCATTAAGGTCCCTTTGACCCAAACCATTCTGTGATTCTATGAAGGTTATTTTGGCCAATACTTGCAACCCTCAGCTCCAGAAATCCTGGAGTTCTTATGGGAGTTTTCCAAACAAAAAGAAGTGATTTTTTTTGGTGGCTGCTATAAAAAGCCAGAAAAAAACAATCTCCTTCTAGAAAATACCCCAAAACAAACAAACTCCCTCCTCTAAGTTGTTTATTGATTTAAATCTCATGCAGGATGAAGCCTGTCTCAAAACTGGGATGGGACAGAGGGAGCAGACATGGGTTTTGCTGCTAGGCTTGGCAATGCTTTGGGACGTAATCCATTTGGACTGGGCAGACTGACCAGCCCTGCATTATCTCTTCTGTCCCTTTCCACCATCAGCAGGCAGGAGTAGCCCTGTACATGGCAGTGATGAAGATGGAAACCAGCATGCCAAGTCATTTTCCAAAGCAGGTTTCTTCTCCTTGCATTATGTCAGCCGCATTTCCTGACAAAACCAGCAGGAACATGCGGGTGACAGATGTCCTTTAATTATCGGCAGCGTTCCTGCTCCTTGGTCTCAGACATAAAATTCAAAGGCTTGAAATGAAGGCTGTCTTTCATTTGGTTAGTATTGGCTACCTTGGGTTTATTTACAAGCATCTTTTCAGCTATGGAAAGGGAAGGTTAGGCTAAGGTTAAGCTAAGGTTAGCCACCTTAGGTTTTCTGCCATGCCAAGGGGCATGCCAGACATCCATGAAAGCAGTGGGTGGATTAGCAGGGTGGAAAATACAGGGAGATGTGGGAGACTGGGAAAGCCATGTCCCTTTGGATAAATTATGTTATCACATCACCTTTTGCAGAGGTTTTCCACCTGAGATGAGAAGGGCAAAGTAGCACCATGCTGCATGACTGGCTGTGCCTTGCAGAGCAGTTACTGTGAGAAGGATGTGGGGATGAATAAACAGCTCGACACACATTTGTTGTAGTGTGAGCCAGTAAAACAAAGGAAAATGAGACATCTTGGGGGGAAATCGTGTTGTTTTCCCTTTGCTTTATTTTTCAGCTTCCAAGATCACAGTGGGCCAAAGCTACATCTGTCCTTCAGCAAACATCACAGAAGGATGGAGGGAGGGAAGGAGGATGAGATGCTGCCACCTGCAGAGCCATATACTGGTCCTTTTCTCCTTGTATCATACTTGCTTTATAAGCCTTTACACAGGATAGGAGGTCAATTTTACTGAATACACTTGCTGGGTATGTTCCACAGCACGGAAGAGCCTGGATCTGGTTGTCATCCACTTACCAATTTAGCTAAACCTGCAGCAACATGTATTTTCCTCCAGCCTGAATGCCAAGTGACCTGAATTGTCTGCTCATATTTCTTTGCCCTTACTGCAAAATACCTCGTGCACACCTCTGTCTCCTCTGCGTCAGTCTTGACTCGTTTGTCCCTTCCAGCTGATTGCAGCCCTGTTCCTTCACTCCTGAAAGCACACAAAGCATCAGTGCTCAGAGGAGGCCTCATCCCACCTGCCTGAGGTTCCCACACTTCCCAGATCCTTTCTTCAGGCTGCCTATAGGTGCTGGGGAGAGTATAGGCCTGGGGGGGAAAGATCCATCTGGCCATAAGGAAGAAAGCATCATAACACATTCCATGCTCCTGGCATTGCGAGTCTCCCTTCCTATGAGCTCGGTTGATCAGGATCAGCTTCTTTGCGGCTGTTTTTGTGCCTCTTGATTTCCACACGGAAACTGGCTCTATTTTTACCCAGCTAAAGCTGATTAGATTTGCAGTCATTGGCAGGATAAACAGACACATACTGTATGCAGCAGGTTAATGCGATACATTCAGTGACCAGCAAATGCACTTAGCTCATGCCCGGCTCAAAGAAGACAATCAAGGTAATTTATTGTACACATGCCTGTAACATGCACATTAGCCACCCCTGTCCTTCCTCTGTCTGTAAGCCCATTTCCCTTCTGAGACAATGAGGGTTATTGCAGGATGCAGAACATGCCATCATTCTCTCCTTAGTTTTTTGCAGATCGATATTAAGCCCAAGGACATGCAGGAGTTTCTCATTCTGGTTAACCCAGGTCTTGACTTTTGTTGGCCCTTGAGGGGTGATTAACATATATTAAAAAAGAAGAATGCTACTGACAACTCGAAGGCTGACCTCTTTCAAGCCATGCAATTCCCAACCATTTCAATCACTTTCATAAGCTACAATCTACCACAAGATTAACAGTGATCCTGCTTGCTGCAGTTATTCTGTTCTTTAATTGGGCTTGGGGTTAATTCAGCTTGAGATCAAGTAGGTAAGAGAAAACTTGCGGGCAACATCAGGTAATTGGATACTCCTGGAATTCAATTCACTGGGGGAGGAAATGAGTGGGAAGCACTCATCATTCCAGTTTCCAAACCTGCTGTTAGATGTCAGGAATACTCTGGCAGTTGTGTTTGGTGGTGCCGGTGGTGGTGATGGGATACCCAGAAGAGACACACAAGGTGAACAACCCCCCAGAAACGTTATGATCCAGGGTGAGAGGTGCCCTGTTTGTTTGAAAACACCCAATTCCAGTGCAATTCCATCCCAGAGGGCTTCCCATCCCTTTTGCTACTGCAGGACCCCCACTGACTCCTACCCTGCTGCCAAGCAGAGAAGTGTTTTCTGGAGAGTCCCTCTGTGCATGGCTCTGAGCTGGATATAGAGAATAAACCCATCCTCTTGCTTGTTGTCAGATTGCTCTGATCCCCAGCATTTAGCTCCTCTGCATGACCTGGTGGCAGGGGCAGGACATTCAAACCACCTCAGTCCTTACCTTACCCAGGCATGCAGCAGCTCAGAGCTGCTACCTACACTACCTCTGGACACACTCTTGCTCAGCACATACTTGCTGTTTACAACTGTGCTTTGAGCCCTCTGCATTATGCAGTTTTAATCGATTTCATGCAAGCCCTGTTGATTATGTATTGTTTCCTGATCAACCCATTGCATGGGACCAAGCCAAGGGCTGTGCTGAAAGCTGAGGGTGTTGCATGGAAGTGATTATAGAATCATAGCATGGTTTAAGTTGGAAAGAACCTTAAGATCATCCAGTTCCAACCCCCCTGCCAAGGGCAGGGACACCTCACACTAAACCATGGCACCCAAGGCTCTGTCCAACCTGGCCTTGAACACTGCCAGGGATGGAGCATTCACAACCTCCCTGGGCAACTCATTCCAGTGCCTCAGCACCCTCACAGTAAAGAATTTCTTCCTTATATCCAATCTAAACCTCCTCTGTCTCAGTTTTAACTCATTACCCCTTGTCCTATCACTACAGTCCCTAATGAAGAGTCCCTCCCCAGCATCCCTGTAGGCCCCCTTCAGATACTGGAAGCTGCTCTGAGGTCTCCACGCAGCCTTCTCTTCTCCAGGCTGAACAGCCCCAACTTTCTCAGCCTGTCTTCATATGGGAGGTGCTCCAGCCTCTGATCATCCTTGTGGCCTCCTCTGGACTTGTTCCAACAGCTCCATGTCCTTTCAATGTTGAGGACACCAGAACTGCACACAGTGCTCCAAGTGAGGTTATGCCTAATACCCTTGTTGGTGAAAGACAGTGAGCTCACCACTGCCTGTTTCCCTCCAGCTCCTGTTTGCCATTCATTACTTCAGCCTCTTCATTCTCCATCTCTCAAGCTCAGTGTTAGTGGCTCTGTTAATTGTACAAGATCCCTCCTAGGCTTAAAGGCTTAAAATTGGCGGTGTCCTGTTCTCCCATTAAAGCGTGGGCACAGGGCTGGCTTTTTCCCAGTCCTCTAGTACTTTTGATGACTGTTCCAAGACCTATTGAAAACCACCATTAACTATCCAGACAGCTCCTTGGCCACCTCCTCTACAACACTTGCAAGTTACTCAGCTCTGCTGGTTTACAAATACAGAGCTCTATCAGCTTGCTGTTCTGTGCATACCTCCCATGTGCTCTTGGAAAGTATTTCATTAGCACGTTGTCTTTTTTCCACCAGATACCAGGAAGAAACATGCACTGAGCATTTCTGCCTTTTCTATGTTATTGATGAACCTTCCTTTTCTATGGAATATCGGCCCACTTGCTAATGCAAGGCTCCTTTTATTGAAAATCCTGGAAAACGTGCTTCTGTCTTTAATTTTCCTGGCTTCTGTGGTCTATTAATTCCTACCAGTTTCCCTTTTGTTCTCCTTGTGTGTTTATATTTTATGTGTTAATCTTGGCGGCTCTTTCACTTCCTTTCCAAGCACTGTTGGGTGGGATTTTTTGTTTTTTAAACAAAGATTTCTGTCTTTTTAACTGCTTTTTTGGGTAAAATATTCACAAAGGCTTCCCCTTTCCCAGCACATTTTTCAGTCTTTCTCCAAATTGATCTGACCTGTGATTATTTTCTTCTTTGTGAAACAGGACCTTTTAAAGTGTCGAGTATATAAATTTATTACTGCTTTGAGCTTTGCTTGGTTTGCACATAACAAATGTAATCAAGCCATGATTGCTGGTGCCTAGCATGGTGAGAAATGCATCTTCACCTGCCGGGGCAAGGCTGAATGTGGAATTCTCTCATGTGGGAGGCAGTAGTTTTTGCATTAGGAAATCGTCTTTCATTTTACTCCTCAGGTTCCAAGGATATTTTAATACCTGCAGCTCAGGACCTCCAGCATCCATCGCTCTGCCTGAAATCCCCAGTGATCACAAGATTTTTATTAGGTATTATGGATGTGGCTGCTGAAAGATCAGATTGTGTCAAGTCCCTGCAGTTGCATGGTGGTCTGCTGCAGATCCTTCCTGCCTCATGCTTTATTTCCAGGAATATTAATCCAGAAACAACCTGGACCTTTTATGGGAACCAGGCTGGGACCGCTGGTGCTTGGGAGATGGAGATAGCAGCTCCCAGACCAATCCCAGTGGGATGCGGATCTGGGCCAGCAGATCAAGACCTCTAAGCACAAGTGGTAAGCAAACACAAAAGGTGGTTGTAACACAGTACTACAGCTGGAGAAATCTCCCCACCAACCTTAGGAGTGGGGCTCTGTCATGTATTCAGCAATTCCACCTTGTGCAGGTGGGTTTTGCTGCTGCAGTTTCAATCCTTTGTGTCTTGTGATTTCCCAGTTGTATTTTTGTTGGGAACAAGCATGGTTCCAGTGTCCTCATTCCTCCTCCATTACATTACCAGGATAACAAGCCCTTGGCTTGGCTGGCTGGAATACCCTCCAGGAGCTTTTCCTGTTGAGATGGAGGTCAGCTGAGCTCTACAGCTCCACCACGGATGACTTCACCTTGGGAAAACACAAACCTCCTTACACCACTTAAACAAGCTGGTATTTAACTCCACATTCAGCTGCCTTTTCCCTTTCTTTCCCTGTGAAACAGGGTGATTTTTCTAAGCTCACATCAATGTGCTTCCCTTTCAGCATCATTTGGGCATCCCCAGGAGCTGCCCACAGCTTGTGAGGTCCTGTGAAGCCCTGCTGCTAGTGCCAATAAACATCCTCCCCTGTGGATGTAGACCCACTGAGTTGAGAAGCCTTCAAATCACACCTCATGCCTGGGCTTGGGGAGGGCAGCACATTGTCCCTCCTCCTGCTCTCCCTGTCCTCTGTTGTTCTTCACAGGATCACATTCCCAGAAGTAGCTGCCTGCCTTTCTGGGATGCTGGAGATGATTTTCTGAGCAGCTGGACCCTTAGAGATGCATCCCTCCTCTCTCATGCTGAGGATGCAGGAGCAGTGTGCATTCCTTCAGTCAATCCTCTCTCCCTTTGCTCTGTAGCAGGTTCTTTTTGTTTCTCATGCATAGCCAAACTTCCCAGTGTGTTTTCTGCAGAGGCTGGGTCCCCTGATGCACTGCACTTGTCTTTCTGAACCATGTTGTACATCAAAACCCGTTGCCTGCATCCCCATCGCTCCAGGGGCTGCTCCATTGGGTTGTGCCCTGCTCTTTATAGAGCCAGGGAGGTTTCTGCATGCAAAGGATGGGATCAGCCAGAGTTCTGTGCCTTTCCACCAGTGTTTTTACTGCAAGGCATAACAGGAATAAGCTGGTGCTGATTTTATTCTGTATAATTCGCATTGCTCCCGCTGCTCAATGCTATTTTGCCTTCCCCCATTCATACTCAGTTACTTACCATAAGCTGATTTGCCTTTTATTGTATTTTTTTCATCATTATTCTTTTATCCCAAATGTCACCTCACTCCCCTCATCCACATGTGCACCAGGTTATTAGAAAACCAACTTAAAGCCCTATCTAATGCTGTCTGTACCCTTTGGGACAATATCTCCAGAGTTAGTCAAATATACTGGAGAAATCCTGCTGCAGCTCAAAGACAGTCCAGCTCCAGCTCTGGAACAGCAGCATCTGTGGAGATCAGCCTGACTCTCACTGGTAGCAAAAGCATCTTCCAGAGGGAAAACCCTGCTGATATTCAGGGCTGGTGTGAAATCTAACCTGGAATCTCCTCTCCATCAGCCTCCCTCACATCCTCAGCACTGAGGAAACACACACTGGCCTGAAAGGACTCCCCAAGGCAGTAAGGACTGCAGATGGATGGGGTGTGAGGTTTTGTTTTGAACTAAATCCTGACCTTTGCTGGGAAAACCGGATTTATTTGGGGACAGGCTCAGGGACAGCAGTGTGGCTGTGTCCTAGTCAACCACCACCTCATGATCACCCAGGCATATGTAGTTGTCCATGCAGCCCTTTTGCCTGGTATTCCCACAGTTTTCCTTATTTGGCTGCCAACATGGCTTTAGGTGATTTCTGGAGCATCCTGAAGCCCATCCTTTATACCCTTTAATAACCAAGGTGGTCCTTTCTGACCAAACCCTCCACTCCAGCCCCAGGGCATCAAGGCAGGCTATGGGCACACCACAGAACCTAAATGGTTGTGAACCAAAGATGTAATGTGTCTGCATTTTTGGTGTAGAAACTGGCCATAAAGGTGCTGTTCCCAGAATCATGCTCATTTTAAAACCATGCACCACCAACAGCCCTGCACTGGCACTTGACACGAGCATATCTCATTCTTCTTCCTCAGCAGATTGTTGTTAGTGGTTTGGTTTTCGCCAGGTACCAGTAAATATGCTGTTCTTTTAAACATTTCATTTAAAACATAGGTCCTTTTAACCCTATTTTATTAGGAGCAGCGTCCCACATTCGCCAGAGATGTTTTGCACCTTGCTGTGTGTGCACCATAGGCATTAGCCTATGGTTTCTGTACCCCATTGAAGTCCACAGAGGGAATAGCTGGCCATTAATTAATGTGCCAGTTAACACATAAAACTACTATAAACGTGTTAAACTACTGACAAAATACCAGAAAGGGGATGGAATTTCTTTTCTTTCTCTGACAAAATTTTAATATGCATTTAAGTAACTTTGGTTGCAGTGTTCTGCTTGGAAATTTGGGGGTTTTCACCCAAAGTCTCTTTCCATGAAAATATGGGAGCTTGCATTTGCCAAAAATGCAGTGCCTGAAATGTGTGATTTTTAGGAAAAAAAACAACAAAACCCTTCAATGTACAAGGAGGGCAATTCCTGCATTCACAAAAAGCTCAGTGTGGTTTGAAAAGACATTTTTGACTGGAAAACAAGCGTTTCAGTGGGAAATCTCCAGCCACTCTGGCTGCATCTCATCTCTCCAGCTCTGAGGCAGAGGAAGGTTTTCTTCCAGATGAGCTTGGTGATGTGTTTCAATGGATGGACAAGAAAATGCATTGATACAGAAAGGAAAACCTGAAGGGGAAGACACAGTCTGAAACTTCCTATAGGTGGGCAATAGAGGCACATACTGAGTGTAACCATCCCTTCCATGGGGATGCAAATACCTAAATCCTATGGGTTTCCATCACCAGGGTTTATTCAGCTCATTTTTATCCTCGAGGTTCTGGCTGAGCTGAGTCTCGAATCTCAGTTAATAGTCTTGGCTCAAAACTAGCTCTCCAGTAACTCCAGTTGTGATGGCAGGATGCAAATATGAGCCAGTGCTCCTGGAAGTCCTAGTGGAGATTTTCCTGAAGAACTGTGCTTCCATACATTGCCCAGATTTTGCCTTATAAGGCAAAAAAGTGCCTTATCGTTTTATTTTTTGTCAGAGCTCCTCCTTTGCTCATAGAATCATAGAATAAGGTTGGAAGGAACATCAGTGATCATCTTGAGGTCCCTTCCAATCTCCCTACAACTTACTCTTAGGGAGATTCCCATTGGGCACAAGAGGAACATTTTTCTCAATAACAACCAGCCATTGGAATAATCTCCCCAGTGAAGTGGTGGATTCCCCAGTGCTGGACACTAAAGATTCAGCTGGACAAGATGCTGGGACATCTTATCTAGTTCATGCTTTTGCCAAGGAAAGT
Organism: Melopsittacus undulatus; assembly: GCF_012275295.1. Classification (NCBI taxonomy): domain Eukaryota; kingdom Metazoa; phylum Chordata; class Aves; order Psittaciformes; family Psittaculidae; genus Melopsittacus; species Melopsittacus undulatus. The sequence goes on from NC_047557.1 coordinate 100,536,174, forward strand.
TGGACCAGATGATCCTTGATGTCCCTTCCAATCTGCGATCCTATGATCCTATAATTTGACTTGTGATATCACCCAGGAAGATTCACTCCATAACTGAGTGAAATAAGACTTAGGGGCCAATAATTTCCTGGATCCTCCTATGAGCCCTCCTTGTAGATGAGGGTGACACTCATCTACTTCCAGTCTACTTGGACATCCCCCAGTCTCCATGACTTCTCAAAGACTATGGAAAGCAGCCTCACAAGGACCTCATACAGCTCTCTGAACACCCTCAAAGGGACAGTGTCAGGGTCCATCCTTTTCATGGAATACCAGGTTGAAAGGGACCCCAAGGATCTTATAGGGGTCAAGCTCCTGTATTAATCTACAAACCAACTTTGTCTTCATTGATGGTGGGTTTATGTTTACATCAACCTGGATTTTTCCTTAAGACTTGTGCATTACAGTCATGTATTAAGACAAATATACATGCAAACAGCCCTGCACAGACACCCCTGTGCCACATATGCTTGTCACACTTAGAAACAAGGGGGTATATGGCCAGTGGCAAGAGCATCTTCCAGAGGGAAACACCTGGATCAGCATCCCTTGTGCTCCAGTGGCATGAAGCTGTTGCCACTGCCTGGGGAGAATTCCACATCTTCATCAATTCTGGATAAAAACAAGAAATCAATCTGTGGACCGGACTGAGGGCTTCCTGCTGCTTTGCCCCTTCCCAGTGGATAGGAAGGGCCCCATTGAGGTGCCCTGTGTTGAAGAGAGAGGACCATCAGCGCAGCCAGGAGGGGATACAGCCGGGACCGCTGCCATAAACCGTGGCCTTTCCATGAATAAATAACCGTGTTGCAGTCGCAGTGTGCTGGACCCCAGCACGGAGCGAAGTCTGCCCGGAGACTTGGCTCTGCCGGCGCTGAACGAACGCGTTTGGTCCTTTCCCGTTGTCCCCGCACTGGGAAACGGGGACCTGGGGTCTGGCAGGGAGCAGCCGCCCCTCGTCGCATCGAAGGAGAGGAGGCGGTAGCGGGGCGTGGGAGAGATGAAGGGATAAATAGGAGCATCCCGGAGCCGCGGTGGGGTGCTGGGGGGAGCGGGGGGCTGCGGCCTTGCGGGGAGGGAGGCGAAGGAGACGCAGTTCCTGTCTCTTTAAATCCACCCTGAGCCCGGAGCCGGGAGCTGAGGCAGAGCAGAAAGCCCAGGATCCTCTCATTAATAAGCAGGATTTATCCCTGTAGGGAGCAGGAGGTGGTGGTGCGGGTGTGTGTGCGTTTGTGTGGGGGGGTGAGCTCTGCGTGAGCGGAGAGAGGCCGTTTCCCATCCCCTCACCGCAGCATCCAGCCTCATTCCCGAGCATCCTCCGGCCGAGATGCGGGATCCGCTGGGCGAGGCGAGCGGGTCCTCCCGAGCGTGAGGTTTGCTGGGGGCGGACAGACAGACATAGAGTCAGGCGGACGGACGGACGGACGGAGAGGGGGGGGTTCGGGGCGGGGTGGGGGGGGGTCTGTAAGGATACAGCGGAGGCGATGTTGAGGTTTTAGGGCGCCGGCTGCGTGCGCGGAGCGGGGGGAGCCGAACGGGAGCGGCCGCGGAGCCGCATTGCTGCTGCTGAGCCCCTGCACCCGCAGCACCCCCGCCATGCGGCCGCCGCCGCCTCCGGCCCCGCTCCGCAGCCAGGCCGGGCGGGCGGGCAGCCCGGGGCTCGGGGCGCAGCGGGGGCTGTGAGAGCCGCGGCGCTGCCCGAGGCTCCTGCTCCATCTCTTGGAATTTGGCCTCTTTTTTTTTACATCCCCCCCCATTTTTTCCCTTTTTTCCCCTATTTTTCCCTTTTTTCCTCCCCCACCCCCGTTCCTGCCGTGGATGGTTTTTAGGTGGAGTCGTTTGCACCAAAACCCAATAGCTGCTGCTGTTCTTGCTGCTATTTTTTTTGTTGTTTAATGATACTGTCTCCACAGCAGGGGAAGAGAGAACTGATCCTGAACGTACTCCCAGAGAATGAATAATCACAAGAAACTGACTTAAGCAGCTCCCTTGGATCTGGTGCATGATTGCGATTGATTTGATTTTTAAATTCTCTTTTTTCCCAAGTCATCGTTCGCATTTTATTTCCTGCTTTTTTTAATCTTTATCTTTCCCCCTCCCCCCCTTTTTTTTTTATCTTTTCTTTTTTTCTTTTTTTTTTCACCTTTTGGGGGATTTGCAAACCGAATTACATGCATGTCCAGTGGGGGAAGGTTTAATTTTGACGATGGAGGGTCGTACTGTGGAGGCTGGGAGGACGGAAAGGCTCATGGCCACGGAATCTGTACCGGCCCGAAGGGTCAAGGTGAATATTCGGGCTCCTGGAGTCACGGCTTTGAGGTGCTGGGGGTCTACACTTGGCCCAGCGGCAACACTTACCAGGGCACCTGGGCGCAGGGCAAGCGCCATGGCATTGGCATGGAGAGCAAAGGGAAGTGGGTGTACAAAGGAGAGTGGACCCATGGATTTAAGGGACGGTACGGGGTCCGAGAATGCACTGGAAATGGGGCCAAGTACGAAGGCACCTGGAGCAATGGATTACAGGATGGCTACGGGACAGAGACCTACTCAGATGGAGGTAGGTGCTGCATTGATACCTTCCCATTCAGGGTGGGTGATGCTGTAGGGTGGAAACCTTCAAACGGGGATCCTGGGTTAAGGCTGGAGTCTGGGAGTTTGCAGCCTGCTGGTGTGGAGGCAGGGATGCCCATACCCCATAGGAGACAGGGAACCAGCCCATTGTGGCATCGGCGCAGCTCTTTGCCACAGGTAGCCCCACATGTTCAATGGGTCCCTGGTGCCAGGTCCTGCCCCCTTCTCTCCTCAATCAGGGTTTTTGGGGATGGGAGCTGGCTGCACTGGTGGGGGAGGACACCCAGCTCTCACCCAGTGATGGTTGGAGGATGGGGATGGGCTGAGCCATCAGGAGACAACCCAAATTGCACATGGGATTTGCAGTTCTCACTGCATCACTGGGACCTGTAGGATTTGTATTGAAGCAACCCAGGGCAGGGGGGAAATGAGTGTGTAGGGGTGTCCAGTGCAGATGGGTGCACCTCTAGTGCTGCCAATGCTCCCAAGGAGGAGCTGGGGTCTTTGTGTGCCCTGCAGCCCCTCCAAATGCAGCCCCATGCTCAATAATACCAGGCAGAAGACTTTAATACAGACAAGAGTCTTACATTCCTAGTTTGCAGCTTAATGCTTAGCGTAGGGGCTTAGAGGGATCATCAAAGCTATTCTCTGCTGTGAACGTGGCTTAACGAGATGTTGAGGGGAAACTGGGATTAAATGGAAAACAGGAAAACCCAATTGGAGCGACCCAAAACAAAATATTGCTGGACTTAAACAAGCTTAAAGGCTGAACTAGAGAAGCAGCTGGTGCTTTGCTGTAAGTGGCTGTATCATCCTGTCTCATGGTTTGTGGCTACTTCCATCTCTATTGCCACCATAATCCGAGGCAGGCCTACCTACCAGTGGCCAGGGACATTCAGCACCACTGCCCCCTTCTTTCACTGCAAATGTGTCCATCTAAAGCAGGCTCTTTATTAATTTATTTAAGATATTATAATTTTCCATTATTTTGCTTCATTAAGGAAATTACAGCATTGATGAGCTTCATCACAGCCTTCCCGAAAGGTGCTGCAAGACCTTTCTCTATAAAACCCAGTTGGTTGCTTTGTGATTATACAGGCAGGCAAGATTAAACACTTCCTGCAGCTGGTCTTTTATGCTCTGGAAGGGAGAAGTGGAACAATATCTTGGGTTTTAATGATAATTTCATGCTGGTGGCTCTCTCCTAAAGGCAAATATAGCTGCAACCTTTTGTTTCAGCCGCCTGGAATAATGCTGGGGTCTGGGCTGGGATCTGCCAGGTGTGCGTTTCCGAGCCATCCATAAATCCCAGCAGTCCTTCAGCTGGGAATAAAGCTGCTTGGCCAGAGAACAATTGTGGTCTCCCACATTCAAAGCGGTCAGGAGGGGATGTGGGGGGGGTTCTGTGTGCTCAGTGTGAGAGCTGTCTTCTTGCTCCCCTTATGGCATCCAGTCTTTATTGGGGAGGGTTGCAGGAAGGCAAACAGAAGTGTTAACAAACTACAGCTCTCTGAGGGCTGGGTGTTGCAGGGCACACACGTGCCCCCATGCCAGCATGGTCCCCATCACCTGCAGTGATGCAGTGGTTTGGGAATCCTGGGGAGCAGCCCCAAACTGGGTGGTTTACCGGTTGTTTCACCATTTCTGAGAACCTACCAGAAGCAAAGAGCTTCCTCTTCCATCTTGTCAGGCCAGACTGGGCTCTTGGTGCCTGGGGACCGAGGAGCTGTACTGCATGTTTGTCATTATAGGGGGAGGTAGGAGATCAGTGGGAGAAAAGGGCAGGGTCTGTAGCAAAATGCTCTGAATCCTTCCTAGGAGGGGAGATGCAGAGTGATGGTTGTACCTGTGGCCAAGCCCATTGTGCTGCCAGGAGTAGGGACACCCCATGTGCGCCCCGGCCAGGCTCCTCCACACCAGCTTCTCCCCATTTCAGTTGGGCAGTCACCATGGAGTGACTGAACCCAGCCAAAAATGCACGTTCACCAATGTGGTTGAACAAGTATTCAGAGCCGGTGGCCCTTTCCCTGTTGCCTGTATCAGTTCTGGGTGGAAAACCCCAAAGTTGGACATTTCCAGCCTTCTGGATACTGAACACTATGAACTTTGAGCGTTTAGATGCAAGAAGCCGATGTGTGCAGGAGCTCTGCTGGAAGGGTGGCTGAGTAGCTATGGCACAGAGGAGGCAACTGTTGGGAAGGATGTTTCTCATTAATCTATTCAAGCTATTACCTTCATCAAACTGAAGTATCCTAGAATCCTCGCCCCAGCATCTGTCACTTGCCACCCACAGATAAATATTCATCCCTTGCATTATGCTTTTTTAGCACATCAACCATGGCTAGGGGATGGGTCCCTAAATGCACAGCGAGGCTCTGGAAGCAATGTGCCCCAAAACCCATGGGTTTAGCTCCAGTTTCCCCATTCCCTTACACAATAACAGGTGAGGACAAACCCAACACTCCATCAGGCACTATCTTGGGCAGTGATACTTTGCATGGCTGATGCTCACGTGTTGATGCACAGGGCTTGGACACAGAGCAATGGGATGCAGTGGCCTCAGCCACGCTGCCATCCCCATGCCCTGTCCCTGCTCACCACCCTGGGTACCGTCCCCCCCATGCCGGGTGCTCGCACACACACACATGCTTCCCCCACATGCAGCTTGCAGCTCTCACACCTCCCACACGGGCACACTCATCGCCATGCACACACGCCTCTTCTCCCCACTCCGCTTCGCCCCTTCTCATGCATACCCACATGCACGTGGTGTGCCCCCAGCCCGGAGACAGCCCTCTCCAACCCAGGTGAATGGGAACTGTGTTCCCTGAGCTGTGTGGATACATGTCCATCAATGTAAACCTATCCCACAGAGCCCGACTACGCAAATGCAGCCGTGCTGTCCCCCTATAAGCCTGTACTTTGCCCAACCTCCTTGGCACATGCCTGACCCATGTATGGCACATATATGCACTGTCCTGTCTTTCCCCTGCATGTGCACATGCACTTGGACCCCCCTAAACCTCAATACTGTGGACACATCCTTATCTTCCTGCCAAAAATCCCTCCTGCCCCCATCCAGAAGCTCCCTGGTATTACATAAACCAGGATCCTGAGGGTTGCTTCAGTCGGATGCTGGAGTTGCACTGCTTATTTGCCAAGCTTGATTCAGCCCAGGTCCAGAGAGGGAGCAGGATTGCTCCCTTGCTTCAGTTGACAGGGGCTGCATCCACCTGGATCAGTGCCTATGTGAGCCGGAGCTGCTGCTGTGGTCCTTGCTGGAGCTGGTGGAACCTCTCTAGAGCAGAGAGTTGGAGACCTCCTATTGGAGACCTCCACCTGAGCAGGTCTGGGGACATCTCAGCTGCTTTCTGCCTTTCTGTAACTCCTTGGACAGTTTGGAAGCACTCAGGATTTTACCCTGGGGATGGTTTGAGTGGTAGCTGCAGGTTTGCCATGGGAATCCTAGTGCTGTGCATTGGGTATGGGTTTAGCTGCTGACACCGTGGTTGTGGGGATGGATGAGGTGGGATGCATGAAGGAAGCCCCAGATCTGCTTTTGCCCTTTCAATGCTGTTCTTCTCCTCCCTCCACCTCTCCCCATCTGAGAATTTGGGATCCAAACCCAGACAGGGTCTCATGGAGGGCACCAGCCCCTTGCTTGGGTTCCCTTTGCCCAGCCAGCCCTTTAGGGAATGGCTCGCAGTGATTCCCTGGTCCATGCTGGGTCCCTCCCTCTGCTACCCACATCCCAGGTTCCCATGTGCTGCACACAGCCTTGTTTCTCAGGAGGGCTACCCCAAAACAGACGGGCAGTCTCATCGTGGTGCTTATCTTGTGTAATCCTCCGTGCCCACTCACCTAAATGAATCATCCCTTTGATAGGTGAGTGAATATAATTAGTGTTTTCATTGTTAGCACCATGTGAGTAGGCATGTAGGTTTTCTTGGCCCAGGCTGGGAAACGTTCCTGCTTTGCAAGTGATGGGGAGAGGAAAGCAGTGCAGTGGGAGCTGCTGGAGTGGGCTGTCTCGCAGCCTGTCCTGCCCCAGTTTCCCCACCTCTGCAGGGACACTGGTGACACTTCCAGCTGGTCTCTTAGCAGGTGCACCAGGAGCTACCAACCAAATGGCTTTAATATGGGTGAGGAGGTGAAAAACATGAGATATTTGGCAGAAAACAGGCCCTTTGCTGCTCTTGGGGGGGATGCACTGGGGATGCTGTGATGCTGGTCCAGGAAGGGGTTTTGAATGAACCACCAGTGCCTCTAAGGGCAGCAGCATCTCTGACAGCTGCCTCATGCCTCTCTCCATAGCGGGGTTTTCCACGGGTTCCTCTATAGCAGCAGGGAACCAGCTAGTGAGGGCAAATTTCCATGCAGTCTATTCATAGCACGGATGTCAGAATTACCTTAAAAGTACCAGCTCTCATCTTATTTTGCTGCCGGGAAGGAATTGTTGATGCACTTTAAATAGTGGGCGGAAACAAGCAAATACAAGTGCGCCCTGATTCCCCATCCTCCTGCTTCCTGCAGATCCAGACAACCCCCTAAGAACCTGATAATTAAAGATAAAAGCTATGAACTCTGTTGATGAAGCATCTCACTGCCTGGATTTGGTACAGAAGTTGCTCGCAGTGGTTATAGGAGAGCCAGAGCTGAGGCATCAGGACCCACTGAGCATACAGAAAATGAATCAAAATACTAAATGAAGATTGTGACCAGCATCATTAAAAATAGATGACATGAACTCATGGTAATAACTTATCTCACTGGAACATGATGCTTAGATTCAGGTACAGCTTAGGACAGAGGAAGAAGGATTTTGACCCTAGGGGAAAGGATGTGAGATAAAGACTGTCAGACAGGCTCAGACCCTCACTCCATCTTCTATGCAGCTCCAGAGGATGCTGTAGGACCCCAACCCTGGGGCAATCTGCCCTCTACACACCTCTCTCCTTAACCCATAATAGAGGGTGACCTAAGTCATGAAGCACTCTTTCAATAACCTCTCACTGGGGATGCTGGGGTGGGTTTCTCATGGCTTTTAATGCAAATCTCAGGGTATTTGCATGTGATTTGATATCCCATGCGGCCCCTCGTGGTTGGGTGACATCTGCTCCTGTAGCTGAGTGGTTTTTTTTCCCCTTGAAGCTCCAGCTTGTGGAATCATGTGATTTTGCAAGATTTTCAGCTTCATTTTCGAAGCAAGGTTTCCACCCAGGCTATTGCAGAGAAGTCATTCTTACAGGCTTGGAAACCAGCAGATGAGAGCTAAAAATGCCTCTGTTTAAAAATGCCTCGATTTTAAAATGAACCTGATAAATGTTGAATGCTCCGAATCAGGTAACCCTGATGTAGATGAATGATCTGTATTAACGTAGGCATGACTTGGAGATACATCCGAGCAGGATGGAGCTGTTGATGGTCCTGGAGGAGGCAACACTGTGGTTTAGTATGTGCCTTATGGGGTTTGTCAGGTTTTAGCTGTTTGGGGTCTGGCTTTGACATTGACTGAAACCCTGGGAAATAGAGGAATTTTTTGGCAGGAGTTTGCAGTAGTTACAGGAGAGTCTTGATGCTAGTTTGCTGTTTAACTTACAGTTAATCTATTTGTTAACAAAAAAGGGGAGATTGGAGTTAAAAAAGCCCCAGACATTTGAATGGTGGTTGTATTTTGGGGTTTGATATTGGCTTATCAAAGACAGATTCTTCCTTCTGAATCAAAAATCCTTAAAAATTGCAGTCAGTGCATGGGCATTCCCTTAGAACATCCGCTCCTTTCCCAAAATGATTCCCTGAAGATGTTCCACTTACTCCTAGCACACAGCAGAGCATCATGAATTTTCATGAATGAGTGAATAGCCGGAGCAAGGTCTCTAAATTTGCAGACATTTGCACCAAAATGATTGCTAGAAAGGTACAATTCCCTGCTCAGAGCATCGCTTTGGGTCTATGGGGTGTTTCCCTGGACTGAATAAGAGATTGACCATTTATCTGACATGATAGAAGTAAATCTTGCTTTCACCTCACCTCATCCTGTGCTATCCCTGCTCCTGGTGCAGCCTTGGATCCCACATCCATGGGGAGCTCAGCCTCATCCCATGGACCCCCAAAGCCTGGTGCTGCCATACAGGACTGTGTGTGAGCAATGGAGTATTAGCCCTTACTCCTGTGAGCTCTGCTCAGAAATGGGGTGAGATCACAGAGTTTGCGATGAGGATTAGAGCGCTGAGGGATTAATGGACTAAGTATTAGCCCGATTTCACTCTGCTTTGTGAGAGGAGCACATTAGCTGTAATAAAGGAGTTGAGTGATATGTTAATGTGTTTCTCACCCCTTGTGTGAAAGCCTCATCCTAGTTTTAGCCCCACTCAGTGGCTGAATCCGCAGGGATTCATCTGTCCATTGGCCCCATTTCAGCAGGGGATGATGCTCCCTCAGCTGTCTCCAGTGAATCTGGCACTTCCCACTCCTGGGAAAACTGGAAGTTTCTTTTTTTCCTGTTCTTTTGTTTTGAAAAGTTCCATTTTCCTGGCTCCAGAACCTGGCACTTTAAGGAAAATCACGACTGGCCTGAGACGCATTATGAGCCCCATCAGAATTAGCGATGCCAGGATCTGATTGCCATTGTAATGGCTTAAAGCATTTCTCCAAATGCTGGCTGGAAAAGGCAATTACTAATGCAAACAGGCGGGGGGAAGCAGGAGCAATAAGGGAGAAGAGGGAGGGGATGCTCAGGATGGACTTGTGTTTTCCTGCACAGGGAGAGATAATTGAGCTTTTTCCCTCTTAAAGCAAATAGCCAAAGTGCCTCAGAAGTTGTTATCAGGAGAGTCTGGACCTGGTCATGGGTATGGGAGGATGCTCATCTCACAGATGTTATCCGAGCTGAATTTCCATACGTGGTTTTTATGTAATTAGTATTATAAAGGCACATACTCATTGCTGGCCATTCCCTGTGGAAAATGGCGTAATTCCTGTAGCCTGGCTTATCTTCAGAGGTAGGACATCAGCTTCGAGGCTTTGCCCCATTCCATATGTTTGCTGTGGGCTGTGCAGAGCCACTTTGTGCCTGCAGCAGAAAGAGGCACACACCTCATTTTGTTGGAGGAGCTCATCCTCCACCTCACTCTGAGCCTCAGTTTCCCATCTGTAAGAGCAAATATCAGCAAATATCTTTCCAGCACCATGACGCACATTAATGTTTGCCAGTGAGGGAAGTAGCTTCCCTCTGCTGATCTGATTGCAAAGCATCTTTGGAGCAGGCCTCATAGCAATGAGAACGTGAAGGACTCCCGTGTTTTGGATGGAGCTCATATCCCCCAGATGATCACTCCTAATGATGCAAACCTGCCTTTCAGATGATTTCCCGAGTGGTTGAGCAATCCCTGTTCTGTGGTATTTCATCCAGAGTTACTCTATGTGGTTATTTGCATCTGCAGAGGAGGAGGCAGATTCCCTTGCTTGAGGCTGTATAGATCCATCTCTTCTCTTCAGCCTCAGGCTCTTGCTGCTGCAGGTGTCCCACAAGGCACTGGCTCAGCCATTCCTGCACCCATTTCTACCTGCTTGCAAAGTGATCTCCTATGGCACATCATCCAAATGCAGCAACTCCACTGGTTTATTTCCTTAGATGGAGGGTCCCTGCCATTTAGCTTTTAAAAGTGCAAACTAACCATGTTGACAGGAGCTGCAGACTTGTAATGCTTCATTATTTGTTGAGCCCCAGCAACAGACTTAATGCTACCCACCATCCAGGCAGTTACAAAGCAGCTCATGACAGCTCCACTCTAGTCCTTCCCTCTTCGTTCTTCACTGCTTTTCTCCCTTCTCCTTTCCTTCTTCCCCTTCTCCCCTCCAAGGATGCCAGGACCTCACTATGCCCATCATGTATGTATGTATCCAGCTTTGCATTAAGCAATATGACTAACATCCATCACGTGCTTGTGCCTGCAGATTATATTTGCATACTCAAAAATCCATACTTTATTTCTTCCCCTGTGTAAGCACTTACCAGAGCATATCTCTGGCAAATTAACAACCACATAAGCAGCACCTGACTGTGTTTTTAGCATGGCCTGGTGATGGTCAGAGGCACGGAGACCATTGACAGAGCTGGGGGGAGATAACTTATTGCTGATGCTGTATCCATGCGGCATTGTGCACATGTGCCATCACTGATTCCCACCTTTCATAGTGGGCAATGCAGGTGAGAAGTCCTAACCTTCCCTATCATGCTTGTGTAGGATTTAGGTGAACATCTGGCACACAACAGGAAAAGCAAGTCACCCAGTGCAATGCCTTGCCCTGCTGCCAGGAGTGCAGGAAGGATGGTTCTTGGGATGTCTTGGCACCCACATGGATGCTTGGGAGGACCCACACCTGGAGCAAGAACATCTGGGGGGCATGTTTTTACCAACAAGGTCCCCTGACTACTGGATATCAACTGAGGTGGCCAATGAGACTGTCCCTATCATTGCACCATCAGGATCTGAGGCTGAATTAGCATCTTCCAGTCCTCTCTTTTCTCCTGTACATCTTCTCTTGGGGACAGATGTGTCTGAGATGCCAGTCACCATTTGTGCATCAATCCTCCCTGAGTCTTTCTGATATTGAATAGCTGGAAAGTGGTATCTGTAAAACCTGCTCCTTCCATCATCATTCAGGACACCGGCCTAATTATTGCCATCGGATGTCTTTAATTAATATACTGCAGAGTTCAGGGATGGGGAAGGGAGTGAGATGTGAGTGTACCAGGAAGGATCCTTCACAAGATAAATGAGCAATTTGTAAGGCCTAATGACTTCAGCTTGGTTTGGAAATGTGGACAGGGGACACTTTGGACAATGCAGACCTCATTCCCAAATTCTGCTGAGTGGCAAAAGCAACCTGGGAGGTTGGATCACTGCCATTGCCAAACACAGTCACTGTGACAGGCAGATCTTGGCTGTGCTTCAAGGATGGGACAGAGGCTAAAGAGGAACCTATCCTTTGAAGCTTGCTGCTGCCATGTCTATGGGAGCCTGTGTAGCTGTGCTTGTGTTGATGGCTATTTCAGCTAGCTTTGAAATACTTTACATTGAGCCATGGCAGTGGGTTATTTGTGGGGTTTTTAACTCCATGTTAGTGATGGGAAAGGGATATTTTTCTAAGTGTATTGTTTTTTTCCAAGATCATATTGTGATAAAAGCATGCATGTGCCAACCGACCTCAAAATGCTTTACAGCATCCTCAGTAGCTGCTTGAATTTCTCCATGTGAGAAGCTGAAGTGGAGTGAAACAGGGCAGGTCAGTGCAAATCTCCCCATGTGCTTTACACTATGTGCTTGCCAAGGGCTTTTTCGAGGAGAACATGGAACTGATTGTCTTGGTTTGGGAAGTGCCTGTGAGCAACCTTCAGTCCATAACACTCCTACTTAATGGTGTTCCTGGACTGGAGCCAGAGGGCTCAATGGACTGCAGAATGCCAAATCCTTGGGTACTGGGAGAGGAAGGAAAGAAAACATTCCAACCCCCAAATCCTGACTTGTCTCCATACAATGCCATGGTAAAGATGAACCAGGTTTATATCCAAGTGTGTGGCCCCATGCTGGGCCAAGGGAAGCCCCATCTGTATCACTGGGCTGTGAGCAGCCCATCACCCTCAATTTTTATGTGCAAAAAGGTATGGATTAAAACGGTGTCAATGAAATTACTCCTCTTGCCCAAGGCTTCATCCCAGTGTACTGTGTGGCAAGAGCAAGCCATGAGCTGGTTGCCTCTTCCCAGCCATGGTTAAGACCTTGCCTGCAAGAACAAGCAGCTCCCTTGCCTGAACAAGCACATGAGCCCCATCACAGTGGCTGCATCCCAAACAGATGAGCTGGAGATGGAAATCAGTCTCCTCCTTCCCTCTCCGCAGGAAAACCACCAAATCTCTTTGGCAAAGCCAGGGGAATGAATGGAAATCTGTTGTTCTTCCCAATGTCTGTAATGCCTCAGATCCTTCCGGAGCACTTGCAGATAGGAGCTAATTAGTCTTCCCCATACCCAGCTGAACTGATGGAGTATAGCTGCATCATCCCTGTTACAGCAGGGAACACGAGGTGCAGGGATTGAACCCAGGCACCTCACCACCAGCTATGCACAATTCCCTGTTTCTCCAAGGGGCAACCAAGGCTAACTCCGATTTCAGGGATTTCGGCGTTATGGGGACAACAGGAGCAGCCCTGCAGAGCCTCTGCTCTCTTCCCAGAATGAATCTTAGCCTCCGGAGCCAAATGCTGAGAAAGCACCGAGGAGCTGCATCAAATTAGATTACCTTTCGGTGCTTGTCATTTCTCCAAACCTATGATCTTCTGCTGGAGAATCAGGAATGATGCTTCGGAGGCCAGTGACTTCCCGCTTTCTGCTTTCAGCCTGTCTGGCTCCAGCCAAGGATGGGGCTTTGCATGGTCCTCAGGGGAACAGAAATTCCTGCAGGATCTTAAAAAGCCATTTGGAAGCATCCCAGCCTTGTTCCAACGGGAGCAAGCCAAGAACCTCCAAAACTCAGGCTTAAGAATACAAGTGAAAGTGGCCAACAACTGCATTGCCCATTTCCTTTTCCCCAGGCTCCTATCCCATTCCAACTTTCCCCATATTTCCTGCAAACCCATTCCCATTCTCACATTCCATCTGCTGTTTCCAAAAGGTGAATACTCTCAGTTATTTTCTCGTAGCCTCAGGTTATTCCCTCTCCTTATCTCTGTGTGTGGCTATATCCCCACCATTCTTGACATTACCTTTACCTTGCCTATATCATGCTGGATTGATTGCACCAGGAATCAAGCATTCCTTCCTGTGAATCTATGGCAAACAAGAACGCAACCTGCTTATTCCCTGGGCTCTGATTTTGCTGGAAAATTCCCATTCCCAGGGCAGGATCAGGCCCTCTTTTCAGCAGGATCATGGTGGTGGCTGAGATTTGTTGGCTTGGCTACCCAGTGCTCTCCTATCCTCCAGACTTCCATCTAGCCTTACTGCTGTCCATCTGTATGATATTGCCCTGACAACATAATTGGTGCTGCATTTTCCCTGATACAATCACTCCATTGATCTCAAGCAATTAATGCTTTGGAAAGCATTTTACAAGTATTGATAATACAGAAGGAGCTGTGGCATTGGTTGTGTTACCATAGGAAGTCACAAATTACCTGCCTCGTTACCTGCCTTGTACCCTTTCTGTGTACAAGACTTTCTTGGATGCTCTTTGTCCTTTTAGCTCAGTGTAGAAGAGCCACACAGAAGTGGGATGGGATTTATGGTATCTTGGAGGCAGCCATAGGAGTGAGCTGCATGGCTTGGGGGGAAGAAGTTGGTGCATTTTATCCCCCAGCAATTATCCTCTATCATGATGTCTTTGCCTCCTTTCCATAGGGCCCTGGTTTGGGCAATGCAATCAGCTTGTGGCCATGATCACAGTAATACTGGCTTGCTCCCTGCTTCCCATCCCAACAGGGGCATGTTCCCATCTTGCACACAGTTGAAAGAGGGCATCTGCTTTTCTGCCAGACCCTCAGCAGGTCAACCTGGGGACCTTTTGCATCCAATGTGTTCATCCCATTACACCCAACCCCATCCTATGGTCTCCACAGCACAGGCTTCCCATTGCCTGCTCCCTTTTCACCTCCTGAGCAATGAAATGGCTATAGCTGTTCCATCCTGGCACATAAAGTGGAACATCATAAACCCCTGTCTCCTCTGCAGGGAGCAAGAGTCTCCCAGCTCCTTGTGAGATTAAGCTTTGTGCATATATCTGCAAATGTTAGGGGGTAGAGGTTAAACTGAGCAATGCAAAGAGAGGAGGTGGCATTGCTTAGCAATGCAGATCAGACGGCTCTGAGACCTTCCAGTATTCATGTCCAAATCCTGGGATATTTAGGGGCTTGGAATATGATGAAGTCAGATGAAGGAAGGAGTTCTGTTTGGGTGAGAAAGTGTGGATGAAATCAGCTACCTGCAAGGAAGCTTTTTGATGTGCTATGAAGGTGGCCAGATATCTTAGTGGCCATTGGGACCCTCCTAGGCAACCCCAGGAGGTAATCCATGCTGCTGCCTCCAGCAGGGAAGCAATCAGCAGGGCAATACCACCCATGAAAGTGGACTTGGGGTTTGGGTTTTGCTGTCTAATGGGGGTTGCTCCATGATGCCAGGAGGGGAGAAGCAGGATGGACTGGATGGATGGGCAGCTCCTAAAGCCCTTGCATCCTTTGTGTACTAAAATTGGCCTTACCAAGGAGATTCAGAGCATCTCCTGGCACCTGTGCAATTCTAGGCGCAGGCTTAAGGCCATGCAAGGATGACAGCTTTCAGTGCACCTCTGCCTTGCTGGAGATAGGCTGCAGCTGTAACCTGCTGTGGCCAATTTGCTGCCTCTCTCCAGCTGAGATGAGCTGTCACGCTCGCTCCGACAGTGCTTTGTTCTGCTCTTTGCTGCTGCCTCTGGCTTTCAGCAAAGGGCTGTGTCTGCTTTGCAGTGCTTTGGTTTAATCCAGTGGGGTTTTCATCAGCTGTAGGTTTGCTGGGGACAGGGAGACCATTGAAGGGAAAGGGAATCCAGGGCATAGGCAGGGCAGGCTCTGACAGATCTCTTGCAGGACCTTTCCTCCCTGTCCTCTTGCCCACAGGGGCATCAATCCCTGAAACCCATTGAATCCATCTCTAAGGGAAACAGGAGACTGAGCATGGTGTGAGGACATCACACCCATCCTTTGGGCTCCCTTTGCAGGTGTGCTCGGAGCACTGGGGGAAATGTCTCTCACCCATCTGCTGCCCATTGCTCCCCAGATGCTCTGGGAAGGAACAAGGAAGGGGAGTGACACAGTGCCAGGTCTGCAGGGGATGGATGGAGAGCTCGATGGTCTCTCCCTGGCACAGACACCATTCCAGGGAGAGCCATGGGGGCACAGGATCAGTTGTTGCATGTTCTTGGGGACCCCAAAGTGAACTGCAATGGGGTGAGCAAGGCTCACTGCTCAAACCCAACCACAGGACATGTCTGATGTCTCCTTGGAGATGTTTGCCAGCAGTATTGTCCCCCATCCTTCTCCCTTCCAGAGCTGCCACCACCTCCTCACCCTGCCGTGCCAGTGCTTTCCATAATCCTGGTGCTCTGCCTCCCTCCCTGCTTCTAATCCTATAAACCCTCAGTAAATCCTACCCACCTGGCCCTGCTTCTCCAAGGAAGTCTATTCCTCAGCTTGGTGCTGGCTTTGTTTTGGGGTGTGCAAAGCTGTCACCCACATAACTGAGCAACTCAGGGGCATTACTTGAGTTGGGGCACTGGGAAGGATGCTTTAGATCCAGGGGATCTGTGCCAATGTGCTTGGGAGCTGGTTTCACTTTCTGTGCTCAGGATGAGCCGCTCCAGCCTGTATCCATCTCCAGAACCACCACTGAGCCCCAGGGCCTGGGCAATAGAAACCCTAAGGGAGCCCTGGAGGTGGGATCAGGAGGAGGAGGAATGAAGAAGAGCAAAAGGATGCGTTGCTGTAGGGTTGGGATCACTCCTTGCATTGAGAATGGGGTTCATCTGGACTGGGGGTGGGCATGGGCAGCACAGCCTGTTATAATCATTCTTTCTGCTGGGCTGTTGGAAACTGTTGAGAAGGAAACACTGCAGCAAAGCGGCTGGATCTTAAGGAACAATATATCTGCAGCCAAAAGAGCTGTCTGAGGTGGAACCAATGGGTTGCTCATGTCTGATGCTTACCCTGATTGCTAAGGGCAAAGAGCATCTTGTGCGGAGAGGGGTTGGAAAGCCTTTATCAGTCTGAGCTGGTGATAGTCGTTGGGTTGGTTTCATCTGGGCTGTTTTGGTTGGATTCGCAAAGGGTTCACTCTATCAGCTCATCTAGTTTTAGATTCCTTTGGACCGCAGGAGCAGGGCTGGCACGAAGGGATGCTGTGTGGTGCTGCCTGTGCCTGTCCCAGCATTACCGACTGGCATTGGGAATCAGGAGGGCATCTAAGGGCTAGAACCAGCTGCAGCATCCCAGCAGGAGCACCAATGCCAGGCGAGGAGCTGTCCCCAGGCTCATCCATCTGCAAGGGCTTAGGCAGGCAGTGAATCATAGGATCACAGACTGACTTGGGTTGGAAAGGACCTTAAGATCATCCAGTTCCAACCCCCTGCTGTGGGCAGGGACACCTCCCAGCACTGTGTCTTGAGCTAGTCCAGAGCAGATTAAGCCATCCTAAGAAGAAATAGAAGCCACACAGTTCAACCAGCTGGGATGGAATGTGAAAGTGTGCCAGTTGCTGAGCAGGGATTATAAACCCCAGGGAAGATTGTCACCGTGCACTTCAGTGTATGGGGCAGGCATTACACTCTGGTTGTTCTTCCTCTGCTGGGTGGGTTTCTTGTGCTTCCATTCACAGTGCTGTAGTGAGGTCTTGTGTGTGTTTTGACCCATTAATGACCAGTTAAGCAACTCCAGTAAGTGCCCACACAAATGCAGGAGTTCAAACAGGGGCACATTTCCAAAGAGAATAACCAAATGGATCTCTCCCTATGAGGCCTTTATTTCTATAGAACAGCTCCCTTCCGCTACATGCCGGATGAAAGGCGCTATGTATATAAGTAAATGCATTGTAATGTATCATCCACTTTGATCACTGCCGGCAGGATTGACAGGGATGGAGTCTGCTTCCGGATAACGATTCCTTTACCCCAACTCCCCACTCTCTTCCCTTTCAAATCAGGGTCAATTCCTCGAAGCATCGCTCCCTGCTCAGTGATGCCTTGGATGGTTTCTAGTATTTCCATGCTGCAGCTGGAATGTAAGCCTGCAATCCAACCGAGATGATATTTTCCCCTCCCACAATATGACATTGCAATCCTTGTCACAGAGATGGGACTGGGGATCCAGAGCTGCTCTTTGCAGCTCCCGCTAACCAAGGGCTTGCAGAACAGTTTGATGCCATTAACGCACCACAGGACACCATGCCATGAAACCTCTGTTTGCTTTTGTCTCCTCTTCCTAGGGACATACCAGGGCCAGTGGGTCGGAGGGATGCGCCAGGGTTACGGTGTCCGGCAGAGCGTTCCCTACGGCATGGCTGCGGTTATCAGGTCACCCCTGAGGACATCCATCAACTCCCTGCGCAGCGAGCACACCAACGGCACGGCGCTGCACCCCGACTCCTCGCCGGCGGTGGCCGGCAGCCCTGCCGTCTCCAGGGGTGGCTTCGTCCTCATGGCCCATAGTGATGCTGAGATCCTCAAGAGCAAGAAGAAGGGCATCTTCCGGCGGTCGCTGCTGAGCGGGCTCAAGCTCCGTAAGTCCGAGTCCAAGAGCTCCTTGGCCAGCCAGCGGAGCAAGCAGAGCTCATTCCGGAGCGAAGCCGGGATGAGCACGGTGAGCTCCACTGCCAGCGACATCAACTCCACCATCAGCCTGGGTGAGGGCGAAGCTGAGCTCTCCGTCATTGAAGACGACATCGATGCCACCACCACTGAGATCTACGTCGGCGAGTGGAAGAACGACAAGAGGTCAGGCTTTGGGGTGAGCCAGCGCTCGGATGGGCTGAAGTACGAGGGGGAATGGGCCAACAACAAGCGCCATGGCTACGGCTGCATGACCTTCCCTGATGGCACCAAGGAGGAGGGCAAGTACAAGCAGAACATCCTGGTCAGTGGCAAGAGGAAGAACCTCATCCCACTGAGAGCCAGTAAGATCCGTGAGAAGGTGGATCGGGCCGTGGAGGCTGCTGAGCGGGCGGCCACCATTGCCAAGCAGAAAGCGGAGATTGCGGCATCCAGGTAAGGTGGTCCCCGTCCCAGTGTGATGTCAAGCCCCAGTGGCTGCAGTTTGATGGGAGAAGTGGGAATAGACTTTTTGCAGTAGTAGGTGCTTGCTGGGATGTTTTAGCGAGGCTGGTGGAGGCAGGCAAGTGTTGCGGTGCTGGCTGGACCATAAAGTGGGAGCGTTCAGCATCATAGAATCATAGAATAGTTAGGATTGGAAAGGACCTCAAGATCATCCAGTTCCAACCCCCTGCCATGGGCAGGGACACCTCACACTAAACCATATCACCCAAGGCTTCATCCAATCCTGGAAAGCCATGCTTCTGGACTTGTCCAGGACTCATAGGTGCTGTTCAGACCGAGGTGGATACAAGATGATTCATCCTTCTGCTCATTCCAAGTGGGATGTGGATGCGGAGTGTTCGCAACCCAGCCAGCAAGATCATGCAGGGTCACCCAGAATGGTTCAGCCTGTGCAAGGGGTGATTGCACCATGCACTTGTTGGTGACAATGTGGGGCTCACAAGCTGATAGCTGTCACTTAGGAGCTACTGGGTTATTTACCCCATTTCTCCCTAACCTCTTTAATAAGCAGGATGATATCCTTAGCAGAATTGCTCCTGAGATGTCGTTTGCCCATATCCTCTCTCTAACTAATAGCCAAGAGGAGCCATCCCAAGGCTGGCCTGCGCTGGGAGGATTCCCAGCTATTTCTGTTCCCAAAAGAGGTTTTGAGTGGAAAAGCAGTCAAATCACTGGCTGCAGCTGATGCCTGGGGAGGGTTTGCCCTCCCTGATGCTGTGCTAGAAAGAAGCTCTAGTTACCCAATTAATCCCTACTGGCCTCAAGAAGCCTCTTACTCCCTGGGCTGGCTGTAGTCACCATGGAACTGCTCAGTGATTCAGGGCAAGGACCTGATGTGTCTGAAAGAAGGAGGGAGCAGGGGGATAATGTCTGATTTAGGTTGAAATAGGGTCCAACTCCCAGCTCAAAGCAGGGACAACTCAAATACCTTCTAGCTGGCACCTCGCACTTCATGACTTACAGTGAGCTCCTAACAAGAGGTTAGCTGAGGAGAAAAGGCTCCTCTGTCAAAGTCAGGGCTCTTTGGAGATGGTTTATTAGAGCATGGTCATTCCTTTCTGTTTTATGAGCAAATGCTACATACAGCAGCCAGGCTGGGGAAGGTGGGCTGGGGTTTAGGGAAAAACCCAGGTACCTCTTCAGTCTGCTGTACTGTGGATTAGTTGTTGGGTCTGAATCATTTGTATGCAGAGTCACACTTGGAATCTTTATCAGTGTGTCTACCGATGACTTATCTGCAATATAAATGAGACTCCCAGGCCTGCTTTGGGAGCATATTTGGGCTTGATGATGTTTTTGAGCTGATGTTGTACCAAATTGTTGTCAAAGCTTTGGAAAAGGAAAGAAATCCCATTAGATTGCCAGGTAGGAAACAGACTGCAGAGCAGCGGAAAGCCCAGATCTTTCCCTGTCATCTGGAGATGTGAATGCCTCAGTACAAAGGCATTCCTGCAGTCCTGGAAGTGTGGAGCTGTAATCTGCTGCGGAATGCCAGGTCTAAGAACATGAGCATCCTCTGCCCCCAGATGGTAATGGTCCTGGAAAGCCACAAGAGTGGGAGCTGGAAGAGGTATGACCCTTCCCCATGTTGGAAATGCTTAAGGAGCAATGGGCATATGATGTCCTACCTTCTAATTATGATAGAGGATGGAAAACATCAAATCAGACAGGGATGCAGAGCACGAGTACCTTCCTCCCCTGTACCAGGTGGGATAACATGGTCCTGAGCATTGCTGGACCACAGCAGCAGTGCTGGGAGGGAGGATGCATCCTGTAATCACACGTGTGCATGGAGGAGGAGAAAACCTGTGGGATTTGGGGGTCTCAGAGGACCCCTTCAGTCATCAGTGAAGACACAAAGAACTAAATGAATTGCACTGCTTTGAGGATACTGTCAGAGATTAACCTGGTCCCATCAGCAACCCAACATCTCCATCCTGCAGCCCAGTAACATTGTTTGGTCTTAACTAGCTGTCCTTTACTAGATGCACATGGAAGAAAGCAAGCTCTGGGAACACAGGGCTTGGTTCCTTTTATGGCACCGCCATCGCCTCCGGTGCATGAAGGCTGCTGGTGTGTTGAAAAGCCCTTTATTGATCTGGTGCACAGACAGACTCCAAAGTGATGTGCACTGTGCATTAGTGCTGGGCTACCAATCATGGATGACAGCCAGCCAGGGAACTTTGGCTGCTGTGTTTTATGGTGGGGCCCCAAATCCTATCAACAGAGAGCCAAACCATCCTAACACAAACCAGGCAGGACTGAAGGATTTAGGCTTTGCTGGAGACACAGGGCATGTGGGATTAGGTGGGTGAGCAGGCTCAGCCCCCAGGTGTTAGATGGTGTCTCAGGTGTGCAATTTGGCTACGTGCAGGAGAGGCCCAAGCACCTCAATGTGCCAGTCTGAAACCTGTCATCCTTCAGCTCAAGCTCTTCCTCTTTGTGAAGGCTTTTGCAGTTCTCAGCGTGCAGAGCCACAAGAGAACAAGCCTTTACAAACCTAGAACTGGCTAGAAAGGTTTCCATATCATCAGTCCGGTTAACTTTAAAGCTTCTGAATGAAGAAACACTCCCCTGCAGTGCCCACACCAAGCTGCATCGTCCAAATGGAAAGAAATGCACAACACAGGCAGTGGGTGCATTGATGGAGGAGCCTTGGTGCTTGGTTTGGTGGCTTTGGGGCTTAAAGGTACAATATTCATTGTCTCATACCAACATGAGCTCTGGCTTACCAACACCTGGGGATTTCATAACAGCACTGGTGTGTGGCTGTGTATGTGCATGCATATGTGTGTATTATTTTCTGCCTAATAATAAGGCTGAGTTCATTGTGCAGCCTTTCCCTTGGTGGGGGAAAATATGTGGCCACCCACATATTTCATTAAATTTGTAAGATTTCAGTATTTTTGAAAACTCTGCTGCTCTGTCAGATTTGGTTGGAATTGGCCAACACGTTCAAAAGTTATTAGTGTGGGAGTGATGGCATATAGATATATAAACAGCACAATCACATAAGTAAGCCCCATTTCCTGAGGAAAGTAGGCTAAAAACACAGTGTACTGGAGAAGTCTCCAGTACACTATGTAAAGAAAATTGGATTCCTAAAGTTGTTTTAGTCTGAACACTGTACAATGTGACACAGGAAAATAAGCTCATTTAGGGAACAGATTTTAGGTTCAGTAGATGGTTCTTCGAAATTTTCTTTGATGCAACTGAAATTAAAGAACACTTTATTTCCTCTTTTACGTCTAATTTGCTGTGAAGTAATTCAGATAAAGTCAGTGGGCGAGAAGGGCTGTGAATCAGGTCTGAAAAACTACCATTGAGATCAGCTGTGGGTTTTCCAAGGGAGCCAAGGGGGAAGACCTTTTTAAGCCTGTCCAGACTGAGGGTTCAAAGTGTCCTTTTTGTGCTGTGGAGCGCTTAATCCCCTCTCATATCAGCCAGGAGCCATCACTCTTTCTACTCTGGAAGGATGAAGAATGCACTGGAGACACTGGCTCTCATCTCCTTAGTGCTAACATTGATACCTAAGACAAGTTGTCCATAGGCAATCATATGTCATGGTCAACTAAAATGTAATATCCAGGCAAGAGTGGTGGGCCAGAGAGCCCATCCTCACCCCCTGGCTTTCAGCATGGCCACTAGCCATGGAGGATAGATGCATATGGAGCACAGGGGAGACCTCAGGACCGACTCCAGCCCTCAGCAGCAGATGATGGCAGTTCCAATCCAAAGCAGACAGACTCTAATTCTCTCCATGTTTTCCTTCTGCTACCATAGTTCAAGGTTTTGTAATTATTGGCTGCACTACATATGAGAAGTGCCATCACCGGAGCTATGGCTGTCCCAGACATGGGTGGCATTTAGCAAGCACTTAGCACAAGCTTCCTGGGGTCCTATTGTTCAGCATCTTAAATAAGAGCACCTCAGAGCAGCCAATGACCTAGCACCCCACAGGGGATGCTGCTTTCGGGTTAGTCCTAAGTAACACACTTCCAGGCGTAATTACAGCTGAGCTGTTCACCAGTGGTGAGAAAATATAATTAAGCTCAATAGTCTCAGGAGGAGTTGGGCTACAGATTAGTGCAGTGTCATTCAACTTCAGAAAGGGAAACTGGAGGGAGAAAGGAAAAGGCAGTGAATAAAGACAGACTGGCAGTGAGGACAGGTAAAGGAAGATGTTTGGACTCAGCAAGGATGCTCCTTCCAGATGCTGCAGTGATGATGCATCCATTTGTGTTTGAAATATGATGGGGAGCAGGAAGGGAAGAAAATCCCCCTAGAGCTGAACAGCAAAGTGTGTAATGTCTGAACCAAACAGATGTTTTCTGCAGAAAAATGGAAAAAGCAGCCCAGGCAAAACCCAAAAAGAAAAGAATAGATTCTGCAGTTCTGATCCCAAACATTTGAGTTGCGGTAATGTCACTACTGGCAGTACACCGAGCCATGATAATGCTGCTTAATGCTCTCTCAGGCCTGTGCCTGCAGCTTTGCAATTGTACTTAGCTGCATTTGATTTAAGGTTTCTGCTGGCTTTTCTCATGCCTGGGGGAGGTGGCTGCGGGGCTCCCACATTAGTATCACCCTAATCCCTGCCTCGTGCTGCCAGCAGGGCTTGTGCTGCGGATGGAGGTGGGATGGAGGAGGAGGGATGCGGGTTAAGGGGAACACTATGGCCCCAAAGGGTTTTGTGTGCCAGGATGGCAGGGACGAGCTGGGAGTGGACTGAAGCCAAAGTGGGTCACAGTGGAACTCGGTGTGGGGATAGGGTTGAGTGAATGCTTTAGGGGTAAGACCACTTGTGTCAGGGCCCCCCACTGCCTCTTCCAGCCCTTCTTTGGGCACCTCTGGAGCCAGTTCCTCTACTTATGCTCCCTTGGAGGTGTGCTGCCCCTCTGCAGGTGTCACTGCTGGGGGACCAGTGGGTCACTAATGGCATCACCTGGTACCTGATGGGTCTCAGGCAGGGAGAGCTTGAACCCTCCATCCTTTCCCAATCTCTGCATCCTTTCCTTGAGGGGTGCAATGGGGCAGGGATGGGAACACAGATGGGATGGACAGAGGTGACTCAAGGGCTGGTTACCTGGGGCAGGAGGTAACTCTCTCTGTGGCAGCATTTTCTGTTTCCTTTGTTCCCTCTCTCCCCAAAACCATCCCCTGTGCCATGCAGAGAGGAGGAAAGTGCAGGGCTGGCAGCCTCCAACAGGCTTTACCATTGACACAGAGCTGAGCTGCAGCACAGCACACTGGCTTTCCTTCCCTCTGCCACCTCCTTGCCTTCCTCCTGTCCCTGTGCACAAGCTCCCGTGTGTGACAGGGGTCAGGCAATACGGTGGCAGCAGAGATTAGGATCAGCTGTTATTCCTCCCATCCCAGTGCTGCTGTCAGCTGGGATGACACAGGCACATCTGACTCATTGCGAGCACCTTCAGTTCAGGACACTTGAGGATGGCATCCCAGAGCATCGCATCCTTACCCGTGACTGGCTCTTGCGGGATGTGCTGCCTGCACTGTGACTGTTTAAGTCCTCTGCAATGCCAGTGTAATAACTTCCTGCTCAGACAGGATTTACAGCATTAAGCTTTTTGTGGACACGTCAAAAGTCAGGACTGGGTGGCACGCTAACACAAGGCCAGCCCTGCGTGTCCCCAACTGCCACCTGCGTTGCAATGCAGGGACACATCCATGCATGGATATGAACAGGCTGGAAAATTAAGTGCCTTTCATAGGAATGATGCTTTACAAAATAATCCAACTGGAAAACCCTCAGCAGGGTCTTTTTTAGCTTCTAAGAGAGCAGCTTAGTGTGGTTTCACCAGCCCTTCTCCTTTCATCGCTCTCCCATCCTTCAACCATGACTCCCAACTTGGCAGCTCCCACTGCCTTCCCTGTCTGCTGAGCCAAATATGAGCTAAACCACCCTGGCTCCATGACCCAGGTGTGTGACTTGCATTCATATCATTATTTCCAGCATTGCTAGGTCCTGATGGAATAACAGGGGCAGGCCATAGATTCACAGCCTGTTAGATTCACTGTGGTGTCAGAGGAATCTGCTCCCTGTGCTAATAGGAGAAGATCTCTGAAATCCACAGTCTCGGCAGACACAGTTTGTGTTACAGCAGGCCCACAGCAAAGTGCAACTGGAGGGGATGGTTTTGCCATAGAATGAAGTAGGAGAAGGGTCTTGGGATGTGGGAGGAAGCAGCAGTGGCAAAGCCGGGATAGGAAAGCTGTACCGATGCTGGATCATGGTCGGTTTGTCAGTGGGACCAGATGGAAACAGGCAGGGAAGGCACTGTCCGGCAGCGCAGGAGGAAGGACAGGAGAGTGATTCACTCCTGGCAGGCACTGCTTCCATGGGAAGGGGCTGCCCTGGAGAGATGGGCAGGAGGTGAGGGGCTGCATGGGGGCCAAAGTGGAGGCTGCCTCCTCCTCCTCTTCCTCCTCTCTGGTATCACACAGCAGCCCATCACAGCCCAGATCATCTGCTTGGTTTCTGATCCAAGCCTTTTACCAGCTTAGCACATGGGCTGAGTGGCCGGCACTGCTGTCCTGCTGCAGAGTCAGCCCTTCTCAGGAGGTGGTGCAGGAGGATTTCAGCCCCTTGAGCAGTGTTAGATCCCACCACTAACACAACAACCTCCTGCCCACCCTGACTGCCTGCACAGCACCGGGAAGAGGGAATGAGCTGAAGAAGAGGATGGTGAAGCCTCTTCGCACTGACACCTGCTTTAGGGTGAAGCAGCTCTTCATCCAATGGGGGGGAAGGAAAAACCAACAGCAGCAACAGAAAATCCAGCCCCTGATTTTCCTTTCTGCTGCCTTTCCTATTCAATGAGCAGAAGCTGCAGTGTTGCTTTTCTCAGCGATCTTAGGGAGGGAAGGGAGAGATCCTCCCACAGCCTGCGCAGCTGCCTGGCTCGCAGCCCCATCGCTCTCCTCCATCCTCATCCTCACCCTCTGCAGGGTGCAAGGAGACCGGTGGGGTACACCCAAACCTGGCAGGCCCAAGGACTAGGTGCAGAGGTTGATGAACTGCAGCATCCCAGTCCCACTGCTGTGTCCCATCACCCTATACCCCCTGGCTGCATCAGTGGGAGCTGCTGTGCCATGTCCCTGCCTGCTCCCATGCTGCACGCCGGTAATGTTGCACCTCAAAGCTTTGATAGCAGAGGAGAGCTGAGGGGAAGGTTTGGGGTCCCTACACTGTATCTGGGTGCCTTCCCATCTCCTAAAGGAGGCCTATGTGCTTACCCCTCTCCCAGATCTCCCTTTTTGGGTTTCCTGCCATGTGTTCCTGTTGGCTGCACTGCTCCCACTGGTTCATCCTCCTGCTTCATTGCAGCAACAGCCCCAACACCCCCAAGCTCCTGTCCCACCACCAAAGGCCCTCCTGGAGAGAGGCAAAAGCAGCATCAGGAGCACAACTGAGATGAAAATGCAGAATAGAGCAGAAATACTGTGTTCTCCTGGGTAATGTTCATGAGCTCTGCTTCCTGCTGCAGACAGATTGGGATGCTGGGGGGGAACACCAGCACTGCCGTGGTGGGGTCAGTCCATTGGTGGTCTTCAGTTTGAAAAGCCTCAAGCAATGAGGTTTCTGTTGCCTCCTCCATGCAGGGCAAATAACAAGCTGTGCTGGCTTCTTAATCCAGGAAATTAAAGGATTTGACCATAGACCCTGCTAAGCAAATTTCCACCTGAAGGTCCTATGGGGGTTTAACCCATGGATCTGACTGATTATCCCTTTAAAGCTGTGACTAAGGAAGTTTCCAACTCTTTAGGACCCCAAAACCCCATAGCAGCAATGTAGCCATGTCTGGTGCTCAGCACACCATCCAGAGAGACCTTCTATTCAATCTTAGCCCACCTCTGCCACCTCTTTTCAATGGTGGGCAGCAGCCCTTTCCTGCCTGCTTGGCCCAAACTCACCCCATCCCATCCCTGTGTGTCACCCTCCAGGCACATGGCATGTTATTTGGGGACTGTTGTTCTGGTTCAGCCTCAGGAACAGCCCACATAGGAGACAGGCTGAGTGCATCACAATGGTAGATGGGTAGACTCCTTATCAGCAGGGCCAGCTCCTGTTCATGGACCTTCATAGCAGAAGGGAGCAATGCGTTTTAGCTTTGCTAAGCTCATTCTGCTCAATGAAAGCATGTCTGGTATCCATCCCCAAAGCCAACCCTGCTGGGGTCAGTGGACACCCTGCCATGAAGCATCCTTGTAAGCCTCAATGGCTCAATGATGCCACCATGAACCCTGAGCAGCAGATCCTTGGGGTTGGGCTGCCTTATGGAGGAGAAATAGGTTTGTAGGCTCAAAGCTGGACACCACAGTCATGAGGGCTGTCCCACAACCACCCCACTGTCAGGCGGCACAGCCTGTCCCCATCCACACAGCGAGATCCTTTAGGAACTTCAAACAACCATGGTGGGTGACAGCTCTTCCCAACCCTGTGGTCCTGGGAATAAGCTCTCCAGAAAAGCAATGGCAGAGACAAGATCCAGGGATGAGGCACTTTTCCAAGGGGAGAGGTAAGGGGCAGAACTGGCACAGGGGCTCATAGCCCTCCAGTCAGATAAATGGCCTCCATGGGGAGCCAGGCTGCAGCCCTCTCTCCGTTATGTGGATGTCTGTCTCTGTCTGCTCTGTCTCACATCACCACAGCACGGAAGTGAAGCATACATAATTAATAGCCCAGATTCTCTCCTGGCAGAGCCAGGCTCCAGGTCCCTTCCCCTGTTGTGTTTCTGGCTGCTTAAGTGGAATGGGCTTTGCCTTGAAGCAGCACAGACCTGCAAACCCAGCGCTGCCTGCTTGCCTTGGGGTACATCAGTGTTTGGAGATCAGCAAGTGCACCCAGTGCCCCAGCAGGCTCCAGTATCAGCATCCCATCCAGGGGACCCTGCAGGGTGCTTGGGATGTGCTGGGATAAGCAGCACCCATAGGTGAGGATCAAACTGGGTGTAGGGGCTGAGCAGGCAAACCCCACTGCAGACCCAGCAGCTCATGCATGGTCTCCCATCTGGATGAGTGGGTTATTTGGGGGTGCTGGCTGGATTTTGGGCTCCTGGTGCTCAAAACCCTTCAGGTGACAGGGAGCAGAAGCCCATGCAGGCATCAGGGATGAGGGATGAGGGAAGCAGCTCCTTTGGGTGGGTTCTGAAGTTTGAGGCAGGCAGGAGCTGCTCGTTGCTGTGGCAACGGGATGATATATATTTCTTTCCCCCTCCACATCCATCAGGGCTGTGGCCGGTTCTCGCACTGCAGATGGGTCTGCCCACCTCTGTCTGGTTGCCCAGGGCACCCCCAGCCCTTCTCCTCCCTGCCTGCATCCACCTGGTGCAGAGGACCAGGTGATGTGCACCACAGAACCACGTCAGCCCCAGGCAGTGCTCAACACACAATAAATATCACCAAACACTCTTGTCCCTTCCATCCTTCCCCATTGGGGCCAGAGCTACAGAGAGTGGTGACAGGAGCCTGGCACAGAACCTATTTCTGCAGCATTTTGGCATCTGATGTTGCTTTTATTAGGGCTGATTTGGTGGGTACTGTTTGCAGCTGAGATTGCTGTGCAGGTCTGCATCCAACCCAACTCTGCCCAGCTGGCTGCACCAAGGGGTGGTGGTACCACAGGTTTGGGGCACAGCCAAGCAGGATCCTTGTCCCCATTCAGTGTCTTCCAGAGTGGTGTTCAGCAATGGGGTTAAGGGAGTGCTGCCTGCAGCATGCTTTCCTTGGGGGAGCATTTTTGCTCTGGCTTGGTGTTTTCTGATCATTCCTGAGGGATCTTGGTGGGTAGCTGGATGCCATAACCCTCGATGGAGGTGATGCGGCTGTGTGCAGCACATGACTGTCTCCAACCAGCCACTTTGGTGGCTGGTTGCACCTTACAGCAGAGGAGAGCTTCCCCATTATCAGTGGGTTCATCCTGGTGAGATTGAATGTGGCAAGAGGTGCACAAAGTGATGCCCATCACCAGCATCCCACTCAGGCAGGGAATCAACCTCATCCTGGCTGTCTGGAGCAAGATCTGGATGTGTTTGCTTTCCAAGCATCTCTTAGGGCCCTAGTGGTCGGTTTTCCACCCCTCAGAGGAGCAGACCATATTCTAACACATCACTTAGACTGCTGTCACATCACCCCACAGGGCTGGAGGGAGCAAGGTCCCAGAGTGCAAGGCTGGAGACCAACCACTTGGAGCTGCCATCCATCAGCTCCTGCAGCCACTTCAGCTCCATGTCTTTGCCTGAGTCCAGACTGTGCTGGAACTACAATACCAAGTTCAGTTAAACGAGTTTGTCATTGAGTCTGGATGTGGGCTGGGATTTGAAGTTTGCTCCCAGCTGGGGTGGGTTTTGCTGTTGGGTGTTGGTGTTTAAAACAGTGACTGGCCAGGGTATATCATGGAACATCCCTCTCCATCATCCCATCACCAGGGGAAGGAGGACGATGAGCTCAATGTTACTCTGCCTCTTTTGAGCCTTTGTGGCTCCAGCAGCAGAAAAAACATTGCCTGGAAAGTTCTTTTGCCAAATGTCTGTTTTGCTTGAGATGACCAAAACTTGGAAACTTCCAGAGTGTTTCAGCCAAAAACCAGACCAGGGAGAAGGGTCAGGAAAGGAGAAAAAGACTTTTCCGTGTGGTTCTGTTGTGTTTTGCTTCAGAATTTGTTTTGACTCCTTCTTTCTTAGGCATCAAAATGAAACTGAAATTAGACCGACAGATCTGTTTTGCTTGCCTGTCATTGCCTCCCTCCTCTGGAGTTCTTCATCTGAACTCCTCAAATTCTCTTATTCTGAGTGCTTTTCCTGTGGCTGTTGTGAATAGCTCCCAATGATTCCCAATGAGCCAGGCAATGCCAATGGCTCTTCAAAGGGATGCGAGGGCTTCCCAGAGGGCAGACCAGAGGCTTCCTTTGCTCCCTTTGCCCATGACCTGGTTGAGTTTCTCCGTGTTTCATTTTGCCCCTTTGGCACTGACGTTCCCACCCCAGTCTTTATCCTGTGTGTGGCATCAGCAAAGCAAGGGGTTAGTGTGAAAAATGAGGAGGAATGGGCTGGTTTTAGGACCCTTCTAGTGATGGAGGCTAGGGTTGGGATGCCGACGGTCCACCAGATCCTCCACCTTTTGACCTGCAGCCTGGGGAGGGTCATAGCAGGACTGAGCCAGGCTTTTCCTAACTTCCTTCACCCATCCCACAAAGGATGCTCCAGGTTTATGGCTGGACTGGGGATGATCATGTCACAATCACGTCTATACCCCCCTCGATAAATCCAAGTGGATGGGCAATGTTAACCAAACCAGCAATCCAGACCCACCACCATCAAGCTTCCCACCAAACCCCCTGTGTTTCCCTCACCTAACAAGCTGGGATGGGCTCATGAGGGTTTTGGCAGTGCCACCTTCGGAGCCAGCCTTGCCTGGAAACAGGGTGATGCAACCAGAATGCAGGATCCAGCCTGAAGTCATTACAGTCAGCAGCATGTACAGCCAAACTCAGCGCTACACATGTCCAAGCAGGCTGAGTTATGGCTGCTTGGGGAGCTCTAACTTGGTTTGTTGTGCATCTAAAATCTCCACCCGAATGCAGCATTGATGTAGGGCTTTTCTGCTGCTCTGTTTGCATTGACTACAGAGGGTACAGATCTGCAGTGTGAGGATGATGCAGCCCTGCCCGGGTTCCTCTGTGCCTCCGCTTGTTTTTTCTTGGGCTGTTTCTCCATCCCTTTTTTCCTGTTCCAAGGGCTGTCAGTGGTTCCTTCCAACCTGTTCTGCCTCCTGCCTGGAAGTGGCAGGCTCGTTTGTAATGCGCTATTTTTTGCACAGGGTTAGAGGAGCATTTGTGGCGTGGTTGTGCCTTTGGGATGTGTGTGGGGAGGGCTGTCTGCTGGCACTCTGCAAGAGCAGGAGATGCAAAGAGGGACGTTAACATTTCCAGTTCAGTTTATGAGCATTTTCCATTATGTACATAACAGTTATCCAGTAAAATCATGGAAACCTGCCCCAACCAAACCATGACAACTGGAGAGCAGGCAGCATCCTCCCTGCTCATTCCTTTCCCTTCCTTGAAGCTAGCTCTTCCCAAACCCTGCTCTGAGCAGGTTCCTGCAGGGTTTTCATCACCATCAATCACTTTCCAGGAGATAACAACACTCCCAATATATAAGAAAAGCGCAAACTCCATCCACGGAGCTGGAGTTTGCTCTTGATGCCTCTGAGCCTGACTTGGGAGGGGAGACTGTTGTCTCAGGAGCAGCTTCCTGCCCCATTGCTGCCCATCACTGTTATGTTTGAGCCACCAAAGTGCCTGGTCCTAAGTGAGGCCAAACCCACCTCCTTTGGTCAGTCAGGCTGGGACAGTGGCATCAAAGCAAAGCCCATCTCCCCCATGATGGTCTGTGCTAGCAGGCACTGAAGCAGCAGGATGGGCAGGTACTGCCTGGCCACGTCGCTCACCTGCATCCTCCCTATCTCCATTACAAGTGACAGATGGCAGGAGATGAGACTCCCTCTCCAGATGTTAATTTTCTTGCGAGCTGTAAATAACATCTCAGGGCAGCTCGTGCATTGTCTCCAGTGCACAAGACCCATCAGCTTTGCCCTTGCTGGTGGGCAAAGATATAAAGGGAAGGAAACACAGCAGGAGAGAGATGTATGGGTCTGCCTGGCTCTGCTTATTCTGTGCATCCTGTGGCCAGAGAGAGATGCTGACAGCATCCTGAAACGGTGGCAGATGTGCCTTTGGGTACCAGCTCCACCTGGCTGAGCCCTTTGAAGTCAATGGAGTTTGATTTTCTTGTGCCATTGTGGCATTTTGTGTTTAGCAACAACAGGGATAAACCAAACAAATCCGAGCAGCCCCATGACCAATGTGGGATGACAGCAACAAGGCAAGCTGGGGAGGATCATAGCATTATGGTCCTTAGGCTGCTCTCATCCTTCTCCACCTGGAAAGACCCTGCTCAGGGTCCTAGGGGATGCACAAGGATGGGAGCAGCTAAGATGGTCATGATGCACCTTGCTTTGGCTGTGCTTTGGGCCATGTTTCTCACAGGGTTTTGGGGATGTGATGTTTGATTGTGGCCCATCCTTATCTCCCATGTCACTGTGACTTTGCACCATTACATGCAAAGCTGTGATTCAGTTCTTCAGCAATACTCATTTTGCCTGCTTAAAGACCAGGCACAGGACAGAAGGACACAGCCTGGGATACACTTTTCCCCCTTATTTGGATTAAAACCATGATATTTCAATGCAAAACAGGAAATGATGCCTTGGTGAATTTGCTCTGTGTTTGTAAGCTCCAAAAATATAAAGGTAGAGAAGAATCTGGCTCAGGTGCCTGGAGCAACAAGCTAAATGGGAAGTGGCTCCATCCCTGTTTCCATTAATTCTGGAAACCTCATGACCACCTCACCCCAACTTGGCCATGGGTACCTGCTCTTCTCAGAGTTTCCCAACTGGCTTGGGAATGGTTTCCCATTAATTTCCCAGTGTAAAACAACAAGAAAACGCAGATTTGGGCTTTTGACCATAACATTTTCCATACTTCTCTGTATTTTGCTTTCTTGGGCAATAGCAGACAAATGGATTGAGGTATTTTATTTTTTCAGGATTAAAAGGTTCTACTTTATCTTTTCTTTTTGAATTCAGAACATTTCTGAATGTGGCTTCCAGAAATGTGACTTTCAGATCAATATCTCAGAGCCTGCAATAACCATTCCCTCTGCTCTGTGCCATCCTGGCCACCACCAAACACTTCCCTCTCACTGTCTCTTTAATGAGACATTTCCCACTCTTCCTCCCAGTCTTTGTTTTCCC
This sequence comes from Melopsittacus undulatus, assembly GCF_012275295.1. Classification (NCBI taxonomy): domain Eukaryota; kingdom Metazoa; phylum Chordata; class Aves; order Psittaciformes; family Psittaculidae; genus Melopsittacus; species Melopsittacus undulatus. The sequence continues at coordinate 100,568,467 of NC_047557.1, forward strand.
TGCTGGTATATAGACAGGTACAATCCATCCTCCCATCCCAGAATCCCCACCCGGAGCTGGGAATCCTGGCTGTGGGTGCAGGGAAGCCAGGCTTTCTCTTTGCTATGCACAGCACCCTCTTTCTGTCTGGCTGCAAAGAGCCAGAGCAGACGTTTTTGGCTGCATTACGTCATGTCAGAGGTCACATTAGCTGCTTTTTCCTCTTGATTAAGAATTCTAGCAGTAGGGGGATGGAGGGGAAGCAGACAGAGGAAACGGGCAAGGCAGATATGCTTGCAATAAGCAGGTAAATGGGAATTTATGCACAGATAGCTAATTGGTGTGTCTAATATTCCACCCCCTGAGTACCGGTTCTGTATTACTGCCTTCACAAATCACTCAAGGCAAGCCTAGTGCAATAACAGCCAAGGCAGGAGAGCTGTGGAAAGAGTCAAGATGGAATTAAAAGTGGGTTTTATCGGGGCAATAAATGCCAGATAGGGAAAATAACAAACAGGTTGATAACTGCTGCCATCTCCTCACTCCCTGAGGGAAATGTCTAGACGGAAACCAGCCCTGGGTCGTGCCAGCCGCAGCCATTGCAGTCAGCTTAATGCACTGCTCTTTGGGGCCAGAAAGATGCTGGGATGCAGGATGCTGTGCCCTATGAAGGCTGCAGAGCCAAAGGCCATGCCAGCAGCAAAGGGAGGCAGGATGGTTGCTGCAGCTCTGCCCTAAATCAGAGATGCTCCCACAGAGGTAGAAGCCAGACAGTCTGCAGCAGCTCTTATTAATAATTCAGTCCCAATTTGTCCCATCTAGGAGAGCATGAGGACTAGCCAAGCCTCCCCTGCTTGCAGGCAGGGTTGGATATACTGCCCTAAGTAGGCAGAACCTCCGGTCCCTCCCTGGTGCTGGTTGCAGCTATTGATCCTATGCCAGCAGGGTTTGGAGCTGGAAGTGCCTCTCCTTCACTGCAGGGTGTGGAGCAATTGGATAGCCTTGGGAGAGGGATGCACCAGGACAGCTCCATCCCTCCCTTTATCTCTGGTGCTTGGTTACCAGCATTGATCACTTGGGGACTTCTGCTTCTTATTTCGTGGTGCATCACAGCTTGATGCAATTAGAGCTGGATCCTGCTCTCTGCTGTGTCAGTGGGAGCATGAAATAACCCCTGGTGAGTCAACACAGCTGAGGGATTCATGCAAGCCTGGGTTTTGCACATGGGCTGGTTGGACTGAAAAGCTCCTTTTCCTTACCTCATCTGGCCATCCCAAAGCGCATCCCAATGCTTTCCTGTGCACCCCTGAGCCACCACTGCTGTTAAACAGAGCTGGACTTGGAGGGAAGAGCAAAGCATTGGGTCTTAAATACCCCTTAAATACCCTTAAATACCTGCAAATTCTCTCTGAATTTTTCCTGGAGTATTTTCTTGCAGTTAGTGTGTGTTTTAATTGAATTTTGCCATTTGAAAGATGCATGAACCTGTGTAATGGAGGCAGAAAACGTTCCTCCTATAGGAAGATAAAGATGCATTTAAAACACACAAAACAACAAGCTGCCTGATTGCATATTGACCTGAGAGACAAAGCGAATCGGATGGAGCCAGCCTGGCCCCTTAGGAAGACTTGAGGCTGTTCATTATGTCCCAGGATGAGCTCACTGGCTGGTTAACTCCATCCTCACCATCCATGAGTGCCTATGAGCCAGCAGTGCTCATCTGCTCAAGTGAAGCCATCAATGGAGACACCACATGGCTGGTTTGCTCCTCTTATATAGGAGGAAGAGTTTAAAAAGCTGAACAGAAGAAGGCTTTAGTAATAGTTTTAGTAATTTTCTTTCTATCTCAGCTTTCTTACTTCATTTCTAAGCTCTGGACCATTAGATCAGTCTGTTCCTCTGCCCCTTCATCCAAGCTAAGAAGTGGAAAACAGAGGGAGAACATAGTGGATCCCTTTGTAGTTACCAGGAGCTTGGGGGTTTTATGAGCTCACTTGCAAGGGGGTTGACTTATAGGTGTAGTGGCAATATAGAACAGGGTAAGACCTAACAGTCCTGCTGAAATAAGGTCAGTACTGAGCAAAGGGTTTAGTGCTTGTTGTGATGTGCTCCTGTTGAGGAGATGGGATTACCTGGAGAGTTCAGGGGAGGTTTTGGCATGGGATGGAGGAGGGTTGGAGATCTCCATCCCCACAGCAGGATCCTAATAGTAAAACAGCACTTCCATAGTTCCCTATCTGAAGTATGAAAGTCTAAATCCCACCAAGGAGGGGATCCCTCAGCCAAGCTTTGAGTTCTCAGGGACACTAGAGAAGTAAGGAATGTGCTTGCAAAAGAGCATAAATCCCCCAGAAAAAAAAAGCTGAATTTTGGAAAACAGACCTTCTTTTCCAGAAATCTTGCCCAAATGATGCTTTTTCATATTTAAACCACAAGTAATGCAGATTTCCCCCTGCATCCAGGACATAACTTCCTTTGGCTCAAAACATGCTTCTGCTGCAAGTCTGCTACCTACTTTTTATTGAGGAGGAAGAGTGTGTTTTCCACATAGGAATACAAGAAAGAAAGGAATAAGGATGGCAAATCCTTTGTCTGCTTCCAGCTCACCTATCACTACACAAAGGAGAAGATGGACTCAGAAACGAAACAGGTTTCTTGCAACAGCAGCTACCATCCATATAGTTACAGGTGTCACATTTACAGCTCCCAGACAGACCCATCTCTGTTCAGGGGCATTTCTGGTGTTCTGTAAGCTTATTCTAACTTCCAGCCTAATTTTCAAGCAGTTTGTCCCAGTTGTTCCCTGGCCAAAGCAGTTCATTAACCAAATCACCACTCAGACCTTGCCTGGTTCTAATTTTGCTTCCTATTCTTGCTGAAACCATCAGATTTTGCTGACAGTTCACCCTTTTTTGGCTAAACTGGCCCTGAGCATTGGATTTGCAGCAGAAACCCTTGCCCTAGCTCCTTGCTCAAGCAAAGCCAAGCCAGAGTCACTGTTGGCATTCCTAAAAAGCCAAGTTCTTCCTTGCAAATCAGGTTATTCCAGCTTCTTGTGGATTAGATGGAGCTGATAGAGCTGGCATTATGAACCATTCGCAGGTATTATTCCTTCCCTTGTCAATTCTGGCCAAATAAGAAGAGACCTGCAAAGAAATCTGGTTGCTCTTTCTCCCTGCCTCCTGCCAGCTCTTCTTGCCAGTTGGACCACTTGCCCAGTCATCCTCCCAGGACTCAGCTTGGCAAAAAATCCATAAGTAACATATTCCAAGCCAGATCCAATGTGGACTCTTTGCCCCAGTCCAAGCCAAACCCTTGCGCCTCAAGATGTATAAACCACCCCTTGCCATCATCACTGTGGCTCTTCCCAGCCCCATCCCAAAACACCCACCCCTAGATCAGCTTGGATGTGCACTAAAACATGATGATGTACACTAAAACATGATGATGAGCACTAAAACCTGATGATGAGCACTAAAACATGCTGTAGAGGTTTCAGCTATCCTCAAAAGTCCTTCTGTGCTTGGAGGTGCTGATGCTCAGAGAGCTCTGGCTGTCTCCCCAACCCAGGATGTGTCTCTCCTTCTCCCTTGCTCATCCAGTGGTGGCCGAAGGAATCTTCCAGCTGATGTACAACCTTTTATCAGCTCAGATAAGATGAGAGGAGCACTGTGCTCTTGCAAATAACACCATTTGTCCAGTGGGCTCATCACAGGATGGAAGACACCACAGGAGGTAACTAAGCAGCAGTGCAAGAGGATCTGTTTAATTCCTCCCACCTTCAAGCATCCCCAGCCTCCACCTCCAGCTGTGATGAATCCATAGGGAAGGATCCAGCCTTATTTTGTGTTTTCCAGGATGGCGTTTCAGTCCAGCAATGATTTATGGCAGGAGAAGAGTGATTAGATTGAGCCCCATCTATATGATGAGGGGGTTTCCACTTTGTAAGGAAATAAACCCAAGCAGTTAAGTGGGGAATTAAGATTTAGCACAGGCTATGAGCAGCAGGCATGTACAGAGGAGACAGCTGTTAAATTTAGGATGTGACAAAGTCATGCGAGCACTAACTGGATTACTTGCATTTATTTGGGAATACTTATGTCTTTTATTATGCAACGTATAGATCACCATAATTCTGCTTTTCACTCCGACGGCGCGTCTCCTTCAAGCATCTTAGAGAGCATTACAAACAATTAAGCCTGCTGTGACTCTGTGCAGTGCTCAGCATTACATCCGCTTTGTGGGTATCGAGTACGTTTCAGATTGGAGATGGCTTAATTAATGTGATTGATTCTTAACTCTTTCTGCATCGAAGCCCCAAACTGCTGCTCTTCCTGGGCTGGTCTTGGAGTCCACAGAGATGAATTGGTCCAGAAGTCTCTGGAGTGAGATTGACAGGGATGCAAACCCATTCATCCTGCAGGGATGGTGATTTTGACCCATTTTGGTGCAAAAAAGGGGAGGTGATGAGTGCTGGAGAGGGAGCATGAGCTTAGTAGGGGCTACACATATGATTTACCAGCATAACCTCCCACTCTGCAGACTCCTTTGTGTGCCCCTAGGACCCTTGGAAGTAGCAGAAGCTGCTTTTCAGTAATTCCAGCCTCCTTCCCTGCCAAGAAATGGCAGATAACTACCTCCAGCTGCATCTCCAAGGAGGAGTTTAGGGAGGCACTGTTTAATCTTGCCTGCTGAGTTTGGTTCAGATGCTCTCAGACATTATTAATCCTTTGTATCAGGCCAGCAGGGACCAGCAGTCTGCTCTGTAAATGTGCTGCAGTATGGGTAGAACAGTCCCTTCCCTGAGCAGCTTTCAGTCCAAGGAGGCAGTGCAGGGATAAATGGATGGAGGATCTTCAGGAGCCAACATCCAGACCACCAAGAAGCTCCTGTGGAAGATGCCAGCCAAGGTTTCAGCAACCTTGGAGAGTCAGCATCTTAATGTGAAGCCTTAGGGGTCACCTCCTTGGCACTGGGATGGTTCCCATTGAGCACAATTGTATCAAACCCAGGACCAGTTCACACCTGCTCTCCAAGCAGTCTGCTGCACTGAGCATCCCTGGTCCTCCTGTATGAGTTGAGCTGAGATACCCACCAGGGGATGGGGCTGTACCATGCTTGTCCCCTCCTCCAGCCCTGTGTGAGTGTTGAGCAGAGTGAGTGCTACACCCAGGGTGGGTATACAATGCATTTAAACCCAAGTTTTAGCTGCATCTGTCACAGGGGACCTGTAACAGCATCACCACCGCCCCACTGCTCCCTTCAATAGCTCTGTGAGAACAGGTTGTCTCTGCTCCTTCAGCTACTCCAAAACAGGCAATTTATACACATAAAGCACTGATTAGAGCAAAGACAACTTGTCAGCACCTGAAAACATTGACAGGTCAGCTCCAGGAACAGGGACCAGGCGTCTTGCCCGGGCTCAAAGGGGTGACAACAGCACACAGGAGCATGCACACCCAGCTCCGTATACCCAGCTTGTGCCTCACGATGCAAAGGCAGGCACATTACTGGCCCTATTTCCATTTATAGGAGCTTGTCAGAAATGGCACTTCTCTCTGAGCAGATGTCGAGAAATTAGAGGGGATTCAGAGAGTGGCAGAGAAAAAAGAGTGATTAAAGGAGATGGAGGGCCTGATTTTGGAGGGAAAGAAATCAACTGAGCTATTTATAACACTGCCTGCACAAGGGTGGGTAGGAACAGGCAGTTATAAAGTGCTTCCATAGCTCAGCTAAGCGGAAGGGGCAAACCAGCCTCAAAAAGGATGTTTGCAGGAGCACTGTGGAGGGGCCATATAGGAGAGCGTAGATCCTGAGTGATGGAACACTGTCCAACATGAGTGTCTGGGGGATTGCTGGTAATGGTGAGTGCAGGGGACAGTCACACATCCAGATGAAAAACCATCATGGTTTGACTTCACAAAGGAAGATTTGGGAATGGTTTCACCCACGCTTACTACAAGTGTGCTGATGACTGAAAAGGCCAATGTGGGATAGGCAAATCCGGTTGCAAAAAGCACAGCAAAAGATCTCCTTGGGTGGTATAGATGAGGCACAATCCTTTCTACATTGTCTTTTCTCCCTGGGACTAGTTCTCTGTGTGTTCTCAAAGGAGACAACAGCATCATGTATGGTGTGTCTCCAAGTATACCGATTGGAGGCCAAGGTGGACCACTGATGGTAGTCAATATGGCCAAGGCTAAGGTATTGTTTCAGGGAGTCCTTATTATCTCTTCTGGTAGTGGTAACAATGTCCTGGTAACAGAACCACTGAATCACAGAATCAATAGGGTTGGAGGGATCTCTGGAGATCATCTTGATGACACTTGCATTTACTTCCAGCATCTTATGCAAAGCATTTTTGGGGTGGAAATGTTCACTTTTTCATCCCAAACAAATTATTCCTTTTTGTCATTAAGAGGCAGCCAACAACAGCTTTAAATCCAGGTCTTCAGGCCTAGGGGCTCGCGGGAGATGCACACAGAGGTTGTCTGCCAGGCAGGGATGTGTGGAGGGTACCAGCCTGCTTTGGGTTGATGCATCCCCAGGAGAGCATCCTGCCCCTATTTCCAACCAACCTATGTGATTTGCAGGCTGAAAAGCAGCTCATAAACATGCTGTTATTGTAGCATCACCAGTTCCCATTGAGCCCCAGCTAATGATGGTGTCTCCTATGCCACAGTGAGTCAGAACAAAGGGGTTCCATGGGGGGATCTGCTTCTATGTGCCTTGTTCTGCAGAGGGCAGCTCCTAACGTGGTCCTTGTCTCTCTGGTTGCCTTGCAGGACCTCTCACTCCAGGGCCAAGGCAGAGGCGGCTGTGACAGCGGCGCAGAAGGCTCAGGAGGAAGCACGGATCGCCAGGATCACTGCCAAAGAGTTTTCGCCTTCCTTCCAGCACAGGGAGAATGGTCAGTGCCTGTCCCTGCACCGGCCGGCACCACCAATGGGGTTTTGCATTGTGCCACTCTCTGCCCCACTCAGCCCCACAGAGACCCAAACCGTCCCAGAAATGACCCAAGACACCCTCAGTCTGTGGCTGGAGTCACTGGTCCTAACTGGGACTCTCTGGGTGGGAAACTTCCCCAAAACACCCATTTTCGGGGGGTTTAGCGCAAGGTTTTAGGTATCCAATGCTTCCACCCTGTGCAGTCCTGTTGTTACAGGAATCTCCTCTTTTCACACCAAAACACACACATTTTTTAATTCATAGTTTTCGATGGTTGCACAGAAAAATCCCAAATGCAAAGACAACTGCTCCAAAGGTGGTCACTGATTTTACCCCTATGGCTTTTATGGCTCCTGATTCCCCATGTGTGGGTAGCTAATCCTTCACTTAGTATACAAACCAGTTGCAGTGGTGTTGGGGAAGTGTGTGTTTGAGGTGTGCCTGGTGGCTCTTCTTTACCTCCATCACCTTTGACATTTCTTGCTGGTTTGGCCCAATTTTCACTCATTGACAAGAGGCTCAGGCTCAGCAAAGGCTCAGGGAGGAGGAAGCCAAAGCAAAGCCATGGGGTCTGTGACTGGTGGGTACAGAGGGTGGATTCACCCCATGAAGGCTGTGCCTCTCCAGGAGTAAGAGGGGCTGGTGCAAGTGGGAGTGGAAAGCTCCAGGTCCCTACAGCAATGATTAACATAGTAATTAATCCATGTGAATGGCTTTATTCAGAAGTTTTCCTGCACCAAACCCTCATTAGGAGGCGTCTATCATTTTCTCCCCCTTCCAGCTCTCTAACTGAAGATTACTCATTCGGTTTAATTGCTCAAGGGCCTGGTGCTGGTGACTCATGTTGGTGCCATTCCCTGAGGCCGGGGAAAAGGACTCATTGCATCCTTTGGACCAGCCAGCCCATGTGCAAGTCCTCACCTCACCGCAGTGACTGCAGGGGGTTGGCTGGGAGCATCCAATGGCTCAACAACAATGAGCCAGACAGGGGCTGAGCTCTGGCCCCAGCCATTAACCTGCCTGAGCTGGGTGTTAGAGGTGGAAAACCCTCATCCAGGACACATCCAGATGGAGATGGGCATTTATGGGGCTTGAGCATCCCCCTGGCCAAGGATGCAGAGCCCCACGCAGTGGGAAGGGGCAGCTCTGTTCAAACACCCATTGGTATTTCCCCTCCTGCAGAGGTCCAATGTGTGTACCAAGATCTGATTTTTCACAGGGCTGCATGGTCCCAAGGGCTTCTTCAGCCCTGAAATATTCCTCATCTCCATTTCCTCTTGCCAAGAGACTTTTGCTGGTTTTAAATCACCTCTTGAAAAGATATTTTTAGGTAATACATTTTTTACTAGCTTCCAGACAGGGACATGGTGCTTGACTTGTGCTGGGGCTTGTGTTTCTGATGCTCATGTCTGGGTGGGTTGTGTGTGAGTGAAGAGGGGGGGAAGGAGTTTCCACTTAGAGCGCATTAAAAAACAAACACCATCCAAGATGAGTTGGGAAACCTGGGAGCATCCGAGACCAACTCAGGCAGATAATAGCTGTGAGCAGCCACATCACCCCACAGACCCCGTAACCTCAGCCTGGGGGAGCTGCAGCAGGGGTGGGATGAGTTGCCACCACACTGCATGGCCTTGCAGGGGCTGTGTATGCCCACCTTGCACAGTGCTGCAGGCACTGCCTGCCATCCTCCTTGGTCAGCATCATGGGTGCTGGATGTACCCATGTTGCACAGCATCATGGTTGCTGGATCAGTCCCTCTTGTTCAGCATCATGGGTGCTGGATGTGCCCATGTTGCACATCATCATGGTTGCTGGATGAGCCCCCCTTGTTCAGCATCATGGGTGCTGGATGTGCCCACCTTTCACAGTGTCATGGGTGCTGGATGAGCCCCCCTTGCTCAGTATCATGGGTTCTGGATGTGCCCACCTTGTACAGTGTCATGGGTGCTGGATGAGCCCCCCTTGTTCAGTATCATGGGTGCTGGATGTACCCATGTTTCACATCATCATGGTTGCTGGATGAGCCCCTCTTGTTCAGCATCATGGGTTCTGGATGTGCCCACCTTGTACAGTGTCATGGTTGCTGGATGAGCCCCCCTTGTTCAGTACCATGGGTGCTGGATCTGCCTATGTTGCACAGCATCATAGGTGCTGGATCAGCTCCCCTTGCTCAGCATCATGGGTGCTGGATGTGCCCATGTTGCACATCATCATGGGTGCTGGATGAGCCCCCCTTGCTCAGTATCATGAGTGCTGTATGTGCACATATTGCACAGCACTGTGGGTGCTGGACATGCCCATCTTACAAGGTTTTGTGTGTACTGTGTGCCACTCACCCTCACAGCATCACAGGGGATTTGATGCCCACGTCACTGTTATCCCCACAGGCATCCTGGTCCAGATGCATCCCTCCATCCCAGACACAGGCAGTGGCTCCAGCAGCCCCAGACATGCCACAGCAGCACTGCAAGGCTTTTACCTGCACAAAACAAAACCAACCTTGCTCAGCTCCATGCATTCCCTGTGGTTTTCCACCTGTCTGTAGTGGGGATCACCCAATCCCCATCATGCTCCCCATGGGTGTGCATCCCCAGTCCTGGCTCTGCTGGGTACCAGCGGGGTCAGCCCATGGGGTGGGTGATGCTGGTGAAGTGACTCCGCAGGGAGCTCAGCACCGCTCCCAGATCCCATATGTGGGAATGTGCTCCCTTTGAAGACGCTGTGGCCATGCTGGGAATCCAGATCTGGTGCTGTGCATCCTCCTTCGTGCTCTCACAACCGTTCTTCCAGGAACATCACGTGCTCTGGGACTAAGTTTAGCTCAGAATAATTGTTGCACATCCTCGGGTGTCGAAAGCTGGCAAGACAGCTCCATGCATCTGTCCAATTCCTCCACAAGGAAATGCCTGCATCCCTATAGAGCTCCGGGGTTGGAGGGGCAGCGGTGCCATAGCATTGCCACCCAGAAGTCAGGGAATTAACCCATGGAAAAGCAGGTTTAGTTCAGCTCATTGCAGTTGTGGGTGAGGAAGATTTAGGATGTGAAGGTGCTTAATAAGGTGGTTCCTCGTGCAGGTCTCCAGGGTGAGGATGCTGGAGCATCACTGGGCTCTCCTGCCTCCATCACCGGACTCAGGGGACCAGGGGTCAGTGCGAAAGCAATGGAGCAGTGGGTGTTTCATGGCTGGTTGTGCTACTGCAGATCAGCTTTGGGGTTGTTTGAGCTGGTGGGAAGCTTTCAGATCCCTGCAATTCCAGCAAGAGTCCTGGAGACCTGAACTGGGGAAGACTGGTCAAAGTTTGGGACACCCCATGTCTTGGGTGAGCCCCTTTCAACAGCTGCCTTTACAGCTGTCTCATAGGAAGCCATTTATCCCCTCCCTGCCTCAGTTTCCCATCTGTGATATTGGCTGGAACAGGAACTTCTGAACAACACCCACAAAAACAAGTCTGTTTCTGCCCTGAGACAGTTATTCTGTGTGAAGGTGGATGGGGTGAACTGCACCTGGGTCCTTCATGACAATTTCTCACTAGTACAGGCACTGCCTGGGGGCTCCAGATAAACCCCTGGAGGTTCAATCTCCCACAGATAAACAGGAACACAGGGAACAACATAAGGGTGAAATAGGAATGTTGTCCCCAGACTCATTGTTCTATAGCAAATAGTACCAAAAACCTTGACAGTCATTAGGAAACTTTCCCATTGAGAAACTGCCTCAATAGGAAATTTCCAAGCAGCCTTGTTACTGTTCACCTCCTCTGCAAGTGGTTCCATGGGGACATCCATCCCTATGCTCCCACTATTCCCTGTGTGTATCCAGACCATGGCATGGTGGGACATGGACACAACAGAGGGCAAAGCCTCATACCAGCAGTAGCAGCAGCAGCCCAAGAAGATGCAATAGAGAAAATCACTTAGCAGAACTGTGGAGAGCTTCTGAGCATTCACTTTTAAACCATGGTAATAAACTGAGCTCTTCCTTTTGGAGATTCATTCCTTGCCAAGCCATGGCAATTGCAATTAGATGCATTTCAGGGGCATTAGGCAGTTAATGTATTTATCAAATTGTTCACGTAATTTAGCACGGCTTTAGCTGGAACAACTATGCCTTGAGAGGGTAAAAGAAGAATTAATGCTATTAGTTTGTACCCCCTTGAAATACTTCAGTATAAGCAATGTGTTTAATGCCAGATGCTCACCTCCTGCAGAAACACTCTCCAAGTCCCTGTCTCCAGGGAGATGCTATCTTAGGGGTGCTCTGGGCTCAAAAAGGATTAAAAGCATTCTGTACTGATTATGGTATCTATTGAGCACACATAGCACTGAACGTGCTCCCTTGCTCCTGCTTGGACATGAGAGGCACAGCCACCCATGTGCTTTCCATCGCATCCAGCAAGGAGGGCTGTATGGGGAAGCATCCATGTCCTCCTCATGTGTCCAGGGCAGGAAAGCTGTTTGATATATGACTTGTGGGGGATTTTATGGGGGGGATTTATCTTAAGGGGGGGTTCACACATCTGCATGGATGAGGCCATCTCCCAGTGTAAACATGGAGGTGAGATTCCCTTTACCTCCCAGCCACAGAGCCAATGTGTTTCCCATCAGGGAGAGGTGTGAAGGCTGTGGGCAGTGAGATGGGCACAGGGTGATCCCAGCAGCACCCAGCACACACATGCACACAGGGCACAGGGTGAGCCATGGATTCATCTCACATTTCCCCTCTTATCTTGCATGGGAACTGATGGAAAAAGGTGGTCTCCAAAAATCACCTTAGCACCCTTAGTGGGCTTAGAGCAACTGCTTAATGTGGAGCAGCACAGGCTGCTTCCAAGCCCTGGGGTTAACAGCAGTGCAGAATCACACTGTTAGTGCAGAATGCCTCTGTCTTGACAGCACCAGCAGCTGATGCCGAGCTATGTCCCATGCTGCTGTGTGGATGCTGGGGTACCAGCAGGATTGGTGTAAAACCAACAATGCCTTTTCTCTCAGGCTAGCAGCAGAAGCTGTTTATTGAGCTATGCTGCTGCTGTCCTGATCCTGCCTTGTGCTTCTCCCGCTGTCCAACACTCCCAGCCCTATTCTTTGCCATGAAAAACCCATTGGGTGCCCATAGGATAGAAATAATCCTGTTGCTTTTCTCTCTCCCTGTCTCTTCCCTCTTGATGACTGCACAAAAAGGCCTCGAATGCCAGAGACCGAAGCGCCAGAACTCGAGCGATGACATTGAGGTCCTCTCCACCGGGACACCTCTCCAACAAGAGAGCCCCGAGCTGTACCGCAAAGGGACCACCCCATCCGACCTGACCCCGGATGACAGCCCCCTGCAGAGCTTCCCTGCCAGTCCCTCCTCCACACCACCCCTGGGTCCTTCCTGCAGGAACAAGAGCGCTCACTTCTCCAGGCAGGTCTCGGTGGATGAAGAGAGGGGTGGGGAGATCCAGATGTTGCTGGAGGGACGTGGTGGGGATTACTTGCGTCCCAACAGCTGGAGCGAAGAGAAGGTCGGTGGGACTCGAGGCATGAGAAGTGGGACACTGCGAAGTGGGCAGATGGGGTCAGCCTCGGTCCCTGAAGACTACAGAGGTCGGAGTGGAGGACACAAACATTCGGCCTCCAACCACAAGCAAAGAGAGAGGTGGACAGATTCCCCAGCCACAGTTTCATGGACTTCCCACCACAGGTCCCACAACCACAGCTCAGGGAGCTCCAAACTGCTTGAGCTAGAAGAGGAGAAGATGAGCAATTACGAGATGGAGATGAAGCCCCTCATGAGGATGGATTCTTATATGCAAGAGATTCACACCCAAAAAAGACACTATAGCAAAGGAGGACCCTGCAGGAGCATGGCTGATGACCACCGTGGGGAAGACCGGGGCTATGGGGTTCAGAGACTGAGGTCTAAGTCCCAGAACAAAGAGAATTTCAGGCCAGCTTCCTCTTCTGAGCCCACGGTGCAGAAACTGGAAAACCTGAGATTTGGGGACAAAGCTGAACCTCGGCTACTAAGGTGGGACTTAACCTTCTCCCCTCCACAGAAATCCTTACCTGTTGCACTAGAATCCGAAGAAGACAATGGGGATGCTCTCAAATCCAGTACGGTGAGTAGGTGAAATTGTGTGTTGACATCAACCCGATGCAGAGCTGTTGTGGTGATGCAGTGGTGCCTAAAGGGGTGCTCTGCCAGCAGAGCTGACCCCAAACTAGTAGTGGGTTTGTGCCTTGAATCCCTGCTCATCCCTTCTCCCATTCTGCATAATGGTGTGTGCTGGAAGGGTTTTCTCTGCAGAGCATCTTGGTGGGAGCTGCAGGCAAGGTGTTGGTGATGCTTCCTGGTGGTTTGGTTATGGCAACAGAACTTCTTGCTGGCCCAGGAGCGTGGTGTGACCCTGTTGCAATATCAGTGCTTAAATCCTGATATCTGGGCACTGTGTGAACCTCCCATGGCTCTCAGTCATTCTGGCACTGCCTGCTGAAGCAGAAGCCTTGTCACTGTGTTGTACTGGAGGCCTGACCCAGGTGAAGAAGAGAACCATGGCCACAGAGCAGGAGACATTGCAATGTGGTTGTGCTCCTGAGCTGATGGCTGCTTGGGTTTCCTGTACTGATCCATGTGGTGCAGTACAGCTCAGGGGTGTTTGGTGTGTGGATGTGAGCCAGGAGGGGTGATGCAATGTGAAAGGGTCTTGGCAAACTGCAGGCAAGAGGATGCAATTTGGGAAGGACACCAAGGCAGGGAAAGCAATGCACAAGCACAGGGTAGTGGGGTATCAGAGCTCTGCAGATCAGGGTGATAGAGGAGATTACAGCCAAACACCAGTCTATACTATCCATATCTATACCTATATCTCTCTATATATCCATCTATCCTATTTACATCTATATCTACACCTCTACAATCTATATACTATACTATCACTCCACTCTGAAGAGCACAAGCACACTTTCTAAGCAGGGGCATAGCTTCTGGGACTCGGAGGATAACCTTTGTGAGAAGTCCAGTCGTGAGCTCCTTGCTTTGGGATAGACAAGGACATGTTGGGCATTATCAGCTGCCTGCTGGAGGTGTTCAGTATAGGGAAGAGGAGACAGAGCAATCCTCAAACACAAAAAGCAGCTGCTGGAAAGTGGAAGGGAATAAACCATTCTCAATGAACAGTATTGATGGGCTTACGTTCAAGCATTAGAAGTCATGGTTACCCGTTAGCCATTACTAGTGAGCTGAGACCTCACCTGGAGCACTGTGTGCAGTTCTGGTGTCCTCAGCATAAAAAGGACATGGAACTGTTGGAGCGGGATGATCAGGGACTGGAGCAGCTCCCGTATGGAGACAGGCTGAGAAAGTTGGGGCTGTTCAGCCTGGAGAAGGCTGCATGGAGACCTCAGAGCAGCTTCCAGTGTCTGAAGGGGGCTACAGGGATGCTGGGGATGGACTCTTCATTAGGGACTGTAGTGATAGGACAAGAGGCAATGGGATAAAACTTAAACAGCAGAGATTTAGATTGGATATAAGGAAGAAATTCTTTACTGTTAGGGTGCTGAGGCACTGGAATGGGTTGCCGAGGGAGGCTGTGAATGCTCCATCCCTGGCAGTGTTCAAGGCCAGGTTGGATGAAGCCTTGGGTGATATGGTTTAGTGTGAGGTGTCCCTGCCCATAGCAGGGGATTGGACCTGGATGATCTTAAGGTCCTTTCCAACCCTAACTATTCTATGATTCTATGGCTATAAATTGCCAGGGGAGGCCATAGTGGCAGGGAGGGAGGAGGTGGTCTAGGACCTGGTTGGACACCTGCAGCTCAAATACAGCTTGGTGAGAGCTGAACCTGCCATGGCAGGAGGCTGAGCTGTGTGATTTTCAGACCCTTTGCAGACCTGGTTTTTGATGATTCCTGGACTTACATTGAGAGCACTTGTTCTCCCCATTGGTTTGGCATTGCCAAAGGAGGTGATGGGGATCTGATGGGAGCAGTGGGGAAACCACCACCGTGCCAAACTGCCCCTTGTCCAGTTAAGTGCCCAACACAGGAGGGATCCTGTGGTGCTGGATTTCCCCCAACCCAGGCCATACATACACAGGCAAACAAGGAAGTCTGTAGCTCTCAGATGGTGACATGTCAGGCTCTGGCAGAAGACAGGAGTTAATCTCCTTGTCAGGGCAGCAGAAGATGATGTTTGGTTGTTTGGAAGACAGTGATCATGAAACTGAAATTACATTTATCAGTTACACTGAAATTTTGGGGTAGAAAGCATCATGTTCTGTAATGTATCATCACCGCTGACATCCCTAATGCATCCCTGCTCCATCAAATGCTGGCAGAGCAAAGGTATCAGCACCTGCAGGTGAGGGATGAGAGCAAATGGGTGGGAAAAAGGAGGGAGCAGGGACATCCTCAGCTGCAAGCAACCGGGATGCAGGAAGGACTAAACTACAGCTCTGCTGTGGTTTCCCTGCTGTGGCTGTGGATAAAGCACCCCCACACAGAGCCCTGTAGCTTTCTGGCTTCCTATTCATCCTGCAGGCTTCAGCACAGGCTCAGGAGCACCCACACAGCACTAGAGAGCTGAGCACAGTGTGTTTGTTGGTGGACTGCACTGTAGGACAGCCCTGAGCACTCACCATTGAGCAAACCAGCGGGTGCTGAGGCCAGACCAGGCTGTCCTTCCCTGCTAGATGCCTGTGAAACACTGGAGGAATGACAGGCAGCATTGGGAGCCTGACAGGCTTCCAGAGGGGAAAAGCAGCAGCAGTAATTGCACAGACATCAATGCCATTGAAGCCTGTGGGACTCACAGATGGTCCAGCACCTCTCATGATGTGACCTTGTGTGGCAGCAGGGAGCTGGGACAGACACAGGTCCCAAAGGAGGAGTGAAACCAGCGTTTCTCCTTGCTGAGAGCCACACATTCCTTAGGGCATGAGTGGTGCTGATGTCTCTCCCCACCCAGCCCAAGGCAAGCAGACCCCAGCCTGCACACACATAAACCTCCCACCCAAAGAGATGGGTTTGAGCTGGAGGTAAATAGCCCCTAATGCAACATAACATTAATGGCTCTTCCAAGTGAATCCCAGGCACTAACGAAGGGGCACAGCCTGCATGGAAAGGCACACAGAAAAGCCATTAGGATGCACATCATACTTTTAAAGTGCTATAGCTGTGAAGCAGCATGTTCAGTTTTCTCACATTCATAACCGAGGGTGGAACAGATGGCGAAGGTTTGGGAGGAAGCTAATGTAATACAGAGGAAGAGATAATATGTGGATTTAAATAACCTACAATGCCAGCAACAATTTGTTCTAGCAAGAATTGCACTGTGCTAGCAGGGTTTTGTTCCAGTGGCCTGGCAGAGAGGGGTGGTTGGACAGGAGCAGGGGAAAGAGGTGTAGGAGAACAGTGGGAGATGCAGTGATTTGTGTTCCAGCCTCCTGCCTAGCACTGTGAACCTGCCTGCACCCACCTCAAAGCATTTCTAACTTCAATGAGTGTGAGTCGCTGAGGAAGAGGAGGGGAAGGCTAAAGGGAAGGATTTACCCCACAGCCCTCACATCCACCTTGATGTACACTCAGTGACACTGCACACACAGATGTGTAGTCCTGCAACACAACCACTGCATCCTCATGCTCTGGGTCTTTCCCCATAGAATTAAGTCTCTCCAACATCCCCCAATCCCTATTCCTTACGCTGTCCCAAGGCAGCCCTCCTCTTTGGACTGCAGGGAAGGGCTGGCTGTGTGCACGTGTGTGTGTGCACATGTGTGTGCCCACGCTGCTTCAGCTCGCATGACAGCCTGCTTCCCTGTGATCCACAGCACTGCCATCTGTGAGCTGCTCCCTGGAAAGGGCATTTCTCATCTCCCAGACAGCTGGGCTGCTTCAGAAAGGTGCTGCCAAGGAACGGGAAGGATGCTCTTGGCTGAATAGGGCTATTTTTGCCCTATTTTTGCCCTAACTGGAGTATCCCTACACAGAGATGAGGTCAAGCTTCAGCTTGGTTTAAAAGTAATCTGCCAAAACCAGCTCTACACAAGCCACCAGTGAGGCCAGTGGGCTGGCTCTGCTTTGAAGTGCCAGCTCCAGATCTGAGAGCAAGCACACCTCTAGCAAGGCTCATGGGAGTGGAATGGGGATACTGGACTTGCACAAATATAGTCTTAAAATTGCCACTGGTCTTGATTTCTACCTTAGAAACAAGGCTGGATGGGCTGCGGGGTCCCTTGGAGCCCAGCCTCTTATTACATGCACCCCAATGGGGATGCAGACCTCTGTAGAGGAGCCAGATGTTGCTCTAGGTTACTATATGAGCTATGATGCAACCTCTTGGTTGCTATATAAGCCATGGGAACTTTGTTCTTCTGAGCCATTTTTCACCATCCTTTAAAGAGATGCTCCCAGAACCCCTCTTTATTGGGGCTGCACATCAGTAATTGAAAATTGCTCTTATAAAGGTCACTTCATGAGCCCAGCGTTCAATAGCATTGATGAAATTCCTCACTGCTCAGTGTTCACTGTCAGGGGACTTCAGGGTTTCAGGGTCATCAAGCTCACACTACAGTCATGCAAGCCCTTTAAAATTACATTTAAAGCCATCTGATCTTTCTGTGCCTCTGTGTGCACTGACCCCTGCCTCCACAGAACAAACTCACATCAATTGTCACCATTCAGGCAGATGAAAATGGAAGCCAACACACAAGGACCAGTGTCGGTGCTGTTGGATTAAGGGACTTACAGGAACATCATCACCCTTTCTGGCCTTAAATGCCCATGAGGTGCAAAGCTCAGCCTGTGCTTGCATGATTCACAGGTTCCTGGAGCCTTTGAGAGCATCTTTTTAGACTGGGAAAGGGAAAGAGGAATTGTTGAGGCACTGGAAAAGGGGCTTTCTAAAATGCCAGCAACCCTTTAATCCATCAGCACAAAACATCACATTTTTTAGGGTTGGGGGAAAAAAAAGATATATCCTTTACTGCAGGTGCCAAACATCTGCAGCTTCTAAAAGGGAAAAGAAGTGTTTTAGGCACAGAGGTCCTCAGCGTGCCTGCAAGAAGGGCTAGTGTTCAGGCATTCAGGCACGAAGGGAGCCTGATTCATCTGCTGTCCTCATTTAGCAGGAGCAACCACGGGTATTCAGGTGAAGACATACAGGAACACGTTGTGGCCTCACTAAAGGTACCCTGGAGATGTCAGTAGGCTTCAGGCTTCGCCCTTTAAAGTCCCCATCTCATCTCATTGAAAAAGCCTGCAGGAAGGGCAGTAGGCAAAGAAAACCACACAGCAGCCACCCCTGGCATTTGCTTCCATTGTCACAGGCTGATGGATAAGATCTCCGTGCTGTTTGCTAACGGTCCTGCCCTTACTGCAAACAAACCAGGGCAAACAGCTGTGGCAAATGGAGCTTGCAAGCATCTGCTGGGTTAGGGATGTCAGAGAGACCCCCTTGTCAGTGCCAGGTACCCACCGGGGAGGCAGGGAGGGATCCCAGCAGCTGCAGCATCTTCCCTGTGTAAGGGGCGTATTCTCCATCAAGATATTCCAAGCAGGTCTCGCTGTCGCTGGGGAAAGTGAGGAGGAAGCAGCCAATCTGCATCCAGCACAGGCTCTGCTGGAGCGAGCAGTGCAGCCAGAGCCAGGCCAAGGGAGGGGATGCAGGCAGGGGATCCAGTCCAGGCTTGGATGGAGCAGGGTGGGAGGGATGGAGCATGGCACTTACCTTATCCCTGCTGATGTGCGTGTGGATGCTGCCTTTTCCAGCAGCATTATGGGGTTATTCTGTAAGAGATTTATCTTAATGTGGAGTGGTCTCTTCAGAAAAGTTAGGGACTTTTATCCCTGAAGAGTGCAAAATGAGATTAAAAACACAGCTAGGTGTTCCCTCTGTCCTGAACAGGCACCCACTGAATTGCGAAGCTTCGCTGCATCTCAGACTCGGCTCAATGCTGTGAATAGAGATGCTCCATCTATCTGGCTTTGGACCAGCCTGCTGGGAAAGCAGCCTGGGGATTTACTGGTGTCAGCCTCCTTGGGACTAAACTCTGTGTCTTATCTCTGTGGTCCTCTCAGTCTTCCTGCTTCAGGTTTTCCCACTTATATTTTGCCCCCATCAGAAGGGAGTCTCCTAACACAGGCACGACTGTCTTCTCCTTATGTTTCTTATCTCAAACAGGTTCAAACCCCAACCCCACATGGCTATAGCACATACATGTGTCCATGCAAGTATAAGCTGTAACTACCTGGGAATAAGGAGGAAGATGGTCCTGCAGACACCCATTTGCCATCATACACCTCTAGGGATGAGCCAGGTCCAAGCATCACTATGGGGGCCATGGCATGCACAGGAGGAGCTGTGCACAAAGCAAACAGTTTGGGGATTGCCTCTTTAAAGCATGATAATCAGAAACTCTTCTTTTCTCTAATCCCTTTAATGTACAGACATCACAAACATTACCAGCAACAACACAAAGTAAATGCTTAGAGAGAAGTGCAATGTTTAACTTGACAGGGTCCTTTTACAACCCTTTAAATCTTAGGGCCCCTTTGATGTACCTGCAGAGAGCACCTCTCTGGCTTTGCTCCTGTCATCCTGGATTCACATTAGGTTTTGAGCCCCACTCCACATCTTCCAGCTTTGACGAAATTGGGGTCAAAAACCAGCTTTTGACCGCAGGAGAACCAAGTCTTAAAACCATATGTACAGGTCCAAACAGAGAGCTCACTCAGGCACCTGCAATGTGAGGGCTGAACCAGGGGTGACCCTAGGAGAAACCAGCTCGGGATAAACCCTCACATTCACATCAGCCACTTCTTTTCTGCAGAAGCAGGATTTTCCATGCCTCAGTTGCACATTGGTATTGAGTTCCCATTCCCCTTACATCGGCACATTCAGCATCTCCTAGGCTGCTTTCCTCAAGTCACGAGAGATGCTGTAATATGCTGGAGGAAGCAAGTGAATCCCTTATGTTTCTTTTACTAAACGCTCTTTAACCGTTTCACAGCAGCCTGTTCCTGGCAATTATGTGACAAATCAGCACAAATGTCATGGAGCTGCTAAGTTTTCAGCAGTTTCCGCAGTGCTGAGGCTGGAAAACAATGCATATATATTTTTTGCTGATCCAAGTCCTTAGCAATTACACTTAAAAGATCCCAGAGGGATTCCTAGGTAACCTGCACTATGGTTTCCATGGCAAGAGAGGCAGAGCTTGTACCCTGCGATAACAGATAATAATGGTTTGTTAAGGCTTAAATTAATTATGCTGCAATTGTATTTGTGAACCAGCTGTCCCTTGTATTCCCAGTAAGACTTCTGAGTTGCTACACAACTCAAAAGGATAAAAACAAACAAGAAGGAGGGGCAGGAACCGTGGTGCTCGGCTGCAGCCACCATCGGAGCTGCAGAATAGTGCAAACCACAGACTGGAGGAAACCTCCACTCATTACTTCTATAGCTCCAATTGCTGTTATTACCTCTGTGCCATAACAAAGGTTTATTCACATGTTAGTGTTTACATGGGTCTATGTTCCAACTCTCTAATCTGGGGAGGAAAACTTGAAAGTCCTTGGAGGCTTATCCTTAATGATACAGAGGGATCCTTTCACCTCGCTGATACCAGTGTGTGGTCACTGTGCCCATCCTGGGCAGTTGTTTTTCCCCTTCCAGGAAGGATCTCATTATAAAAGGCCAAAATAACAAACCCCAGCCCCAGAGCCGCCTTGTTTTGCTGATGAAATTTGCCATCACCCACTCTGCTGGATGATGCTTCTGCACACCAGAGACTGATTTAATTTCCCCTTTCCTGGAGCCAGGCTGGTAACCGTTCCGGGTGGAATTCATCTCACGTCACTTGATCTACAGACAGCCTAGATGGTTAGCACAGACTAGATGTCTAACATTTAGACAGCTAAAATTGGGTGAGAGGACGCTGCCAACTGGCGTCTGCTTCCCAGTCAAGCGGGTTTTGGACTTACGGGCATGGTTCTAGGAGGAAGAGCAGCATTCCGCAGCAGAGCCCTGTATCCTGGATAACAGGCAGGGTGGTTTAAACAGATCCCTGCAGTTTCCTCACGGCCTGCTTTAGCACCACTATTTTAGGGCTAAAAAAGATATAAAAAAGCAAAGCTTTGCAGGCTGCTTGCTGTTTTTGACACACAAACCCCAGGCTCTGAAAATGAGCTCGACCTCTGGCTTTCTAGCACTGCAAGTCCTGAGATACCACCGGCCTCAGGGTTTTCTTTGGGCTTCTCTAAGTCTCAAGGAGGCCACAGAGGAGATAAAGCACCACTGAACTACTAAAGTGACATGAAAAGTCACAAATGAAGGGTTATGGTTTGTTCTGCATGGGGGTGGCTCATATTAGAGGGCTAGCATGTGGCATGATGAGTTGTAAAAGCTGCTAGCTCTAAAATGCTGTCTGTAGCTGCAGTAAAAGGGAGTTCACTGAGCTGTTGCCAAGCTGGGCTCAGCAAAACATCTCTTCTGAAGCACAGACCCATAAGTGATTCGTTTTCCACCCGGGCACTGAGCAGGAATTGCTTCTTAGATGACACATACCCCAGGACATCCTTGCCACCAAAGGGGAAAAGAACAAGTGTTTCCTCTGGGCAGAGGCTAGGGCACAAAGACCTTACAAGTTAGAAATAAGCCAGCCATAAGCATTTAGAAGTGCAGCAGGATTCATAATTGGAGCTAAACCAGAAGCCTCAGAGTCACAAAGCTGCTTATCCACCAGCTGCCAGAGGCAGGACTCCAGCCCATGCCAGTATATGCTGGGGGGAGCAGCCATACCTGCAATTGCTGATGAAGAGTTAGAGTTAGTGCAGGGAAGAGTGGGTTAAAAAGAGTTAACTGTGAAAAGGAAGTGGAATGTGTAGGTCGTCAGACAGCTGGATTTGAGCTGTTCAGTTTGCAGAGACCAATCCCCTCCCTGGTCATCCTATTTCTGAGATGCTTTTGCTGGCAAATATGATAAACCCCACACGTGCAGTGGCAAAGCAAGCGTTTTCTCCTGCCTCTGCATTGAGCTGGGGGTGTGAGATACCAATAAGTGCAGGCTGAACCAGGGAGCTAAGCAAAACGTTTGTGCATGGGAATCCAGTTTGTGCTGATGCAGGCAGGTTCATGTGTGTTGACTCCCCCAGTTTGTTAGATGAGGGCACCACTTTGATGTACTGGTGTATAAATGGAGGGCACGCTCTCTCCCTGGACACCAGCACATCAGCATCCTCTGAAGACAAGTAACAAAGGGTTGTGATCTCAGATCCATCCCAAAGCATCCATGTCTGTGAGGGCAAAGCATAAAAGGGAATTAAGAGGCGACCAGTTCTGCTCTATGCTTTTTGCCATCCCTCAGATTATATATATACAACTTTATTGCCTCCATGGTATTGAAGTGATCCACTGACCTGAGCAGAGCAGAGACAGAAGTGGTCAGCACTGCTTTGGCAGGGGACATAAGGTGGTGAGTGGACCAAGGCTAACACCAGCACAAGGGAGAACAGTAAAGTCCTCCCCTGGCTGCGAGGTGAAGAGAACCAAGTGCATTTTGTGCTTCTGCAGTGCCCTGCCAACAGAAACAATGACAGTAATGATAATCACTTGCAATCTGTTATTATATTAACATAAGCTCAAAAATGGTAAAACCCAATAATCTTCTGAAATGAAGCTAATCCCCCCCCAGTGTAAATAACACACCGCATCGCAGTGCTTGGCAGCAGCAAGGCTGAGAGTGAGGGGGAAAGGTTCTGCTTTTGAAAGGCTTGGTGTGGTGCAGGCAGAGGGATTTGCTGGAAGCAGCCAGGCACGGATACCTGCTTGCCAGGAGAGGCTCTCTGCAATCCTTCCATTTGGTTGGCTTCCTTTGACCCTGTTGCTAAGCTACAAATATGCCTTTCCAGCAAGCTCTAGCATCCTCGCTCCCACCCACTCCCAAACGCAAACTGAATCAGCCTGCTCAGAAGAGAAACCATCTCTGGCCAGCAAAGAGCCTTTTTTAACTCATTTTCCACCCCCCAGTATCTCTGCAGAGTGGTATTGGTTATAAAGAACACTCACTCTGCCCCATGCCAACCCAACAGCCCCAGGAGCTTTGTTAGGAGTGTGGAGAAAAGCATATTATACCATACCAGGTGATGAAACCTGGCACTGCTCCGTTGCAGCAAGAATAGATGAGGATACCAGCGACTCAGAGAAATAGCTACCACCTACCTGCACACACGCTTGCTCACCCTGATGCAAGCCACGTTAACACTTCAGGACAGCAAACGTTTTATGGCAGGGTGGATGCTTTCTGACCGTGTTCTGCAGAGCAGTGCACTGGAGGGTTGTCTGCAGTCCCCATGCTCAGTGGTCTGCCATTCCTGAGATGTTAATAGGGTCGAAGTCTCATCCTCACCAGGACCATCACAAGTTGTCAGGGCTGCCTTTTGGCTCAGTGGAAGGTAATGGATGCTCCTTGAGTTCACTTCAAGCCAGCCTAGGGCGGGTGTCTGACATGAGCCAGCTGCAGTGCAGGTTGCTGCAGAGGTTTCTGTGTAGTCCTCGGGAGCTTAATTTGGTCCATATAAACTTCAGGAAAGGTTATTAAAGCTTTCCCAAAACACTGGCTTAATATAGACCACAATACACTGGCCTGACTTTTGCCATTATCAGGATACCTGTATAAGCAATCATGTTTACAGGGAAATGTCCTCTGAAGACTCCTCCAAACCATCCCCAAACAACTGTATGACCCAATATAATCATTTACTTGTTTTTCATTGACTATCAACCAATTCTAGTTATTAAGGCCAGATTTCTGATCTGCACAACATGGGGGAGTCCATAAGCAACTGCTGTCTTAATTGATGGATCTGGTGGCTCTGCATCCAAGTGTTTCCTTAGCAGGTGCTAAGCCTAGAGCTCCCATTAACACTTACATGTCATATGTGTTAATGTATGACAGTAAGCCAAGTGGGCCCCCGAACTTGCAGGTGTGCATGTCCATGGAGACAAATGGAAGGAAATAAGTGTTGAAGTGGCTCAGAAAAGCAGGAGTCCAACAGCTCTGCTGTCACACAGGGATAAGAGGGACTGAGCTACCAAAGATGCTGCAGGCCCCAAGAATGCCTTGGGCTATGGGTCAGTGTGAGGAGGGAGCAAAGTGCTCCTGGCAGAGGCTGGTTCCTTTCTGGTGAACCAGGAGAGGGATTTGCCTTTGCAGAAGCAGAGGCTGCCTTAGGAGGATGCTGTCCTTGGATGAAGGAGATAGAGTCAACCTGTTTATTGTCCTGGGACAAGGGGGGCAATGGATCTGGGTTCAGCCCCTGCTTTTCCTCTTTGCTCAGGTCCAAGGGAGAGATCTTTATTCACACCTTCCTCATACAGTAATTCAGTGGGGTTCCCATTTGAGGGTATAAATGGGCAGTTTGGGGTCTGCCTGCCCTGCAGTATCCCAGACCCAGGGCATTTCCCATCCCTGCTCCAATGCAGCCTTAGACAGACTTCGAACGTACCCTCTAACTCCTCTCCTTCTCTTTCTCTTCCAGGGTTCAGCTCCCATCCTGGTAGTCATGGTGATCTTACTAAATATTGGAGTCGCCATTTTGTTTATTAACTTTTTCATCTAATTCAAGACTGTCTTGTTTGCAAAAATAACAGTTCCATGTATGAATGGGGGAAAAAAATCCCGAACAACAACAAAAAGGGGAAAAAAAATCGTAAGTCGAACTGTCCTACGACAATTTCCAAGTCTTTTCACAGAAGAACAACAAACGATCGAGTCTCACTCACAGTTTGCCTTTTTTCCTGGGTAATGTTTTTTGGATTTTAGCCAAAATTCTTTGCTTGTATAACACTATGCTGTGTGGCATGGCAAAATGCTATCAACACTCTGCCCCCCCAACACTGGAAAGGATGAGAAGGAATCCCAACAAAATAAAAACCTCATTTCCCTTCCCCTCACCCCGCAAAAATATATTCAAAACAACAGCAATGAACCCCAAAATGGAGACTAGATAATGGAGAGGGGACCACGGGGAGATTTTGTTTGATGTACGGGTCCTGGGATGCTCCAGGCTGAGCTTCCCAGGGAAATCCACAACAGCTTTAATGATAAATGGGAGAGAAAAGCAAAATCAGGCTTTTCTTCCTTCTCCCCTCTCAAATGGAGAAGCGTTGCTGTAAGAAGGAGGAGAGAAGGAGCACAGGGAAGGCATGAACCCTGTCTGGATGTGAAAGATGAGAGAAGTGCAATGGGCCCCATTTTGTTGTTTTTAAAACAAGGCAGCAATTGGTGTTTTGTTAAATTTCTTGGGGCAGTGGGGAGGGGAATAGGGAACACAAGGTGTGAGCAGCAGCCCCACCACCCTCCTGCCTTCACTCCTCCTCCTCCCCAGGCTGCTCCCCACCATAGCAGGGCTGGAAAACCACCCACTGCTACTTCTAATTCACAGCAGATTTTGCCTGGGTAAAATGATGTACCCAGATTCCCCCCAGAAAACACAGAGGCACCTTCAGCAACACAGAGTAGCTGCTGGTCATTGTGCTATGCTCTCCACCATGCGAGGAGCAGCATTAACTCGAGCATCCCATCCCAAACACAAGCGTGAACAGAGATGCTGGGGAGGGACTGGGGAGAGAGGGCTTGATTCTGACCCACCTCGGATAACAATAAATCATAATAAAGCAAAATAAGGTAAAACTGTTCTTCAAAGGCATCTGGGGAGGAGCACTGGAGCATGTCCCAGAAAGGAGGGCGAGGGTGGTGGGTTTGTCTCTTTACATCTTGCTGTGGACTGTTTCAGACATCATGCTTGGGCTCTAAGCATGTGGTATTTTGCACTTTGTAATGCAGGATGTATATTCCAGCTTCCAACATGTCCCTGTAAAAAAAAAAAGAAAAAAAAAAGGAAAAAAAAGAAAAAAAAAGAGAAAAAAAAAGAAAAACAAAAAACCAAACATCATTGGCAATGGCAGCCTCTAAGGATGTATTATTTTCTTTTTTTTTCTATGTCACTTAATTTGTTCGTTTATACCATCTTTGTAATATGCCTGCCTTGATTTTCTCCCCTCCCCTGTCCCCACTGATAATATGCATACTCATTAAAGATGCCGTATCCCTGTTCTGAGCTGTTATGGTCCCCATCACACGAGTGCAGCCTTAGCTCAATTGCTTGGAAGTGGCCAATGGCCCCTTGATCCTCAAAACTGACTCTACTGGTACCTTGTCCCCACCATGGAGATCGGCCCTGCCAGTGATCCACCACCACCAGGTATGGTTCATATGGCTTCAATTTGGGATTTGGTATGTCCAGGGACCAAATTCCACCCTCAGTTCTACCCACTGCAGCACCAGTCAGCAGGAGAAGGGGTGTGAGCATGGCAGCAACCCGAGGGTGGGATGAATCCCTTTCCACAGCTACAGTTGGGGGGAGGAAGGAGGGAACAACTCCTCCTCGACATTTCACATACAGAGGTGTTGGGTACAGCCCTGACTTGCGGACTCAGCTTTGCTTTGCTTCTGTTTTAGCTGTTTCTCTGCTACCTTTTCAGCAGATTTCTTATTACATTGCACTGGATTGCTATATTTTTAACCAGAAATAAACTAAGGATTAGAGCATGTGCCAGTTAAATTCAGTTCTTTCCCTTACATGGTCTTACTCCCTCCTGTCGCAGTTTCTCTTCCTCTTTTTCTTCCTTTCCCTTTTCAGGCAGAAGGGCTATGGGTGGACAGGGTAAATGAGAACTGAAGGCAGCAAGACCCCCTGTAACTTTAATTTCATTTTCCACAGTAACTGTCTGTCATCTTCATGCTTTTTGTTTTGTTTCCATTTGGTTTTAGGTCTTTAATAATCTTTTTTACTCTTGAATGGTTGCTGCATACTTGAACCAAATAGCAACATGTTGTGGTTGCAGCCCTAGGAACTCATCCGTGTGTTTTGTAACTCTTTGTAAAGACTGTCAAGGATTCTTTTTGTACATTCAGGTGCATGACACAAAGGTCCCACCAGGAGCAGGTTCAACAGTTACATACAAACACGGTACTATATTTAGATATATATAAAACAGCAAAAACAAAATGCCTCTTGTTATTAATCAAATAAAAGTACTAGTGATTTCATGAGTAGCTTTTTCATGCTGGTGACTGATTGATTACTGCTCTTGCCCGTGTACCAGCAGTTATGTACAAACACAAATGCAAATCGGGTTTTTCATTGCTTTGTTCCACAAAATAAAGCTCCATGGAGCTGAGGTTTGTCCAAGATGAAAGACAGTCAAACACTAATAATAATTGGGCCCCAAACCATGTGCTTAAAAATAATGATTTCTTTATTAATCATGGGGAGCTGAGCAATTTGTCTTAGTTCTGGGCTTTTCACATTTGCCCAAGGCCAGAAATATTCTTGAGAAATAGCCCAGAGAGAGAGTTAATTCAGTATATTTCCCTGTCTTATGAGCCCTAGATTCATGCATCTCTACGTAAAGCACATTAAAATGTCTATCATTATGGCATATAAATCTATGTAAATTGTCCGTACCTGCTGTTTTATGTCCACACTGACAGATGCATGCGAGCAGTTGAAGGTTTACATCATTTTCTTTGGCTGCAGTGGTGTTTTTATGTTCCTACAGTGGAACATGCAGCACCTGAAACGCAAGGAGGGGCTGAATGAACCAGCCCACCTCCTACCATGGCAGTAAGGACACTGGGAAGAGGGTGTTTAGCCCCCACCAGGCACCCCTGGCTGGACCCTACCTGTGTGAGCGCTGTGCTGATTTGATGCAGCATCTTCAGGGAAGGCAAGAAGGAAGGAATACAAAAATCCTCTGCCTGCTCATGCCATACCAGCTTCTCATCAGCCCATCTGGTGTCTGGGTTGTTTGTACCCAAGACCTAGATTCTCTGAGCGTGCTGGGACTCTCCTGGGCCCAATCTTTCAGAGATCTTGAGTACTTGCAGCTTCTATTTACCTTGTGTGGAATTATGAAGCACTGCTGGGGAAAAGTAATAATCCAGACTGCAACAGAAGGGGAGGGGCAAGAGGAGAAATACTGTCTTATGACGATGAAGGTCTTAATTGAAACCCAAGGACTAATTGTTTGTCCTGACAGGCTTTGGCAAGGTAAAGGAGGACTGAAAAGCAGCAATCTTTTATACTTGTCACAGGGTGAGGATGGCTGCAGACATTTGTGCTAAAGCAGAACAGAGCAGAGGCTGGACTGGATCCTGTCTGACAGCACAGCTTTACTGCATGTGGGTAAATTGTCTGCCCAGGAGATGGGCCTTGCAGGCTCTTGACGTGGTGGCAAGTTTTCCTGGTGTAGGGAAACTGGTCAGCTCCTTGCACAGCCCCTAAATGAACTGCATCAGGGCTGTTGTTGCCTATTCCCAACCTTCACAGCAAGGCTCCCTGAGCAGCTCTGCAGCCTAAGGCTTGCACCATTGCTGAAGGCAACCCTGAGCACAGCAAGCACTAGAGATACCATGCCTTTGAGTAGCAGATCCACCAGGACTATGGCTCCCTCAGAGGCATTTCAAGCTCTTGAGTTCCCTTTATAGGTCTGTTTTAGCTAATATTAACCTACAGGCACTTCGCTACAGAACTACCACCAACCTGTTTTTCCAGGGTATGTGTATCACTTCATTACCATGCCCAGCAAAGGAGTTTCAACCCCAAGAGCTACTAATCAGTGCCCAAAGGTCTGAATACAATACTCAGATACATCATGAGCTGTGTCCCTTCACTCAAGGCATCTCAGAGTTCATGCTCCATAACGTTAAATGAAACTTCACTTCGTAGACATTGAGAGATGCTGAGTGTTGCCCAGCAGTTGTTGTGGAATGGGTGGTTTTGAACTGTCCTGGTGAGTTGAACATTCCCAATTGGAAATGTTAGTGGAAGATAAACTTCAGAGGCTCCCATCCATACACAGGTGTTATTTGCTCAACCACACCGCTGCCCAGTAGACTCACAATCCTTATCATTTGCCTGTTTCCTGTTTTATCCCCAGTTTGGGAATAACAGCACTGAGCCTAGTAAGGCTTAGGCTTTGTTACAGACACATTTTAATATAAGAACACCAACATCCAGCCCCTTACCTCCTCTACAATAGCAAACATCCCCACATCAGCAGCAGCTGAATTTTAGTATTGGGTGGTCCTGTTAGAAGAAAAAGCTGAAGAATTACTCCTGCAAGCAGTAGAAGCACTGCTTCCCAACCCCTTCACTCTGGAGCATGTTTCAAAGCCCTTTTTATGTTCATTTGCAGCTGTGGGTTAGTGGCTTATCCTGGCTCATCCAGCACCCCAGCTCTGGGAAGAACTGAAGGAAGCTGCATGTCCAGGTCAGCCGGACTTCATGGCAGAGCAATGACAGCCCTGGGAAGCCAACATCTCCCAAACCTTCCTCTCCCTCAGCAGGGTGTTTTCCCCATGTGGAGCTGCTGTGATGCATCCCATCCTGACTAAGGTTCCTTGGAATCATGTCTCTTCTAGTCAATGCTTTCTCCAGTCACACTTAGCTTGACACAGAACTCAACTAGGACTATGTTCCAGAGCCCTTGAGGAAAAGATGAAAGGAAAAACTTCAGATTAATCACTGCACACACTCCAGCTCATCTGATGCACCTAGTTCTCTTATGCAACAGTCTCTTCCAGAGAAGATGGAGAGACAATCTTTTCCTGCAGCTGCACAAAACTGTTCTTCATCCTTGGCACTGCTGTAACCTGGCTTCAGCTGGGGGAACAAAATCATTCAAGGTGTACGTCTGTATTTGAAAAGGCAAAAAACGATGAAGTGCATCTAAGTGTGGTTCCCGGTGTCTGGAATAGGCCTTTGCAATGGAGTCCTTTGCAGAGATGTTGTGATTTTAAACCAACTATTTTTCAAACAAAAACATAACAATAATCATCAGAATCTTGAAAATACAACTCAGCCACAGATACCCTGATTTTTGCATGGAAAGGTATGGACATCATACACAAAGGATGAGAATTCAACAAGACCAAGGTATAAACTAACCCAGGTGACAGGACAAGAGGACACCTGATGTCCTTAGCCAAGCAAACACTACAGATTCTTTCCTAGGCTATCAATAAATGGTATGTTTTCACCCCTCATCTGTTATTCTACATGGAAGGTACCTCCCTATCAAACATGTTTTTATCTTCACAATTGGCAGCCTGCTGTCTTTGTTACTTTTCAATTAGCCCTGAACCTAGCACTGCTCTCTCGAGAGCTGGCTCCCCTGTGATGCCTCTGCCAAAACAATACCCATAGCACCCTGGATTTCCCTGCCTTCTGGTGTCAACTCAAGCCACCACTTGTTTGCTGCAACAGATACACTGAGATCTATCTGTTGTCCCTATGGACCACAATGCTGCTGTGCTGGAAAGTGATGCCTTGAGGAGAAGGGCTGAGTCAGGAAGCAGGGGTGAAAAAAAACCCTTTGAGAGTGCCAGCTCACTCCCTCCCATCCTCAACATGCCAACAGCTACCAAGGTAGGACATTTCACTGGTCATAAATACAAATAAATAGTTCATTTTTAAAACAACTGCTTTCTCACCAGCAAGTGAGAAACAGAACTGGGGGATTCCACAAGCAAAGGCAAAATCTGTTACAGCTAATTAAAAAGGAAGATATTTCTACTGTTACGTGTATCAGGGGTTACAGTGGCTCTCATACAGGTAAGGTATGAAAAGATTCCCAGGATTCTCCAGGCAGCGCAGCCGTATCTCAGGGCTGCTGGTGCATCTTACAACCACTACCTATGTATTTTACACTGGGAACAGTGATTCCTCTTCCACAGCAAGAGAAAAAGAAGTAGAAAAGCTATGAAAGAACGGAGAAAAACAAAATGATGTAACCAAATAGATTTATTGGAGAAACCCTTGGAGACACATTCTGACCCCCGTCAAGGTAGGGATTTTGGGACCAGTGAACCATTATGATGTGCAGTTTGTCTTGACAGACCCAAACCATTTTTGAACAAAAAGATGACAGTATTGTGCAGGCTAGCCTCAGCAGAACAAGTGCTCAAATAGCAATCCTGTTCCTCAAGCCCCTTCCACAACCTCCAGAATAACAGCACATCCAGAGCATTAACCAAAGAGGCATATTGAGACTGGTCAGCCAAAGGCACCCAGGGGAGACAAAAGCTAGAGTATGCCTTCTGACGTGCCCACATCAGGAAGAGTTCTATGGGGCTAACCACTGCTCCCACCATGTTTTCACCCACAGAACAGTCTCAAGAACATCTAGACTGAATCTTCATAGAAAGTCTTTGCCATGGCATGTGCCACTTTTACCACCTTCTTCTCCTTGGCATCCGGGCCCATGTTGCTGCGGGCTAGTTTAATCCAGTACTGCTCCGTCCTGGACAGGTAGGCTGCATGGCTCTCATCAAGCTGAACAGACGGGTGCTGCTCCTCTTCTAGTACATAGTGGGAAGAAGACAAAAAGAGAGGTGACAAACAGTGAATAAAGGCACTGCCTTTCAACTCAGCCAAGGCTACTCTTCAGCTAATGTTTTTAAATGTAACAGCCTAAAATCCGACCAGTAACCAGTAGAATTTCTCTTCTAACCTGAGAGCAGTGTACTATGAAAACTGCTTTTGCTAGAAAACTCACTTGGATGCCAAAGAAGACCTCCATGCTAGCAGCAGAACCAGCAGGTATTGTAATTTGTATTAATATGAAGAAAACACTCATCTTAATTATTACCTCCCTCATCTTCACTCTCCTCTTCGGAGCTCTCCTCTTCCTCTTCTCCTCCCTCTGCACCTTCCTTATCATCCTCCTCTTCATCTGACTCAGACTCTTCCAGCCATTCTTGTGCTTCTTTGATGAAAAAGAAAATAAAACAAATAAATAAGCTGTTTTCCACTCCTACACCCAGAACCATCATGGAAGATCTGGGTAAGGTCAGAAAGATGTGCTTCTTAGAAGCCCTGCTCTATTCTCCGCCTCAAAGATCCATCCACTGTACAGTGCCTGTATCTGATGGGAACAACGGAAAGAGATGAAATAGTCAGGAAGAAGTGGACAGCACAGAACAGCTGTGGAAGAGGAGCTGGTTAATGCCAATGCTGACAAGAGTCAGCTCTCCCTAGCACTTCACAGTTCAATGATCACGAGCAAGACACCTTCCTTTATGCCTTTTGCCAATTACCACATGCAGACTGAACTTCCAGGGCAAGGTCGCCTTCTTTTGTGATCGCAAAGCTCTGGACCAGACTGGTTTCCATAGTGATGGTGACCGTAAGACACTGCGTATCACGTAATTCCAAACTTTCCCCTGTCCAGGAAAAAACACGACTCAAAGGCTCACCACCACCCCTTGAGGAAGCTCCACAATTGTTTTGTTGGTTAGTTCTTTTCTTCCCTAGTGTAGTGCTGCTACACTAAAAGCAGAGAGAGAAATCCCACCATCAGAACTTACTTGGATCCATCTCCACTAGCACCTTCCATTCTTCCATCTTGTGTAGGTCGAGGCTGTAGAGGTCACTGAGGGTGAACTGGCGATCACCCACCTCAAACATTCCCCCATACACATACAGAACCCCATGTTTCACTGCCAACATGGCATTTGAACGTGGGCATGGCTCCACTTGCTGGCCCAAGGCTCTGTCTTCCTCCTCCTCTGATTCAGACCTCTCTTTTTCTTCTGCGGGTCCAGAGATCACCTGTTTGATTGTCATGACAGTCCCATCTTCTGCCACCACCTCTTTGACTATTTCCACTGGGCCTTGTGGAGGTTGCTTCTCTATCTCCTCATCTCCAGCACCCTCTGCCTCAGCTTTTCTGCCACGTCTCCGCTTTCTCTTCTCTGACTTTGGTCCCTGTTAAGAGGAACAAGGAACAGAAAGAGACTGCATGTGAATTGTGTGCACCTAATAGCATGTACAGCAGTTAATATAAATACTATGGATGATGCTGGGAGGGAGGAGAGGGAGAATTCAATCTCTTTTCACTACAAGTCTCAAGTAATAGGTGCAGCCTCCCACTCAGCATAAACTTCTCCTAGCCATAAAACAAGGAACAATGAAATTCCTGGAAAACCCACAGCATGAAGTTGCTTCCTCTACTAATGGCAGCATGTACTGAAGAAGCAGAAAACAGCTCTTTTGCTCTCTGTCTTGCAGGTACACACAAACATGCAAGCAGTCCAATAATCTGATGGGAACAAGAGAAAGTAACCCACATTTTGTGAAATCACAACAATTGCTGGGTGCTAAATTACAGTGCATGACCAGGAAGCACTCCAGGTCTTCAAAGAACTGTGTGAAAGAGCTGGAAAACAGTGAGGAAAGCAGAAGCAAACATCTGAGTGCCTGTTTGCCTGTTATTATGTGATTTACTTCTGTTTGAGAACAAAGCCAGAAACAGTGGGGAAGAAGGAACTTCTTCACTTGCACCTCATTTGCCCTTGAGAGTGGTTCAAACAAAATCACAGATCAGAGGGCTGCATTTGTGAAGTTTTTATGAGCCAAGGTTAATATTTCATCTCTTTAGTAACTCATCAACACTGGGGAAAAGAGAGTTTTTTTGATCCCAATGCAACACAAGATCTTTTCACAGTATCTTTTACTGAACTGTCTGATGTCAGATTTATACATCTGACCTAGAGCCAGCCTCCAGTAAAACACCATAATGATGTTTTCATGCAGCTTTGTTTCATTTTGCATTACACAACAATGGGGCACATTCAGCCTGACTCCTGAGGAAGTAGATTGCTCCTGAAACACTCTTTCTCTGTGCTCAACCATCAGGGCTCACAGGCTTCCTCTATCCACAGAAGGGTGCCAGTCTACATCCCACTGTGGAAGCAGGGCATGGAGAGCACACAGAGCTCTGTGGCAGAGAAGGAGAGGGGCAGCATGAAGTCAGAGAACTCAATTCATCTGGTACCAAAAATCTGCTAGAGTTGCACATCACCAGCTGAATTTGTACAGCCTCACCCCCCTTCAAAATCAGTGGGTCACAAATCAATGCAGCAGTCACACCTAGTGGATCACCTCTTGGAGCACCCTAAGTTATTACAAACAGAGGCTTGCTCCACACTACAAGGAAACTTTTTCAGGCCAAAAAAGGCCCAAAGAACATGCACCATGATCAAGAAGAACGAACTGAATATATCTGTGTTAATTTTTAAAATCAAACCTTCAGCTGTCCAGGAAACCAGCGGTTTTTCCCAAGGTCATAGAAATAAATATCATTGAAGAAGTCCCCTTCAATGCTTTCTTCCTCTTCTTCATCATGCACACCTCCAAACAGAAGGGAGCGATTATTGGGACCAATTGCCACGGAGAAGCCAGATCTGGGAGTGGGTTTCACTCCAGAAGGGTTGAGCCGACTCCATGCCCACTTGTCTGGTAATGGATAAAAGCAAACACAAGCATCAGCAAAGGAGAATCCTGGTTGCTTTTGTATCTCCTATGCCCTTCAGTACTCCAGTGAGTAAGCCTATGACCATTTTGGATTTCTCAGAACTGCACAGTACCGTGTTAATCAGAACCACTTATATTTCCACCTTACGCACACAGCTAATAGCACATCCATTCTACCCTTAGAAAACCATTGTGTCTTCAGTAAAAGCAACTGCAGAGGGCTGTCTTCACGACATACTTTCTGGGGCAAGGAGCCTCTTGAAAGGTGTACACACCTTTATACGAGGGTGGAGTTCAAGCAAGGATTACACATATATATATATATAGCCTTCGAGTACCAAGGAAATGTGCCTCAGTTAACCCAGGAATCCCACTCCACATTCATTCTTCCTACAGCACCCTTCCACTACAGTACTTTACCTGCCAATTTGCATCACTGCCTTAACTCCCAGAATAATTACAGTTCTTTGTAAGGAGACCCAACCACACTTTAAAAAAAGGCTCAGGAGCAGGAGAAGGCTTGTGCTCTAAACCCTTTGCTTCTGCTCCAATCCTTTGTATTCTGGATTTAGAGCAAATCTTTAAAACACAGGCTGGGAGAAGCAGATGCACTGGCTAGGCACTCTTGTTTCTTAAGGAACCACAATTTCAGTAAGATAAACTATAGATAGAGTGCATAATGCAAACAGAGTCTGGAATCCAGACAATGTATGTGACCCAAACCTTCTTCCCAAATCCTGCTGTAAGACAATCAGGTTTAAAGAAATCAATCACAATTTCAATATTTTAGAAATTCAGCTCAAAGAAGCTTGTCCCATTCCCTGAAACAAGGACAAAATATACTCTCTCCTAAGGAAAGCGATGGAATTCCTATTTCAGAGACATTCACAGATAAAACAACCAGCTAACTTACAATATCTTAGTTAGGTTTGTGGTTTTTTGGTAATATCCCTGCTCCAGGTAACCTAATGAGATCACAACCCAATCTTCTCTCTTAAGAGTCTGTAAGGAAGACACCACTACCAAAGAGTTTGTTAAAACAGGAATTTCCTGTGTGGAGACATACTGGGTTTGCATGGTGAGGTTTTGGTAGCAGGGAGGCTATGGTGATGGCTCTGGGGTGAAGATGCTAGAAGTGGTGTCTGACAGAGCCAATACAGCTGGATCCAAGACAGACCTACCACTGGCTAAGGCTGAGCTCATCACTGACAGCGGAAGCAGCTCTGGGATAACATAGTTAAGAGAAGAAAGAAATCAAACCAAACTGCACAACTGCAGCCAGAGAGAGGAGTGAGACTGTGTGAGAGAAACAGCTCTGCAGACATCAAGGTCAGTGACGAAGGAAGGAGGAGATGCTCCAGACACCAGAGCAGAGATTCCCCTGCAGCCCATGATGCAGACCATGGTGGTCCCATGGAGTCCCACAGTGGAGCAAATATCCTACACCCTGTGCAGGACCCCACACTGGAGCGAGTTTGATGGCAGGACTTGTGACCCCCCTGAGGAACCCACACTGGAGCAGCCTGTTCCTGAAGGACTGCAGCCTGAGGGAAGAACCTATGCTGGAGCAGTCTGTAAACAACTGCAGCCTGTGGGAGTGACACACATTGGAGCAGGGGAACAGTGTGAGGAGTCCTCTGCCTGCAGAGGAAGAGGTGGCAGGAATGTGTGGTGAACTGACCACAATACCCACAAGCCACTGAGAGGGAGGAGGCAGAGAAATAGGGAGCAGAGATGAGGGTAGGAAGAAGGGAGGGGTGGGGGGAAAGTGTTTGTAAGATTGAGTTGTTATTTCTCATTAACCTTCTCTGATTTGATTAGTCACAAATTAGGCTGTTTTCCCAAGACAAGTCTCTTTTGCCCATTATGGTAACTGATCTCTCCCTGTCTTTACCTTCACCCACAAGCCTTTGGTTATATTTTCTCTCCCCTGTCAAACTGAGGTGAGAAGTGATAGAGCAGCTTTGGTGGGTGCCTGGTGTCCGGCCAGGGTCAACCTACTACCTGAGAATTCCAAAACTGTAAGGATTTTCTGTTGTGAAACAGAAGAGCAGTGATCAAAATGTCCCACAGACCAGGAACTTTCAAAATGTTGCTTTAATTCCCTCCCACATACAAACCAAAAGAATTCCTAAAATATCTTTCCTTGTAGTTTTTCTTGAAGCTGCCTGTGCAGGCCAGAGCTTGTCACACAGTTATGCAAGGAGCCTGGAGACCCTCCACTCCATCTCAGACTATTCCAGGACCAACCGGGAGGTGTCAACATAAATGATGCTGTGAGCTAGAAGTGATTCTCTGACAAAAAGTGTATCCCAACCTTCCCCCAGAGCTCTGCCAGTTTCTCAACCATCTCCAGTTCCCCCAGGGCTTTGCTTGTCAGAGCTACCATCTACATCAGCTCTGAAATCAAGTCACCTGGAGCTGAGAACTATGATTCCTTAAAGCCTTCAGCTGAGAGCTTTGTTCAGCAAACCTACTTTCCATTTCCCTCTGCAGAGCACAGCAGTGAGGGATTCTGCCCATCTTCATTCTCCAGCACACAGAAACAAAACAGGAGAACACAATTCCTCCAATATCCCCCTGTAATTGCTGTTTCCTTCACCTTAGCCCCCTTTTCTTTTAAGCTACAGTCACAGTACACAAATGCACTTCGCTGCTTCTGGGAGTAAGAAGAAATATTTAAGCCAACTCATCTGCTGTGTTTAGCCTCAGAGCAAACACTGGGGCATAGTGCTTTCAAAAAGTGAATTTTGTTCTAAGCTTGGGTTGTTTTGTTTTTTTTTGCCTGTTACTCAAAGGAAAAGAGAGGATCTGCATTTACAGTCCTGCATCACTTCCAGCACAGCCCTCCTAGCTGCAGCAGTAGCTTACCTTCCTCCTTGCCTGCACCTTCAGCCTTCAGAAGGAACATATCTGTATGCAGGGTGCCTTTGTCAACATCTTTCTTAATTCTCTGCAGAGAAGGGAAAGACAGGGATGCTCAGCAAAACAATTTCAGTGGCCCAACTTTTCCAAGCCTAGGAAGTGACCCATGCCAGAACGGCAGTATGTGCCAATCTAATCTCCTCCCATCCCCCCGGAAAAACCCTAATCACAGCCTAAACCTGTACATTCCCATGCTGAAAATGCAAACACTGTGACTGGGCAAGGAAAAGCCATGCTACATTCTCTGTAGTCCCACTAGCTCTGGAATATCAGGCAGCTCACAACCATAGCATTCAAACCACGGCTACATCCTGTGATGAGCCATAACCAACTTCTGTCTCTGACAACTGGGAAGGGAACAGGAGACTCAAGGTCCTGTCTTTTCCTCTGTCACAGACAGTAACAGGCGCTCTCAGTGGTCTAATTTAATATCTGTGACTCTGCCTCTCTAGCTGTAAAAGAGAACAGATACCTACTACACTCAAGTGACACACAACTTTCCACGGGATTTGCAAGACCCATTGGGATTTCTGTCCTTGAATGTTGAGCAGAAGCTCAAAGCATCTGTGCTCTATCATTAGGAAGACCTAAGTTTAAGTACAGATCTGTAACTAGCACACAGGCTCTCAGTCCCTGCCACCCGCTCATCTCCATCCCACTACAGGAGCAACAGAGGTGACAGCTCACTCTCTGCACCACAGCCCAACTGCAGCTGTCAGTTTTAGGATTTGGGGCCCCACAGAGCCTTGAGCAACAGTCTTTTCTCCTAAACAGAAGCCCCATGACCACTCCTGCTAAAGGTAACAGCAGGAGCAGAATCAAGCCTCAGCTGAGGCAGTTAAAGGCATCATTTAATGTGATTTTCTTTTGTTCCTTTCACTGTAAGCCCCTGTACTCCAGTGCTCATGGCAACATGCAGTATTGGAAAGCAGCACTATGCAACACCACTGTAGGAGGCCTTCTAATAATGTCATTATCCACCCATCCTTCATGCAGAGCTCCTACTTCCTTGTAATTCCCTTTCTCCTGGGGGTGATGCCATTGCTATGCTGTGTAACTGCTTCCAGGTGGTGGATCACAGAAAAGCTGAGAGTGTTGGATCCAGTTTTCAGGAATATAAGCAGTAAGCACCTGAGAGCACGACAGCACGGTGCTATCATGTTCTTGCTGCATAGCTGTACTCAAGCTTGTGGCTTGCACTTGACAGGTTTTGTTACTGCACAGTATGCTATGCTCTTACTGCAGGGCCCATTATCCAATTTGTAGGAAAGGTCTTTAACTCTTAGAAAAGTGGAAGAGAGGAAAATGTGTTAAAAGCATCACAGAACACCACTGAAACTTGGATGATGCTGAGAAGCCCCAGGGAAGGCTGATAGTGAAGTGCTGGAGGAAACAGAATTCTGCTGGCAGTGCAGCAAAAGGGAAGCTTCAGTTAAGAGCCAAGGTCTGCCTAGACAGCTGTTCTGAGAAATATGTTAGTTTGGGGCTGTGGCTCATGTGTCTGCTTGCTCTCCACATGCATCTAAGCATGCCCATTAGCAAACTAGAAAGACACACACACCTGAAGACAGGATGTCTACACTAGAGAGATATTCTGTGCAACCACTTCTATAAAGCCAATAACTGCACTATTCCACCTACTGCCCTTGAGCAACACAAGTCAGGCACACAGGGACAGGAAGCCTGTAGGAACAGGCAGTCCTATTTTCTGGGTAAGAAGTTTTACAGGGATGACTTCTTCAGCTACTGCCAGTTCTCCAGCACACAAAACAAGTAAGACAAGTTTTTGCATAGGTGTGTGGTTCTGAGGCATAGCTAGAAGAGGACCTGTGGTGTGAAGACATGCTTTGAGATGCTCAATACTTCGAACAGACCCTTGACTGAGAGCTGCTACAGCAGAAAGGGAAATAAACACCTTGTAGGAACAGTGCTGTAAGTATTGACTACCTGAGTATTCAGTTCTGGTACTGCCATATATTGTGGCATTTACAGCAGAGGCTCTCAAGTTCAATGAGCTGTGAGTCACCATGCTGAGCAAGTGCCATGCTCAGACAATGTCACACTTTGCTGTCTCTATCACACAGGTCTAGAGAAGCAGAAGCCACCAATAACCTGCAGGCTGTGGACAGCTAAGATACAGCAGCCTTTTTAACCTGTCCTTCACCTTAAACACCCTTTCAAGACTCACCTGAGCTCTCACATCTGGATGGGCAGAGGAGAGAGAGGGAGGGAGACATTGGCAGGGGGTCCACACCTTACAGCACTGAAGTGTACAGTGACTGCAAAGTGCCTGACTGCTAATGGTAACAGAAATGGCAATTATTTTCACCCCAGTCCCAGGTAGGCTGCAGTTTGACCTTCAGTGCCAGACAGAACACATAGGCTGAAGTGTGCAGGAGCACAGCAAGATGTGCACTAAAGAAGGGGACATCACAAATTCTGAGAGCAGCTGGCTTCAGTATTGTACAAGCTGCTTAGAATAATTGCATTATTTTTCTCCTGAAAACCACAGATCTCCCTGTAGTAAACACGATGCATATGCAACATGACAAAACTTCTCAAGCTGAGAAAACCCCAATGAGGTGGAGTGGGAGTTAGCTATTTGTTGTCAAAGAGATGTCTGTTTTCCCCAACTCACACTGGCTCAAAAGCAGACACTTCACCAGCAAGCAGTACACTGCACCAGGAGACATCAATCCCTCTGCACCCAGGACACCCTCTTGCCCTGAGGAAACTGCTCTGTTGGTCGCAAGAGGCTCTCGTTCTCCCTCACTGTCCTCCTTGCCTTGAAGTTCCAGGCATTTATTTTCAAGCACAAAAAAACTGGCTTGGATATCCACAGCTTATTGTTTGTACATACAGGTACACTAGCAAGTTACAAGAGTCTTACAGTCATGAGCTAAAAAATCCCTAGCTCCACTGATAAGACAGCAAGATGCCTGTTCATCCCCCTTCAAAGAGCAAGGAAACAGAGGCACAGAAAACTGTTCTCGAGACGAAGGGGAATCAGGGCTCCCCATGTATAACATGCTAAACGTGCCTTGTAAGAGAGATCAACAGTGGCAAAATACATCCAATTAGCAGAAGCCCTTAGCAGGCAGAACTACAGAGGGAACCAGGCCCACCAGATGTTGCAGTTCAGCCCTACCACAAGCAATCTCCTAGCAGAATTCAATTCAGCTTTGAAAAGCTTGCCACAAGCTTTGTTTAAAAAACCCCACCACAAAACCAAAAGAAACACCCACATGCTAGTCCTCTTTGGCATCCAAAGGCTTTGCACACATGTAACGCCAGCCCTCCCATGGCTTGTAGGCTGCTTGCACCTGCAAGGTAGAGCAGTGTTAGCCTCCAACACTTCCAAGCTGCATCCACCGTGCCACTCAGGCAGTGTGCTCATGTTGCCTAGCAATAGAGAACTATAAGCATTGCTTTATACAGCCAAAAATGCAGCTTGCTGCTCCAAGCCCCATCCTGAGCATGAGAAATGGATAAGGACATCTTTAAGATCAGCAGGAGAGCAAGTCTGAGCTCCTTGTGGGATTCTGAGGTACATCTTAGGGAGAGCTTACAACACCCAAAATATTCCCTTCCTGGTCTAGTGGAAGGTATCCCTGCCCATGGCAAGGGCTGGAACTGAATGAGCTTTAACGGGCCCTTCTACCCCAATCCATTCTATGATTCTGTAAGGGATCACAGAAGTTACCTTTATTATTTCTAGGCTGGAGATGAAAGAGATGAACACAGGGACACTATTGTGCGAAGAATCACACACTTCATAGGATCAGGCGTGCTCTTGTCAATTTGTGCACCCACACCTCAAATTAGTCACACTCAGGGTTGTAAAAATCCTTTTTCATCATTGGCATCCTGGCTGTTCACCAGCTGGTCAGCAAAACCTATTGGCTGGCATAGACAAAGGCATGTCTGGGTACTAAAGTTCTTGTCCTGGTTCTGTATATGAGTACTGGAGTGCCTTAGAGAAATCACTTGACTTCTTTTGCCTGTATTTCTGCAGCCATGAAAGAGGCTTTTTTATTCGGGCCACATGAAGGGAATACAGCCACATGGCCTGCACTGACAGACATCACTGAAAACTGACCCTGCACACTCAGTTCTGCATTCAAACCCAGAAAATCAAAGCGGGGACCAAATCTGTTTCTGCCTTGCCAGCTCATGACACCTGCCAACCAGACTGAAGATGGGAAGATTGATCACTCAATCAGAACACCCCTGGCAGCAAGTGGATGGTATTCCAGAGCCCCAGCAACGAGATAGGCACAAAGATGCCTACATTTCCACCTGTAACCATGAATCTACTGGGCTTACATCTCTTTTTTTGCCCTAGGCAAAATATGCGTGTTATATCACAGGTACTTGGGTACAGTACTTGAAAGCAGACTTGTAAGGGCTACGGGAACCATAGTACATAATGCATCAGAACTGCCCATTGCACGAAAGCAGACTTGCCACATAGCAACTCTCCTCCAGCAAGGTGACAGCTATATCATGCCCATACTAAAACAAAAGAGCTACTATGATTTCCACTCCCCTCCAAACCAATTCACACCATATACATGCTTGGTAGGAGCTCTGGCTTCAGAGGCCTCCACACAAATCTGCACCATTTTTCACAGCCCATGTGCAGCTTAGTCTTGCCTCTTACAAAGAGAGAAGTCTTTATAAGACTTGGTGAATGGCACTTTGCTTGGACACTTGCCTGGTTTCATATGCAAAAAGACCCAGTCTTCATACGACAAAAATGTCTTCACAGCACTCCTGAAAGCAGCATCTGCCTCTCTAACTGGAGACAGGAATAGCTCTACTCCTGTTCCCGCCCAGCTCCAATTAAGTAATGTCTCCTCCACTGTCTATCTCTTGTTTTTCCAAGAGTATCCCAGTCAATGACACAAGCCAAACACGCCTTCTTCACTTCAAAGTAAACCCAGAGAGACTTAGCTCCAAAACAGGCTATAAGCAAAGAGACAATGAGAATTAAATAGCCACACATTAATGAAGTTGTGCTCTCCAAAAGAGCTAAATCCTGCTGAATTAAATTTTGAGAAGCATGCTAAATGTTTGTTGCCTTTGCATGTCAGGAAAGCTGCAGAGAAAATTCTGTTCAGTGCTTTGGTCAGTTTATAGCTCAGTTGCACTATTCCTGCCTGACAGTTCACTTGTGCTATAGAATACATAAGCAAAGGCTGTTCAGAATGGCACAGAGGGAAGCAGACTTAGCTCTTTATACTTCAAAGGAAGTAAATTTGTAACAGGAGTGGCTGTTTCTATCGCAAAGCTGTTCTCCAAGCTGGAGAGAATCTGCACACAGGTCTTACCAGCTCAGTGTCCTGCATGAAAGCTGAGGGCAGCTTTGCCTTCCCCCATACCTTCCACTTCTCATTTATTAGCTTGACACAACCCAGAGCAGTGCAAGAGAGCTCACCCTTGTTAAGTGGAACAGAATGAAATGCAAACATGCATCAACTTTTATATTTCCATGGGGCTCAATGTGCACTTGAAACCCAGCTGCTTTCAGTAGCCATGAGAAATCCACATCTAGTAATGCAGGCAGGCTCATGCTTCCTTCCCACTCTCAACAGTGAGAAAACAGGACAGCAAAAGGAAGAGGGCAAAGCGCTTTTGGGTAGAAAACGCCTCTATATTGTTACTGCTATTTAATCAAATGCACATCTGACGAGATGGAGCCTCAAGCACAGGCCATGAGGAGGCACAAATGCTTCTAAATATATAGACAGACTACCTTCTCTTCCCTTTCCCTGCTTTTCTTTGTTCATTTATTCACATCAGAAGAACAACATGTCTTCTTCCCCCAGCAACACGCTGCTGGAAGCAATGCCTTTCCACTGAGACAGTAGCAGCGGGATCTGGGTCTTCTGTCTGCATTTGCAACATTAAAGGTTTTGCAAAAGCCTTTTGCTCCATGAAATATTTACTTCCTCCCACTCAGCATGGAGACCAGGATACTTGGTCAATGAGGACATACAGTCTAAAGGGCTACCCAGTATAAATTACCATCATTAACAAAGCAAGAAGCAGAGGAGAGGAAGCCTGGTGCTCATCAGAAGTCTTCTTTGGCTCCCTTAACCCTTTAACTGATGTAAGAGAACACAAGCGTTCTGGCAACTGCTGCTTATAACCTGCAAGTGGTGGAATACAGATGAGTTCTACCTGGGAATGCTTTAAGTTGGCAGTAACGACCACTAATGACAAAAAATGTAATTTCTCACAGTTTCTACCTCTATTATATCACCTCCTTATACTGGATTAGATTAGCAGGGAAAATGCTGAATCCATTTTTAATGAAGATAAGGTCCTCAATCATCACACAACTGCCTGAAGGAAGGCACAATTAGAAGACAAGATGCCTCTTTTTGTGGCAGTACTGGTTCACAGCAACCTGAACCACTGTGTACAAGCAATCCAAGGGCATAATGGCATATTTGCTTAGTTCTTCCATCAACTTTTCAGTTTAGAATCCAGGAAATACTGCACCAGCTTACCACAAAATCTCTCTACCTGTTTGGAGTAGCCTCCATAGATGATTATGCTGCCCTCAGGATTGG
Source organism: Melopsittacus undulatus (assembly GCF_012275295.1). Lineage (NCBI taxonomy): Eukaryota > Metazoa > Chordata > Aves > Psittaciformes > Psittaculidae > Melopsittacus > Melopsittacus undulatus. The sequence goes on from NC_047557.1 coordinate 100,612,255, forward strand.
TAGCCATTTGACACCCAGATCTTGGAGTAGGGCCGATCCCCGATGGAGCCAGCTTGCTCCAGGTGAAGGAGTCCAGGTTGAAAGTATACACATCATTGTAATAGATGTAATCTCTAGGGAGAGCAAATGGGCATATCACAGGTTTTTGTAATGGTCATTCATTTAGGACAGGATAAAGTATCACTGAAACAGCACCAGGAACCTCTGGAGAGGTGCAACACCTTATTCATCTTCTTGCATTTATGGCTTTTCTCCTTCCGTAGCAACCTACACATTACTATTTCAGTGCAAGAATTTGCATTTGACAAAGCTCCTTTAAGCAAGACCTCCCTGGGTTCTTTTTTACCTACCATTGCTCCTTACTACAGAAACAGAGGTTTCAACAACTCTTTCCAGTTAACATGGTCCAAGGTAACTTAAACCAGACTACAAAGGATCAAAAGATTAGAGCCAAGTCTGTCATGGGGGTGGGAAAAATACACATATACCCTGTTCCCCTTCTACTTGCCAGTGCACATACTGCTAGTGGAAAATGTTCTAGACAGGTTAAACTCCCAAGGACACAGTCAAGTCTAGAGTGGTCTTATTCAGCTTGCACTGTCCTCCCAGGGCTTATGCCGCTTACTGTCTCTGAGACACTACATAGCACAGCTGTCTTCACAGTCCCCATGAGAGTGTAGCTGTGACCTCACACAGAATATGAGAGCTACTGAAGGTGTCTCAGGAAGACAGGGCTCTTTGACAAGATGCAGAGGCCAAAAGTGATCTACTGAGCATTAGCTACAAGGATAAGCAGCTACTTGAGTGATAGCTAAGTGGTACAGTGATTTCTAAAACACTTGAAGACTTCAAATCAAGATCACTTGAATTTCTAAATAAAAGTCTAGTTCAGTAACAGTATTGCTGAGGATAATCCCTTCATTAAAGCTCAGCTTTCCGTTACTGGAGAAATTCTGTTGTCTTTTCTAGAGAGGATTCAATACCATCAGCAATCCTGCAACAACCCACCTTGCGCTCTCATGGAAACCTCCAAAGATGATCAATTGTCTTTTGCAAGCAACCATTCGATGTCCACTCCGTCCAGATGGACCTCCTGATGCCCTGAAACACAAAGAAATTCCACGTATCAGCAAAATTCCTGTTAGTGTGTCAGTTCATTTTTATTAGTCTTCAGCAGCTGGGCTGGTTGAGTTCAGCTTCTGTTCTCCAGGAATGGAAAACCATGGGGAACCTCATTGCCTTAATACATATGTATGATTTTCTCCAGAACAGTATGTGTGCTCTTCCTGTAACTCCTGGTATTTGCAACACAGGCATTTTGCAGTAACAATTCTATTCCTAGTGATAAGCCAACATGTCTCTAACAGCACCCAAAGTCTTGAAGTCTTTTCTGCTATGAGTCAGAAGCTAATTTGTCAGGAGAGTTTAATGAATAGCAGTTAACTCCCAAAATTGCAAGAAAGGAACTCCAGACAGTTTTCTCCAAGTGCCAAGAAAGAGCAGGAGACTGGCTCAGACATCCACTCTCCTTCCATGTCTTAGGAAATCACATACCCATAACATCTTCACTCAATCCACCTGCAGATATGAGATGGTATCAAACTAGCAAGAAGACTCTGTAAATTAATTAGATTACTGGGTACAGTTCTGGTGTCCTCAACATAAGAAGGACATGGAACTGTTAGAACAAGTCCAGAGGAGGCCACGAGGATGATCAGGGGCTGAAGCATCTCCCATATGGAGACAGGCTGAGAAAGCTGGGGCTGTTCAGCCTGGAGAAGGCTGCGTGGAGACCTCACAGCAGCTTCCAGTGTCTGAAGGGGGCTACAAGGACGTTGGAGAGGGACTATTCATCAGGGACTGTAGTGACAGGACAAGAGGGAATGGGTTCAAACTTAAACAGGAGAACTTCAGGTTAGATATAAGGAAGAAGTTCTTTACTAAGAGGGTAGTGAAGCACTGGAACAGGCTGAGCAAAGAAGTGGTAAATGCTCCATCCCCAACAGTGTTCAAAGTCAGGTTGGACAGAGCCTTGGGTGACATGGTTTAGCATGAGGTGCTCCTGCCCATGGCAGGGGGGTTGGAACTGGATGATCTTAAGGTCTTTCCAACCCAAACAGTTTTACAGTCTTCTGATTTCCTCAACAACAAAGGCATTACCACAAAACAAATCACTGTTATTATCTTGTACACTAAAAGGCAGCTATTCTGTTCTGTTCTTTCAAACCTTCCTGACCTTTCAGTTTAATGTGCCAGTTCCAGGAACAAGGAACAGTACCCCATTTGTCACATCCAAAGGCTTCACGCAAAGCTAGGCAGCTGGCAATGACATTCCTAAGAGGTGCTGCACCTTCCTTCACATTCACCTACAAGCTGCACATTACATGAGAACAAAAACAACTTCAAGAACTCTCAAAGGCAACTTTAAGCCAAACTGCAGCTAAAATGGGGTTTGCTTTGTGTGTTCTCTGCCCCTGTTGATCAATCTATCACATTTTCACTCTGGCTGAGGAGCCTCACAAAGCGCACACAGCAAGACTACTCAAACAGGCAGTGTTAACATGTGTTAAGTGGTTGAAGAATCAGGGCCTAAATAAATAAGCAACCTGCTCACCCCTGAAGACAACAGCAAAACCTAAACCCAGAAACATACTGGTACACTTTAACTGGCAGCAGGTAGCTGTTAAGTGCAGAGACACACTTCTGTGGAGAGGGAAAATGGGGGCCCTTATTCACCATCAAAAATTACAGTCTAACACCAGTCATAATAAACTCTGAGCAGAACAGCACCATTTGGGTAAGAATGAATTAATATTGAGTGCCTGAACTTTTTATTCTAACAGAGAGTAAGGTCTTCTAGGCATTTACTGGATTTTTAAGTATCACCCTGCACAATAGCACCTTAATATTAATTTCATCAAGATGTGAAATCATTATTTTCTTTTCTGTAAAAAGCTCTCAAATTACTATTCCAAACAATGGTATCTTTCAAAATATTTATTTTTTTAAGGAAAGAAGGAATTAAAAATCAACATTAACACCAAAAAATCAGCATTAACATTAAAAAAAAATCAACATTAACAATAAAATCCTTTTCTCAAATAATGCCTTCTGCCTTTCTTCACAAACAGGCTCCTTCCAAGTCAAAAATCAATTCTGAATAATAAAAAGTTTATTCATCAATGTGTGTGTTTTAATAAATGAGTTCCCACAAGTGTACAATTACCTCAAAGTCACAAAGAAAAACATCCAGTCTGGAGCCTGATCTGAATTCAGAGAAGTCTCGCTGACACCTGCACCACTTGCTCTCAGTCACAAGACTGTTCTCTCCTTTCTTGAGACTATCAATATAACCTCCAAGAACAGATGCTGAAAAACAGTTCACAGAAGCCTCACCCTGCACATTGTATCCTCTCAGCTTCCTTGGCCTTAGGATTATACACTGCAGAAATGACCTATAGAGGAACATCTACAGCCTTTGATATAAGGACATGCTCTCCTAAGCATGCAGCAATTACTCTTAGAAAGTATTTTTTTACATAAAGGTATTCACAGACCCAATGTCCTTTGAGCCCAGTCTCCAAATATGACACTGGAAAAACCAAATGGCATAGTCAAGGAAGACAGACAGGAACATGTAACCATGCTGCCACTCAAAAAAGCACTTGCTGCAAGCTTGAAGACTCATTTCCCAAATGCAACCTGTCTCTTTTTACCTGTATCGTTGCTCATGGTCCAAAACAAGCATTTTGGAAATGATTTCACAGACTTTATGATTAATACTCTACTTCCTGGGGTTGACACCAGAAAGCAGACATGTGGGAGGGAGCTGTAAATTCTCCAGACTTCTTTTAAAAATAGATTAAAAGATAAGTCTGGTTAAGGACTGGCTCTACACATGTACAGCATGAGTCTGATCAGAACTGCTCCATAAGGAATTTGCTTTTGCTTGTGGAGTTACCCCAGGACTTACAGTAGGATAACAGACCTGAATTCAGCCCTCAGATTCAAGACTTACGTGTCACAGTGGCTACATACTGCCTAATTCATTCCTTCATCCAGAGGATGCCCAGATAAATTTTGGAATCTTTCCATAATAATAGAAGTGATGATGCATAGAACATCCCATCAAAGGGGCATTTCAGGATAAAGCACTTTTATACTTCAGTATTCAAGGCCACTGAAGGCCAGGACTTCAGGTTCTATATCTTACATTTGTGAATGCTCAATGGCACACACAGAGAGCGTAACCCCATGTCTGCACACTCAGTTAGGAAGTACATGAGTGAATATGCAATTGCCACAAGGCACAAAGTCCTCAAATCCCTTGCAAAGTCAATCAGGAGTTGCACATGTGGATCCTGATCTACCAAAGCTCATAAAGGCTCCCTTCTGGACTGAGGAGGTCTACTCAATGGTACATAAAAATACCAATGCACCTTTCTACTTTGTGTTACAGGACCTGATCTTTGTGGTGACGTAACATATGAGCAAGAAAAGCCATCAATCAGAAAACAAACCTATGCTGAAAGGCATCCTGCAGCATAGTGACTGTTCCAGTTCTCTCTTGTAAACAGCATTAAACATGCACTTGCGAAATGCTACCCTGAAGTATTTATAGCACCACATCTCACAGAACTGTTATGGGAAGTATCATTAACATTCCAGTATTAAAGAGAAGGGAGCTATACAGACTCAAAAGCAAGATAAAGATCCACAGAGAGGAGGGATTTGCCAGTTCCATAGCTCCAAAGCATGATGCTCCCTGTCTCACTTTGAGGGAGTGCATAGGGCAACAGAGCTGAATAAGAGTCTTCTCTCTAAGAAAGAATAAGGTAATTAGGTTAAAACATTGCTTAGATCTAAGGCAGGGTTTGTGCACTGAGGCAACCTTATGTATCACACAGATGACAAGGTGCTTTCTCTAAGTTGAAGGTAGTTGCTGGCAAGTCCTCTAATGGGCTAGGATTTGTTGTATTTGCATGTGTGTGCATGTAAAATGCAAGTAAATATAGCTAAATGTTGCTAAATATTGCAAAGTTTAACTCCATCAAGCAGGCTGGCAGCATTGTGAGATAATGTAGCACCATATTATCTCTGTGCTGATAATGGATGTCCACTTCCACAGCAGCCTTTGCAAGCAGAACACAGGTATGCTACATACAGGGATGAGTTATGTAAGGTTTTCTCTTTAAAAGTGTTTTACAGCTAAGTCTCTTATGGCACCAGAATGATCTGTGATGCTCCAGGGCAGCCCTGGATGCAGTGATCATGAGATGGTCAAATTCGAGATCCTCAGGCCAGTGAGAAGGGCGTGCAGCAAGCTCACTGCCCTGACTGCAAGAGAGCAGACTTTGGCCTGATCTTCAGGAACCTGCTTAGCAAGGTTCCATGGGATATAGCCCTAGAAGGCAGGAGGGCCAAGACTCTTGGTTGATATTCAGGGATCACCTGCTCCAAGCTCAGGAGTGTTGCATCCCGACTAGAAGGAAGCGCAGCAGGAGGGCCAGGAGACCTCCTTGGATGGATAAGGAGCTGCTGAGAAAAATTCAAAGGACAAAAGAGGCTTATAAAAGGTGGAAGCAAGGACAGGTGGCCTGGGATGAATACAGGAATGTAGTCCAGGAAGCTAGGGACCAGGTTAGGAAAGCTAAGGCCCAGTTAGAATTAAACTTGGCTAGGGATGTTAAGGATAACAGGAAGGGATTCTATGGGTACTTAGTGAATAAAAAACAGACTAGGGACAATGTAGGCCCCCTCCGGAAGCTACTGGGAGAACTGGCTATCCTGGATTTGGAGAAGGCTGAGGTTCTGAATGACTTCTTTGTCTTGGAAGGCAGACGCAGGGACTGTGAGAATGAAGACCCTGAGTCCACTGTAGGAGATTATCTGGTTGGAGACCATCGTAAGAACCTGAATGCACACAAGTCCATGGGTCCTGAGGAAATCCATCTGTGGGTCCTGAAGGAGCTGGCGAATGAAGCTGCTAAGCCACTACCCATCATATTTGAAAAACCATGGCAGTGAGGTGAAGTTCCTGATGACTGGAAAAAGGGAAATATAACCCCCATTTTCAAGAAGGGGAAAATGGATGACCCAGGGAATTACAGACCAGTCAGTGTCACCTCTGTGCCTGGCAAAATCTGGGAGCAGATTCTCCTGGAAGGCATGTTAGGGCACATGAAAAACAACAAGGTGCTTGGTGACAGCCAGCATGGCTTCACTAAGGGGAAATCCTGCCTGATCTATTTGGTGGCCTTCTCTGATGGGGCTACGGAACTGATAGACAGGGGTAGAGCAGTTGATGTCATCTACCTGGACTTGTGCAAAGTGTTCGACATTGTTCTGCACGACATCCTTGTCTCTAAATTGGAGAGACATCAATTTGATAGGTGGAGCACTCAGTGGGTAAAGAACTGGCTGGATGGCTGCACGCAAAGAGTTGTGGTCAATGGCTCAGTGTCTGGCTGGAAACCAGTAACGAGTGGTGTCCCTCAGGGATCAATGTTGGGATCGGTCTTGTTCAACATCTTTGTTGCTGACATGGACAGTGGGATTGAGTGTGCTCTCAGCAAGTTTGCAGATGACACCAAGCTGTGTGGTTCGGGTGATACACTGGAGGGAAGGAATGCCATCCAGAGGGAGCTGGACACACTTGTGAGGTGGGCTGATGCCAACCTCATGAAGTTTAACCATGCCAAGTGCAAGGTCCTATACCTGGGTTGGAGCAATCCCAGGCACAGCTACAGGTTGGGCACAGAAGAGATTCAGAGCAGCCCTGAGGAGAAGGACTTGGGGGTGTTGGTCAATGAGAAAATGAACATGAGCCAGCTTCAGTGAGTGCTTACAGCCCAGAAAGCAACCGTATCCTGGGCTGCATCAAAAGGAGTGTGACCAGCAGGGCAAAGGAGGTGATCCTGCCCCTCTGCTCTGCTCTCATAAGACTCAGCTTTGGAGTATTGTGTGCAGTTCTGGTGTCCTCAACATAAAAAGGACATTGAACTGTTGGAACAAGTCCAGAGGAGGCCACGAGGATGATCAGAGGACTGGAGCACCTCCCACAAGGAGCCAGGCTGAGAAAGTTGGGGCTGTTCAGCCTGGAGAAGAGAAGCTGCGTGGAGACCTCATAGCAGCCTTCCAGTATCTGAAGGGGGCCTATAGGGATGCTGGAGAGGAACTATTCATTAGGGACTGTAGTGATAGGACAATAGGTAATGGGTTAAAACTTGAACAGAGATTTGGATTGGATATAAGGAAGAAATTCTTTACTGTAAGGGTGGCGAGACGCTGGAATGGGTTGCCCAAGGAACTTGTGAATGCGCCATCCCCAGCAGTATCAAGATGAGTCTGGACAGAGTGTTGGGTGGCATGGGTTAGTGTGAGGTGTCCCTGCCCATGGCAGGGGGGTTGGAACTAGATGATCTTAAGGTCCTTTCCAACCCTAACTATTCTGTGATTCTATGGCAATTCTATGATTCTAGATTAATAACTAGATTGCCTAAAACTGCAAGTTCAGATTGCAGCAGGGCCATCTTAGCTGTTCAATCCACACAAACCAGTACATTCAAACCCACCTGAAAAAGGGTACATGTGATTCTTCCCATGTGGAACAGAAACAGAAACTGTCTCTCTTGTCCAGGCAATTCTTAATTAACTATTATGGTATCCTATTATTTGCACTAAAATGATGTCTTCCAAATCCAACTGAGTTTACTCAATACCAGTGTGTACCCCAAATGTTTATCACCAGGCATTTATTCAGGTAACACTGCTACCACGTTGGAAACATGGAATTACTGCTTGGCATACTACGGTAGGGATTGTTGTACCATGACCCAACAAACCTATGCAGCCTTCCCTTGCCATTTAGTTCTCCCAGATACATTCACTCTCCCAACATCACTATCCCTGAAGCTGATCCCCCACTGCCACCAGTCATCCCAGCTGGTTAATGGCTATTTGAAAAGTGATAGACTTCAGACAGACATGAGAAATCTAAGTGGAAAAATGACAGCAGCAATGGGATTCCCTGGCAAGAAAAGCAAAATGCTAAAGGAAGTGAAATGCAGCACATTTTGTGATCAGTTTTAAAAGAAGCAGGAAAAAAGAATCCCTCATATAACTCAGTGATCATCTCTGCCCTTTCTTATTCCTCTTTCCAAGCAGACTGTAATCAAGATGCCACATGGAAAAGCAAAGAGGCAGCAGAAACCTGATTTTCACACTCAGTCAGGTTAGCATTAAAACAAAGGCATCCCCTCCCAGCCTTCTCCACCAGATGCTTCATTAATGCAGCTCCTGAAGCTCTGCTGAAGGATGAGGAGGAGATACACTTTGTTTTATTCAAACACTGGGCCCAGGCCACAGGCGTTTTCCGAATTCCAGCAAGGCTGAAAGACAGACATCCACCCAAACACATTAAGAAGCTCAAATGGAGTCTGCATGGGGCAGGGTGAGAGAAAAGGTCATCTCTTCAGGGCATCAAACTTATAATGCTCACTTAGAAAATGTCTGTACTTTTTCTACCAAGAAACAATGAAGCATCAATGTCTCCAAACACAACCCCCCTCTGTGGCATGGCAGCTGAAGGGGCATTGAACAAGCAATACCTGGTGATGCAGTTGAAGAGAGTGGTACCTAACACTTGCTTCACAGGTGGGACCAGGAGCTCATCTTGCCAATCTGGCTCCTTCCTCACTAGCTGCAACAATCCACAACAAAATCTCCTGCCATGGTTTTAGTCCACTTGGACCCTGGGATTGCTGGGGCCTCCTGCAAGTCACAGCACATGCAAGCTTCATGATCAGCTCCATGGAGGAAATAGCTGCTTTTGCAGTATAAGTTACACTCAGCATCCCTCAGGCTGCTCTCCTGTGTGTGATAAGATGCAGGATGAGCTCACAACCACCTCAGTTCCTATTTCCAGGCAGGCCAGTTACTGCAGCGTTTGTTTTTGGAGTGGAAAACCCTAAATCAGCTCGATAGCAACACATCTGCAAACCCATGAGAGAACAGTTTGCGCCATCGGTGGTGGAGCTAATGAAGCCTCAGCTGGATTCTCCGATGGCTCACAAAAACCAATCTCCTGCCACTGTTCTTCCTGCAGCTGGGTATTAACACTGCTCTGCCATGAGAATTTCTTCAACCAGGCGTTAGGTTGAAATGTCAACCTCTTCTCTTAGTAGGAACTCTATAGTGAGCATCACTTCCTCCCCCCTACCTAATATGAAACTTGTAAGGATAGAATGCATTTGGAATTCATCCCCTTCACTTAGCTAAGATGAAGCAAGGGATTCAGCAGTTATATGGGGGAGCTGGGGGGGTGCACTCACATTTACAGTTATTACGTCAGCTTCTGCCTAAAAACAATAGGCAGATCAGCCTGCACAGTGACAGGTCTTTTTAATCCTTGCACCTCTTAAAGAGCCCTCCCTTGTTTGGGAGGGTTTCTCTCACCCCCACTTCTCAAAGACAGGCAGGGCTCACTAGAGGAAACCTGGCTTCCTGTAACATGGCAAATTACAGCTGTTACCAGATTAACACTGCCAGCTCTGGAGCCAAGAACCACAGTGCTGGACAGGAACCAGCCGCTTACGAATCAAACAGCTTTCCCTCAGCCTCCCAGAGCATGCAAAAGGACTACCCTGGATTCTTGCAGAGCAGTCAGCTGCCAAGATCCTGTGCTCCAAAGCATCCTCTAACACAGCCTGTTTTGGACTCCTTGATTTTAGCACTTTGGTTCTATATGCCCTCCTGCACCTTTCACACCAGATTCCATTCAGTGCTACATTAACATTAGTAAAATTAAACCTCTAACTTTTGCCCTTATGAGGCAATATCAATCCTCCCATTTTGCAGGGAGGGGGGAAAAGGACGACAGGCAAGATGATTCACTGTGTGGCCTCAGGCATGTGCCGAGGCAGAGCCTCATGTTCATCTCTGAACAGTTCAGTCTTAAACCACCCTCTCAATTACTGTGCAGGAAGAAAGAGACACAGCCAACAGGCACCCACACTCTGTAAGCACGGTGAAAAGTGATCAACCTAGGCAGATCTAGGGCTTTCCATCTGAAGGAAGTACACAGAGCTCATGGGTTGAACAGCAGATGAGCAAGTGTTCAAAACCTGCTGCTTTCCTCAGTGCCACCTCAAGGATCAGCTGCAACAGAGGTCCACTCAAAGCTGGGCTCTGACTAATCCCACAGTCAAGATAAACCCAACATTCAAGAGAATCAAAGTCACATCTCTAGCCTCAGTCCACTAGATGATCCATCAGGCCTTCTCTCAAAAGCAGCATAACCAAGGAAGTCAAAAGTTAAGGAAACATTAGCAGAGGACTTCAGGCCAGATCCACAGAAGATGGCCTTAACTCCTGTCAAAAACTACCAGGGCTTTTGGCACCTTTTTACTTGGACAAGTCTGAACGATTGTTTATCCCAAGGAACACTGAGGCAGCATAAACCAGTTATCAGGACTGAAGTTGGCCCTGTGGATAGATACAAGCTGTCTTCTTGAGCAATGGTAAAATTGGGAGATCCTTGTACTGGTCTTGTACAGCCCAGCCAGGAGGAGCCCATGAGATGGAGCACCAAGTACTGCTTTGAAAACAGGCAGAGTGCTATTCATGATACTGTTTTCTTAGGTTAAGTAACACCCAAGCACACCCATTCTCCAAAAAAATCATGTATTAAACAAAATCATTTTGGCCTCAATAGACTTGGAACACAACTCTCATTTCCATTTCTTAGTGGAGGCTGTCCTCTCCACCATTTCTAGGATGGACATCCCTGTACTGAATGGAGATGAGCAGACAGCTTGGAAACCACAGCACTACACCAGTAATCAAACTCAGATAATGCTGGCACAGTTCCTCATTAAGTCAACACCACTGACTTCAGAGCACATCACAGGATCATAGAATCACAGGTTGGAAGGGACATCAAGGATCATCTTCTCCAGCCTTTACTGGCAAAAGCATGATTTAGATTAGATGGCCCGTTACTTACTTGATCTGCTCCCAGGTCTTGGTAGCCAAATGCAGTACCCAGAGATCCTTGTAATGATAGAACTGCTCCCCACTGGGAGATGCAAACTCCCCGCCAAATACCCACAGCTGCCCGCCGGCTGTGGGCACCACTGCTGCCTGTCAGGAGAAGAATGAAGAGCTGGATCAGACATGGGTTCAGGAACCAGAGATCAATCAGTCAAATGTGCAGCTGCCTCCAAATACCAGGGAGCAGACAAGTGGCAGTGGCTGCTGCTGCCTTGGTTGACAGAAGCAGCTCTCTGGGACTGAAGGAAGAGGAATATTAAATGCAAGTTATCCATTGTTACTGCTCTTATAGCAAAAGAAAGCTGGCAAAGGAGCTGGGCTCTTCCCACCTTCTAGCATTTTGAGTTTCAGTTACACAAATTAAAAGTTCCCTGGGAAGCTTGTTGGGATTTAGTTTAAACTAAACAATTTAGTTTAACAATTGTTCAAATCTCTCTGCTCACTAGAAGGAAACCTCTCCACAGCTAAGGCTCAGCAACATTTCACCCATCCTTTAGTCACATGAATAGCCATACTGTGGGTGATGAGTTCTGAGGCATGGGAGGAACAGGGGCACTTCCCTCCTTCAAGACACATCTAACATCCCAGGACCAGGCAGGCAAGCAATGCAGGGAAAAGTCTTCTGGAAAAGGCCATTAACAGTGCACAACTGCCCTTTACGGATTTGTAGATTATAAAACAACAAACAGTAAAGCTGCAGCACAAGTCCAAACCTGACACCTTCTAAGACCCGAAAAGCATCACTGTTGCCTCTGAAGAAACAAAAACAAAACCACCACCTGTCCCATCCCCCCCCCCAAAAAAAACAACCCCAAAAAGCCCCCAAAAAAACAAACACAGAAGAAAATGTGCATCATTTGGACAAGAGGAGACTGTTAGTGCTTTGATTAGGGCAAGCAGCAGAGAGAAGGGTATCAAAGTGGTTTTTAATATATATTTTTTTTCCATAGAGCAGCACCAAAACACTACTGCAATGCAAGCTGACAGTTAAAAGCAAGGAGGAAAGAGCAAGGCGCTAATTCATTATAATTATCTGCGTAAGCATTAAGGGAGAAGGAAGGAATCCCAAAAAGGAAACTATGTGACTGTGCAGATTTCTTCCTTGATGAGGATCTCTTGGGCTGCTTACACTATAAACAAATTCTTCCACATGTGTTTTTTGCAGGGTACCCATCAGAAATCAACACTGGGATAATGATTTCTTTCTTCAGAAGGGCTCCATTAGCCGCCTACCTTTCCCAGCAAACAACAAAGAAGATTTTTAGCATCAGACACATGACCATACCCTGACAAACCAGCCTATACAAGCAGAGACTAAACACAAGAGAAAATACGGGTGTGCCTGCAAACAGGATTTGTGGAAAGTTACCTAAACAAAGGGGATACACACTTGATTTTTACAGGCATCTAGAATTTAAAAGCTGAACAGAAAGGTAGATGCAACAGCCCACTCATGATTGTGTGTGATCTTCTGAAGAGCTGGCTCAAAATTCATAACATAGCTAAACCTTCTCCTCAAACAACTGACAACTTCCATCTATAGGTGTTCTCACCTCGACTCTTGTTACACGGACTTCATTACATCAGCTCAACTCAGAACTGTGTGTCTGAGGCCAGAGACGACAAATAAAACTGAAAACACACTCCTACAAACCCACAGAGACACTTCTGTTTGCTTAATGCATAATACACATTAAAAATTAAGTCACATGAAAGATAACAAACCAGTCAACTAATGAGGCTGAACTGTCTCCTGTGCAACTATAATTATCAGACAGAACACTCACTGCTGAAGCAAGACTTCCATTTGATTTTTGTGGTAATCCAGCTGCAGCTCCCTGATGCACAGCCTGGTTAGCTCATACTCAGCTGCTAGACAGCCACCTGCTGGCTACCAACACCAGCCAAGCATCTCTCAACTCCACACCCACAAAGCAAACTCCTTATCCCCTAGGGAGTGTTTGAATTTACAGTCTCCTTTTGGAACCTGGTCTCTAAAATCAAGTTTTATTTTAAGCACCACAAGACACCCCCAAAAATCAAGTCGGAACCTTTCAGGACACACAGCTCAGAGCAAGACTGGCATTTAAGTGTAGCATAACAAGAGTATATGAACCTAACCGGCATGTTGGATCTTACCAGGAAGCTCTAAAGAGCTTTGGCCATGGGTAGCCAAATAACATTCGCATCCTGTATGGCAGCTTTTGAAGTGTACCAGTCACCCAGCCACTTGCTGTGACAGGTAAGATAATCTACCAGACAGCTGGAGAGAGCCAAAGACCTGCAAAAAATACAAGTCTTTGGTCCAGTTTCTAATGTGGTGTTCACATAAAGTAAACAAACACAAATCCTTCATAATCAGAACCAGCCAGTGACCTTAATGACACAGGTACAAGAGGTGAATTTTAGGGGAGTATCGTGACATCCCAGAGAAAACTTAGGCAACTTTGTGTCTTGCCTTTGCAGACTAGAGAGAAACAGACCACCTAACAAGGAACTAAAAAATTCACAATCCAAAGGCAGGACACATGGAGTCAGTGCTAGTGGTCTGCTGTGTTATACAGCTGGGATACTCTGCAGAGGCCAACTGCTGCATTCTTGCAGGGACACCCTACAATAATGGGTCTTTCACACTGCTGGAGCAGAAGTATCTGTAATGCCCACAGATACAGGCCTGTAGGCAAAAAGGAAGTAATAATGCACAGTTACCTGCACCATTCATAGCACTTTGGTTGAATTTGAAGTTATAACCTGACCACCATTTTTGAAAATACAGAATTATGGTTGAGCTGGTCCCCACAATGATGCAGTAAAGAGAGTTCCTCTTCAAGAGAAGTCTGCCCCTGAGTCCTGCCAACCTAACAGATACAACCCCAGTCTTCACACTTAATATTTCCAAAGGCCACGCAATGATACTATGAATAGGCTTGTACAGGCCCCCTCAGGAGAAGAGGTGAAGCAACACCATTAGAAGGGGAATGAAGAGAAGCCAGAAACCCTGGGCAGGGGGAAATCAACTCCCATCCATCTTTAGTGCCATGTTAGAACAATTCCAGCACCCAGTACCTTACCTGGTGAGCACATCGCCTTGGTGGTGGGTTGGGGATCTCTAGTTTAGACCAGCTGTTCTTCCGGATGTTGTAAAGATACAGGTCGTTATACAGATACGTCTGTTAGGAAGAGATAATAGACATCATCACAGCTCTCCATTTGACAGGGCCAGTCTGTCCAAGCACAGGCACACCTGAGGGTTACCTGTGAATGTGGGGGAGAAGGAGCCTAGCACCAGGTTTGCAAAGCAACAGCTCTCCTGCCTCATCAGGCAGGGGAGGACAACAACCTCCTCCACAAGACTGGGAGTCAACGTGATTCACCGGACTGGACTGTTCCTTCCCGAAGCCCTGGTTAGACCTTGAGATATGAAGACTTAAGAAGCTGGAAGTTTAACACAGATGTGCAGGGTACAGTTGCCCAAACCGCTACTCAGTCCCAGAGACAGGAACAAGTTAAGGTAGTGAGCAGAATTAGTTTAAACACACTGGGTGACCCTAAGGCAGACAAAATTATCACTGTCAGGCTTGAGTTTTCAAGCTACAGTATGTTCAATTTCCTAGTGTCATAAAGACCAGTTTGTCTCCAGGAACAAAATAAATGCTTGCAATGTGCAGAAATGAAGTAGCAAGAGTGTCCTCTTGCAAATACTTGCTACTGTACACATCTCCAAGGCAGGAAATGCCTTGCCAGCAGCAAAACTACAGAAGTATCTTGTTTTGGAAGCTGGAAGTTAAAAGATTATTCAGTAGTTATCAAAAAACGAGGGGAAGATGTGGCTACAATTAAGTCTGGAGAAATTATGAAGCCCTGAAATATTGATGCCGAGACAATCACTCTGACTTCTTAATGGGTTCTAGCATGTCTCCTTCCTGCCAACTGCTCAGGCATGAGACAGTATCATGGCAGAATTAAAAGGCTATTTTGCTCTCATTCAGGGACAAATACATATTTTATGAGTGCTGCCTTGAATTTCACTTCAAATGAGACTCATGCAAATTACAGTAAAAGGCAAGGAGAGGGTGGAATAAAGAAGAAAAAATTGAAGTATACATTACTTTTTGGCCATTGAAATATTCACCTCCAAAAAGGATCAATTCGTCTTTCTCAGGGTGAGCAGAGAGGGAGCCATTCAGCCTGCAGAAGAAAGAGGGATGGCCAAACCAGTAATGTGTAGGGGTCTTGTAAAAGAAGCCTATAGTCTTAAACTCAGCTAGCACTAGCACCTCTGCCCTCCAGCCACAAAGGTCTCTCCATCATCTGCCAAACTACAAGGCTGTGATACTCACCCCAGGGCTAAAAACTTCTCAAAGAAATTAACTTCTTAAAAATTTCAAGCAAGATTAATTTGACACTGTCTGAAGTCTTCTCCTATTTTAGAAGCACACGTTATAAAGTCATTTAACACCCCTTTTGACGTGAGCTATTGAATTTTAATGCTGGTGTGTCAAGAGCAAAAATTAGTTTTGTGAGGGCACGTAACTATGGGTGGAACTGGGCTGTCTCAGATCAATTTATCTGCATCACTGTTCCGTAGCCTGCACTGGTCATTGCTTTACACACCAACAGAGTGTTTTGTAACATGTGCAGACAGATCTCTACCACTATCATAGAATCATAGAATCATAGAATAGTTAGGGTTGGAAAGGACCTTTAGATCATCCAGTTCCAACCCCTCCGCCATGGCCAGGGACACCTCACACTAAACCCAAGGCTTCATCCAACCTGGCCTTGAACACTGCCAGGGATGGAGCATTCACAACCTCCCTGGGCAACCCATTCCAGTACCTCATCATCCTCACAGTAAACACCCTTGTGAGACCAACAGCAGAGTACTGACATATTCCACTACACAGACAGGAAAAGTTACCTTGGAGAAAGGCATTTATTTAACAAGCAACAAGAAGCAGAAACACAGAACCTAAAAGTATGTGGACCCCAAGCTACACCTGATAAAGTGTCTTGTACCTCAGGATGCATCCTTTGGTCACCTAAGTCCTCTCAGCTTTCTAGTCCAAATACAAAACTTCCTCTTAACCTTTATTTTTCCTCAAAGCCCTGTAATCTAACGCTGCTTTGCTTCTTTTGTGTTGATGAGATGACTAAAAGTAGATTTTAAGGCCAAAACCAAACAAGCTTTTGGTCCTTTTTTGAAACAGGTATTCAACATACCAGATATTTGGTAACTCCAGATATCAGCTATGCCAGATATTTCCACTCAGGAAATAACTTTACATAAATAAATTTCATTAAAAGTACCTAAAGAAGTGATAGCCATAGCCCCATACAATCTCTTACCTGGGAGAGGGTGGTGGGCAGGATGACTCAATTACTTGGGTCTTTTTGGCATCTAAACTCTGGAATTCTGCTATCAGGGCTTCAAGATCCTCCTGAAAATAAAAGCCAGACATGAGCTCCCTGACATGCACAGGGCCACTGCACACCACATGAAACCAGGAAGAAACGGATGCTGAACACTTCCACATACAGTTTAAAGATTGGTTTTCCCTAAAACACTAACAAGTTGCTCAAAAGATGCCTTAAAAGGAGGACATTCTAGTGCACTTAACGCTATTCCTGTAGCAGAAACACTGCACAAACCTGCAAATAAATGCAAATCATTTAGGACCTGGCAAAGCGATGAGCAACTACAATGCTGCAACCCAGCCAGTCCTCTTCTTTGTCTTCAATGCGAAGATGCTCAAACAGAAATGAAAACTCAATTCCCAGCTCACACTTCAGCTGGAGAGAAACCTGCATGTTATTTTTATCCCCTTTCAACTTCTGTTAATCTGCCTCCAAAACTGCAGATACACAGAGATGCGAGGGCAGAAGCAGGACTGCAGCTTGTGGGAGTTTCTGATCCACTGTCCCTCCTGCAAACCCCATTGCTTGCTATCTCCCTTCAATTAATGTTTCTGAAGGTGCAGTTAAAGATGAGATTTCCAAAATCTAGGGATTTCACCTCTGCAGCATGGGATAAGCTCTCCCTGCAGCCAGGAAATAGGTACACTGGCTCCCTCCATGTCTTCAGTTGTGCATTATGCTGGTAACAGGTAACACCATGTTTTGGCTGTTTTGAGACCTACATACAAGCACCTACTCTATGAGTGACAGAAACAAACATTTTCAATTGCTTTTACAACCAGAAGAAAGGGATGAGGGAGTTGGAAAGCAAAAAGGACCCTTAAACTGGGTTTTCTTCTCCTCTTCTACCACCTGCTGTCACACACTGCTCCAGCCTGTCAGACACATGGAAGCCTTCTTGGAAGCAGTTCCTATTTCACCCCTTACACTGTTTCCCCTGTTCCCACTGATGGCTCCGCAGGCTGGCACACAAAGCATGATGACCAAGACAGCGCTAACACTAACCCTAAATCTCACACGAGATGCGAGTTTTTGTGATCTCAGAACCCCTTCACCTGCACATCAGGTACCCGGTGATGCTCGGCAGGCCCTTAAAGTCACTTAACCCAAGTTACAGCCGCTTGCACTTGGATACAGATGTGCTTCCAACGTGAAACACCCGTTTCCAACCTCCTTCACCGACCTCCCGTGCCTCCACCTTCTCCGCCTGTTTTCCCTTCGAGCCCCACTTCATAACACCCCGAGCCCCAAGCGCACGCCGCGATGCCACAGCGGAGGCCCAGCGAGCCGGGGCTACCGGAGCCCCCGTTCTCGCCCCTCACCTCCTCCTTCTTGGCTCTGCGGGACACCTTCTTCTCCATCTTCGCCGCCGTCTTCTCGGCTCCCTTCCCCTTCTTCTCCCTCTTCCCCTTCTTCCCCATGGCTGAAAGGCCGCGCTAGGCCGCTCCGGGAGCACCGCCCTCGCCGCGCCGCTCTGGCCGCCCCGGGCACACCGAGAAGCGGGCAGCGCCGCCCGCTAAGGCCCGGCGCCTCCAGGCCGCGGCCCGCCTCCTGCCCCTAGCGGCGTGGCCGCGGGCGCCCCCTGCAGGCCCGGCGGACTTGGCCTGTGGGGCTGCCGTATCCCGGCCCTGCGAGCCCCAGTGGGGCGGGGAGAGGCATTAATGAGGCTCCATGCAGCGCCGGTGGCCCAGCCTCAGAGTCCAGCCCCCATTTAATGCATGTTAGTTTTCATTCCAGCCCTGAGGAGCACGTAAAACCCCTAAAATGGCCCCGCTTCCCTCACAAAATGGCCCCTCCTGGCGAAGGGAAGGGCTTAGTGGTCACCTAAATGCGATAAACACATCAATGTATTGGCGTTCGCAAATAATAGGTGTGGTTATGTGGGTATAACTATACAAGTTTATAGTAACAAAAGCAAAGCTCGATAAAGACACAAGATGAGCAAAAGGGAGTCGTACAGTAG
This sequence comes from Melopsittacus undulatus, assembly GCF_012275295.1. Classification (NCBI taxonomy): domain Eukaryota; kingdom Metazoa; phylum Chordata; class Aves; order Psittaciformes; family Psittaculidae; genus Melopsittacus; species Melopsittacus undulatus. The sequence goes on from NC_047557.1 coordinate 100,630,688, forward strand.
AAGAACCTATAAAGGTAAAGGGGGGGGGGTGCATGGTTGATATAAGAAAAGCTAGTGCCTGTAAAATATAAGGTACTTTTTAGCTTAGCTTAGGTTGCAGAAAGAGAACAATGTTTATGTTGTTAGCCTGTGGAATTTAGTGGCCCCACTAAAGGTGAGTTAATTGTTTCACACTGGTCTTCTAAAGTATCTTTAGTTCTAAAGAACAATGTTTGTGTTGTAAGTCTGTGGTGAGATAACAAGATTTAGTCACCCCACTAAACATGAATGAGTTATTTCACACCATCCTTCTACTTATCAGTTAGTTTGGAGACAGATCCTCCCAAACATCTGCTCCCTTGGGATACTCCTTGTCTGCCCATCCTGCTATGAATTGTGCAGGAAGGTCACACTGGTTTAAATCTTTTGTTAGTTATCACAATAATTACAGATCTGGCTGGTTTTAGCGAGTTGTGTGATTACTGGAGCATCCAACTGTGCCAAAGGTGAAAAGCACACTGAGGAAGACTGCTTACTTCATCTTGAAGACCCCTACTCACATGAGGAAGACTGCTTACTTCATCTTGAAGACCCCTACTCACATGAGGAAGACTGCTTACTTCATCCTCAAGACCCCTGCCCACAGTTATTAAAGAGCAGTGCACAGACACCAAGAGGAGGAGACTTATGGTAATAAATTACTGGACTTAATGATAATGTTCCCTGCCTATATGCAGGGATTATGAATATGTATGTGACTAATGGAATTGTGAAAGTATAGAAACCTGTAACAAACACTAATCACTTGCACCTCTGGCTATGGTCACGCGCCCAGCACTGTTTGCTTTTGCTTTATTGACTTTGTCCTTCAATAAAACCTTGTTATCTTGTTTAGAGGAGTGAATTCGTATTTCACATAAAGAAGTAAGTCCCCAGAAGTAACCATTAACCATGGGCTGAACACCTCAGGGACTGGGGGGCTGAGCAGCATTTTCATTTTCAGCTGCAATGTTTGGAAATGGGGTTTATCTGGGTCAGCCTCAGAGACCCATGTTGCAAAGCTGAAGGAAATACCATGTGCTGCAAGGCAATGCCAGGCAGATGCTGCTTCACATCTGATGGGGGGAAGGAATAATGCTGATTTGGTTTTTATGTGGTATTTCATGTAGATGCTGAGCCCAGGTAAGATCTCTGATCTTACTTTGAGCACCTAACCAGCATGTATGCTGTAAATAATGAGCTGAAATGCATCTTTAAGCTGTGAGTTCCCTTTCATCATCATTCTGTGGTTCAAAATTCCCTTTGTGATTGTTTTTCACTCCCAGCTAAGGAGTGCAATCATAGCATTTTTCACTGAATTCCCTTAAAAACACGGATTGTCTGAAAGCAGAGTGACTATCAACACTGTCCAACCCAACGCCTACCCAAAAACAAGGGAGGATATCCACTGAAGGTCCAGTTCAATTCCCACCAAGCTAACCCAAACACCCGGTACATGCCATGGAAACTGCAGGGCAGATCCTATGCTTTGAATGTCCACCTACACTTGAACCTCAGATCTTGGAAATGGAGTCCCAAAACACAACGGGAAGAGCTGGGAATATACTTTGAGCTGCAGACAATGTACATCCCCACCAGCGTTCTGTTTGGTTGTTCTGAAAACATCATGGTTACAACTAAAGCTGCAGCGTGTCAATGTTTATGCACAGGAAGGGAACAGAAAGCTCTGGAGAGACCGGGTCAAGTGAATGGGACAATTTCTCAGCCGACAAGATGCTCTGCTGAGTTCCCTGGCGCTACACATAGGGTAGGAAGTCTCCCTGCTGCTTCTTGGTCTTTAACTTCACAAAGACACCAGTGTGTGAAAACCTTGATATCTACAGGAATCTGGTCACCGATTCCTCTGGGGCCATGTTTTCTTCTGGTTTTAGGGGGATTTTGACATGAAAAATGCTTCATCCTTGTGAAACTCCCTCTGGAAGTCATCACCGGGCATCACTTTACTGGGGGAGCAAGGAGTCTTTCACCTCCTGCACACCCTCCTCCCCCTGGCCCCCTATTTGGATTGGCCTTTTCAGTGCTGCATCATTCATGGTAATTTCCATAACTGAGTTTGCTGAGATTTTCAGCTCCACGAGCTCAAATTGCATTCTCAGAACTTCATTTTCCATAGTTCTGAGCGTAGTTTCAGATGTCCTGGGTCATTTGGAGCTAGCTACCACATGGTGGACTGCGTGGGGTAGAACATTCTTGGTGTGAGTTCTCTGATCTTTTGAACTATATAGTCTAGTTTTGCATGGTTTATGTGGGAAAAGACAAAAAAAAAGAGAATGAAAGGACAAAGAAAACTTTGAGCTGCACTTTGAAAATACAAAGCACAATATAAGCATGAAACAACATGAATTTCTCAGGGATAAATATACCTCTGCTCCACCATGATGAGATATTCTGTTATAGAAGTGATGGTTACTGTGAAGAGATGCATCTTCCTTGAAGGGATCCAATGGACACCTTGATTGTGTATATGAGACTAAAGATTGTGACATGAGAGCACCAATGCCCCAAGAATTTAAGACTCCAAAACTGACTCAGGTGAGCTCTCTTCACAGGTTTCCCATCACCCTGAATGGGAACTCCACATTCCCACACAACATACATGGATATATTCCTACATGTTCACACATTCTCCATGTTCACACAAACATCTTCACCCAGCTGGCAGACAGATGTGTGCTCCCAGACACATGGCCCAGTTCAGGCACACACACACATTCTCCCACACACAGATGTCCTCACACTCTCATTTCTGCTATGTCTCAGGTTTTGTTTCCACTTTGGTTTGGGGAACATAGCATAAGCTCCACTTTGTCTGTGTTTGCACATTTCCTTCTACTGCTGTGAAGTTGTCCTATGCTGTTATATCTGGCAGCCTGTCTCCTGTTCTGACCTATACAAAGAGCACGTGGTTTTACTTTGTTGTTTTTTTATAGTCTGGAATATGCTCATTCAACAGGATGGTAAATCCAGCTGTATCAGCAAAGTAAAGAATAACAGGCATGAAAGCTTCAGAAAAGACTCAAAAGCTTTTTCCCACAAGTCTTCTTTGTGCACTAACACTTGATTTATTTTTCCCGTGTTAATGCTTTCTGAAGCCAGTAGCAATGAAGGAATTAATGTCCACAGATTAAGCGGGAGGATATGCTGACAGTACAGTAACTAAATCAACCAAAAATGCATTGCAATTGTAGGAAGAGCTGGTGTATAGAAGGATGAGACAGAAGATAAGCCCTTGCAAACAGAGAGAAACGTGGGGCTGCTAAATGGGGACCGCTTCAACCATACTGGTAGGATCCACTGCAGCTGGATTTTGGTGGGGGCCTGTGAAGTGAGGAGGAGATTGCTGCAAGGGAATACAAATTCCAGTGTGACACCAAGGAACACCAGTGTGTTGGAGATGAGCAAACTCAGGGCTCTGAGTGCTGCCTTTGCCCTGGGACATGTTAGGATGCCCAGGTAAAATTATGTTCTTTAACTGCTGTGTGGTATATAACTCATGCAGGAGAGCAGCACAACACAAGTGAAAATACAGGTCCTTCAGTCTCCTCCAGGCTCCTCAGGCTGCAATTTTCCTCCACACATATAAAATAGGGAGGAGAAAACCACAAAAATCTGACCCCCAGACTCTGGTGACAGGTTTTCAAAGTCATCCATCCCCAAAAGCAAATACAGCTGAGGGTCAAGGGCATGTCCATAATCAAGGCTCACTTTGTAAAAGGTCCCCCAAGTAAGAAAGTCTGGGCTTTTATCTTGGCTGTGCTTCCAGCCTGGCAGAGGCCCCTCAGCCTCTGCTTATGCATGCAGCACCTGAAACTGGATTCACATCAGGCAGGCGGCTGCTGCAAGTCAGCAACAGTATTTTGCTCCATTCAAGACTTATTTATAACCAGAAGCTGATAATATCTCATGGCCATTCAATTGGCTTCCTGAATTTTCTGTTTTGAAATTGGTGCTTGAGTATCTTGAAAACAGAGGAAGCAGAGGAAGGCAGAGGCTTCCCTGGAGGGGAGTACAAAGTGTGGCTTTATTCAGATACACATCCCAATGGACATCAATCTAAATCCATCAGCAGACTGTCACACTTGAAGCCACAAGTTCTCATCGAGTCTGTGAAAGCCCTTACTTTTGCCATTCCAGTGGGACTTCACTGGCTTTTCTGTGCGCCTGAGAAGAAAACTGCAGAAATAGTAATAAAGAGCAAGACAGAGGAGAAGAGTGGCTTAGAAATTCACATTTCTGGTCATTAATAGTGATGCATCAATCTCAGTATCCTGGATGCTATAGCAGTCTGGTGTTACAGCACTAATTACTAGCATCAGAACTGGTACTAAGGTGGCAGCTCCAGTTAATATACAGAAGACAGCTGGAAAAAAGCCCACAGACATGGAAAAATAAATTTTCACCTGAATCCACCCCCAATCTACAGCAAATAAGTAAAAATGTCTCCACACTCAGCCAGAGCAAATGAGCATGCCTCTCCCCGCTTTGAGTTCTGCTTTTCAATGTACATGCTTCCATTTCAGCACTAAAACGAACAGCTGATGCCTAAAATAGTAAGTTTGGGTTTAATATCAGACTGAGCCCTTCTACACCATATTTCTTCACATGAGAAGCTTGCTCAGCCTGGCTGTACTTGCTTTGTTTTTCATTAATTTACTTGCAGTCAAAGTGCCAGGATGAGAAGTGTAGCAGGAAACATTAATATGTATTTCCTGCATGCCAGACTCATTTGTGGGAGATAGCTCTAGGTCTGAAAACAAGCTCATTTTGCACAAGCACCAGTTCTAGCCTTGAAGATGAAATAGAGGAACCTTCTCATGGTGGTAAAACACTCAGCAATAAGGTTGATCAGCATTTTAAGGGTGGCCATGTGCTGGGATACATACTTCCTGATTTGTGTAAAACAGCTGAAACTGCCTACAAGGGTGATGAGTGAATGCTGATTGCCTTCTGCTGCCAAGGGATCCTGTTCGTGGGGCAAGCACCTTCTTTCCCAGCAGGCAGAACAGGACTGCTGAATTATTTCAGCTGTTCACCATGAACAGCTGCCACATGAGAAAGGTCTGCTCCCACTGTTTACTGAGTATGTCCTTCCAATTCACCACCATGCTCGTAAGCACCAGGATCCAGTTCTTTCCAAAGAAAGATTTTGCTACCTTAGTACAAGCACACGTGCATGCACACGTATATGAGTAAGTACAGGAGGACAGGGCTCTTGGAGAGGATAACGATTTCATGCTTTGAATCAGCCTCTGCAAACTTCCTTGTAGAGCAGTCAAATTCCACATGTGTCACTGCCTTCCTGTGCTTGTCCTTTTTCAGACATAACAAGTTGCTGGTCTTTGCGTCCACTGTTGCATCAGAGCAGCTTTGATGGTGGTATTTCAAGTGTACAGGGTGTCTGCAGTATCACTGCAGCCTTGAAGCGGCTCCTGATTAAAATGCTCCAGCAGCCACACAGAAAATCTCTGTCCACCTATTGTCACCTCTTTCTGTGACATTGGCCCCATCAATCTGCTCCAGTCAATGTGCCAGTTCCCAGAATGGTGACAAGAAAGCAGAAATCTTAGACTGCCTTTGTGTCTGTCCTGGATCTTCATTAATTAGGGTAGTGAACCATTAATTAGGCTACCTAAGCTTCTTTAGAGCTGCTTAATCTCCACTGTACCAGGGATGGAGTCTAGCTGATACCAGCTGAAACTCTTTTTCCTTTCCTTTCAATCAGGGTTATTTTACTTTATTCCCATTTTATGAACATGTTTTGATATTTTTGCCACTCACTTAAGTACCAAGGGGCCATAGAGGCACTCTTAAATTCCAATTTCATTGCACAGATCCCTGGCTCACCTCATCCTGGGGTCAGGGTTCTGTAGAGAGATTGCTTCCACAGGCAGAATATGGTGCTCAGCCCCATTCACAGCACCTCAGGTATCTTTGAATCCACTTTGTTGTTTATGAAGAGAAGTATAAGTTGGGTGAACCCAGTAGAAAGGAAGTCAGTGAAAGGACAGCTCAGGAAGCTTAGGATGAGAAGTGAGTTTCCTTTCTGGACAGGAAAGGTCATATTGCTCATAAGGGCAATACAGCCAAAAATACCTTAAAATCACCCGCCTTTATGTACACAGCACATTCCCCCCCCACCATTATACATATTCCAAGTCTGATGCAACCCAGCCTAGAATGTAGTAAGACTTGTAATGACTTTTGTGTCCCACCAGATGTCAGCTCCTCTGCACAGAAGGGCCCTGAGCCAGCTCCTATCGCCCTATGGTGCAAGAATTGCTGAGACGTTGCATCATCTGCGGAGGTGCAGAGCTCTTGCTAATGGGAAAGGGATAACCAAGCCCAGGGCCAGGCTTGAGGATGCGAGGGGAAAAACAACACAATGTACTCAAGTGAATGGAGGTTGGTTAGGTGGAGAAATCCTCTGATGTTCTCCACTTTTCACTGACTCAGGTAGTGCCTCCCTCTTAAATGAGGCGACAGAGAAAGCGGTTCCAGTGGGGACTCAGTATTAATCCAAGCACATTCATTTCACTCAGGGAGACTTATTCTGCCATGAGGTGCTTAAACAGCCAGCTTTTGGTTATTGAGACACGCCATCTCCAGAGCCAGGGCATACAGGGGGGTTGCAGGTGCTGCTTTCGCTTGGTTGCAGAGGACTGGCCACTGCATACGGTTATCAGTCCTATTTTCCCTTGGTAAGTAGCTACAAGTTCAATTTAAAACAGTCATTGATCTATTAACACCTCGACAACACTCAATTCCCATTACAAAGCTGTTCACATGATCTCAGAATAGAGGAGCATTTCACTTTAATGGGGAAGGAAATAATGGGGGCAGTAATACAAGGCAGGTTTTTGTATCTCCTGGCTTTTGTTGCAATCACCATGCTAGATACAATGCTCCCTATTCAAGTGCTTTCAAGCTCCCTTTTTCCTCCCTCATTTTTAAGGGAACACATCAACCTGGTTGTGGTGGCTCACCTGGCTTCCTCTCAAGGAGGAAGACTGTGGTAACCTCATGGTCAGTAGTGTGAGGAGGCTGGCAGAGGAAAGCTTAATTTACACATTAAACTTAGAGTGCCAAGTGAGAGAGTAATGAGAAGAGACTGTCTGGGTCAGCTGTGAAACTCCCAAAGACTTGTCTAAGACTGTGAGGCCAATATCAGCCAGAGATGGTTGGAGTGAGTCAACCTGCCTTGTGGCAGGAGTGGACATGGGTCATGATGCACTCTTCTCCCATGCCCAACTTTTACATGGTTTCACAGCTGAAGAAGTAAAGGATATAGTTTGATTTCTACCTACCTTAAAATACCTTATAATAGTGACATTGATTAAATTAATTCTGGTTTATCTTCACAAAAAGCCACCGACCGCAGCCTGATGGGTGAGTAGGTTTTTCCACAACTGGTTGGCATTTGTTTTTCCTGGTAGTGCTGTGTCAGCTATTGGGATCAGATTATCTACTTACTGCTGTACCTGCTGGTGTCACCTTGATTTGACAGGGCTTTACCAGTCTGAGCAATGCATTGTGGAGGGATTTGGGATGTTCTCCTGCTCCAGTTCAGTCTGGTTTTGTTAGCCCCTCAGTAAAGATAACTCCATACATCCCTTATCATGCTAAACATTTACCCTCAAGAAATGATGACCTGGCAAGATTCCTTGTGGTTTTGCAAAAGAAAAGAAAATATTTGCTCATTCTCAGTGGCTTAGAAAGGTACACTTGGGTATATTAACCACTCTCATGAGCAGAAATACTCTAAAGCATTAGCCTTTAGGAGAAGGAGCTGCTGTTGTGGAGTGTGTGCTTTGGTGTGATTGTGCTGTTTGTGGTGTATTTGACAAGCTGTGCATGGAGTAGGAGACATGGGAGACACATGCTCTATGCTTGTAGTTATATTCAGTTGCCTCTTTCTTATTCTTCCCTGTGAAGGCCCCAAAACCCAGCAGACCCCCCAGGGATGGGCAGCAATTTAGGGACCATGAGAGGTAAATAAAACTTCCTTTTGTCCTTCCAACAGAACACTGTCTATCATCTACAAAGCCCACCATCTTACCATGGTACTGTTCTACTGCTTTGACTGTTGGGTTAGATTCATACTCCAGAAATTAATTTGATTTAGTTATTAAAAGATGACATCACATCCACCTCTGAACATGTTTCAGGGTGTTTTTACAGACATAATGTAATAGATGATTGTCCCAAGTCTGTCCATCACTGACTTGTTTTTTAAAGAAAAGGTTTAATTATGATCTCAAACTGCAATCCCAGTGAAAATAGTAATTTAACTGATTTTCTATCACTCTAACCTGTTCTGTTTTCTCTAGGAAATAACCATCTTGGTTTCCTGACCTGTGATGTCATTTCTCTTATTAAGAAAAGAGTCACACAGGAAGGCAAAACCCAGATCTTGGTGATAAATCACATCAGGCTATTTCTGTCTGGTTTGAATGGAAAATACAGCTTTATTATAAAGATAACCACATGAAAACCAATATGACACACCACACATGATCCGTTCTGCTGATGAAGCAGATGGGAATTAGGTCCCATTTGAAAACCCAATATTTACTCTGATATCTGCTGCTTGCTCTGCAGTGCTGTCTGGCAAGCATCAGGAGTGTCAACTGGGTTTCTATGGTGGCTGTTGACACTCGGGCCAGCTTGATGCTTCCCTGCAAGATAAGCTCTCACATTATGGGACTGAGGTGAGAAGCAGCTCAGCCACACAAGGGAGGGAGCAGGGTCATGGCTGGGTGCCTGGGTGCCCATTCTCGTGCTGTTCCTCTTGCCCAGGGTGTGCACACAACAGCCACTGTTGGGTTGTATTCCTGTTCAAAGGGCCAGCTCTGACTTAATACAAACACTCTTCCCTGCTCTCCAGGTACAAAGTGAGAGACCAGGACAGGCACCAGGAAGAGGACACAGATGTTATTGTGCAATGCCAGCTGCAGAAGCTGCCCATTCCCCTTTGCTGCCTTCATGGACAGGCTCCTCCTGCTCACCAGTGTTGCTGGAGGATGCTGGTTCATGAAAAACAGTACAAATATGTCAAGACACTATGAAATAAAGATGATGTGCAGCTCACACAGGGCAATGAGTCCTTCTGAGCAGCACTGCTGTCATGGGACATCCAGCAAAGAGGTCTGCCAGGAAGGTCTTTTGCACAGAGCTGTTAGCTCACTATCAGCTCACTGTTAGCTGCATTGCAGCTTTGTATCAATGGGTATCAGTACATATCAGACAAACAAGGAGCAAAGCAATGTGGTGATGCTCTGAACTGCAGAGCAGCTACTAGGAGAGGCAGACAGCTCTTCCCAGGCACAGACTTGCCTGCTGAAGGGCTCAGTTGGAGGCAGGCATGGGCCGGTGCTGGGATTCCTCATTCCTACCAAATCCCTCACCTTTATCCACTGCACCTGGAGGCCAGTGGGGTTTGAACAAGCCAGGGGATGTTTGTTGGGGACAGGCAGTGAGCCAAGCAGTGCCTGCATCCAAGGCTGTGAGGGGAAGTTACCAAACCCAGCTGGGGTAAATCCTTTAGTTGTAACTCCATTGGTCTAAAACTGTGGGGAACTTCACCCTGTGTTGGTTCCTCAGGGGTTGGCCGTTAATAGCAATATCCACAGCCTTTCACTTTCCAGAGCACTGCAATCCAAACTGAAAGGTTGTGTTCCAGTTCCTCTTGCCATCCCTTTGGGGCTGTTTGTACAGGGGAGGATTGCCAGCTCCTCCACTGGCCCCCCCAAACCTTGTACCCAGCAGGGAAACTTCTACTAACATGCGTTTTGCTCTTTGATCTAATGCAGGATCAAGATTCCTTTTTCATTCCAGGTCAATTTTCCTCTTTGTCTCCATTTCCACATCTTTCCCCAAGCCCTGTTTCTTTCACACCTGGCTGCAGTTAACCAGCCTTGAGATTAATATTGTCCTTTCATCTCCATGCTGCTTTCTCAGATATGGGTGGGAGAGGAGTTTCCCTCATGTCTGTTGTTTCTTTTCAACACAGGCCCCAGAAGGGTATGAACATCCAGCTGCTATGGTTGCCAGTTGTAGCTCCCCATCCCAGCAGGGTTTTGGGGGTAAGGATGCTGCAAGTCAAACCTCACAGCACTTGCAGCAATGCTCGGAGCAAACAGTACCAAAACACCAACACAGCACTGGCCTAACTATGACTTGCATCAAGACTGGAACTGGTGCGTGGGAGACCATAGCACACAAAGCAGGATGTGCAGCTCTACAGAAAGGCTGGGATTCATTTAAGAAGGGCAAGGAAAATCAAATGAAAGCTGAAAGGATCCTTTTCTGCCTAACCCCCTGCATGAATCAACAGAATCAATCAACATCCAAAAGCTCTCAGGCTGAAGCTTTTTTCCCAGCACATGGGTGGAGAACAGGCCACAACAAGAAGGTGGTTAAATCATTGGTGCCATACATTGTGTTTCTGCTTGGGGATCTTGTTCTGTAGCAAAACAGTCCATTTCTAAGGCATCATTACAGCTCTGTGTGGAGCAGCCTTGTGGCTGCTGGGTTTAGTATAGGGCTCCTGTCCTACAAAACAGAGCAGAGCCCACAGTTTCAGGGGAAGACAGGACAGATTTGTGCCTCTGCAGGCACTTTCCAACCCTGTAAGGTGTGAAATGGCTCCTGCTGTTTTCTTCCGATGTTGGCCCTTGGTGGGGTCTTGCATCAGTCACTGGAGATGCTGCAAACCCATGGCCAGAATTAGACTGGTATAAAAGTGGCTTTGCAGGCTGTGCTGAGGGCAGGGAAGAAATCCAGATGGTATTTGGCCCATGCAGCAAGAAGAAAATCCCATAGGGAATATTTTGCAAGACTTTGGGGTTTATCTCATTTGACTTGGGTGCAGGAGGTTCTCTCCAAACCAAACCTAAATTTGATTTAAGGAGTCAGACAGACAAAACCTGTTTAACCTTTGCTCAGCAGGGATAGCACCTGCTTAAAACTCCACAGGGTACTAGAAAAAAAGAGAGACTAATTTTGCATAAGCTTTTTATGTTTTAATTTAAAGTATTAATTGTAATTAAACATGGAAACTGGAGAAAAGCTAGAGAGGTTTGAGGCTTGCAGCCTTTGTAGCTAGATAATGCCAAGCTTCTGGCTTTTTCTGGAAAATACTAGCAATATATAAAGAAAACAGACAAGAGCAAGTGACAAAAGGATTTTTCCATCCCCAAATGTTCCTTCTAAAGACAAAAGAAGTGACCAACAACAGTAATTTTTGGTTACTCAGAGGATGTGATTTATGCTGGGATTATTGTGGCTTTAACTGGTTTTATTCTAGGAATTGGCATTTTAAACTTGAAGCAATTAGTTTCTCTACCTGAGGAAGATCTGTCCAATTAGCAGCTCATCAGGCCAGACCTTTCCTTTTGGCTGCTTCCTCAGGTTCCTGCTCTCCCCCTGTGACCACACTGTCTACAGCCAGCGCTGATTTCTGCAGTAATTGCACAAGCCAATGTGTCATGTGAGAGCTTGAACTCTTTACATTGTGGAAAGCCAGAGCCTCTCAGAAAGAGCTATTTCAAACAGCTCTGTCAATCTGGATGATTTATTTTTGCTCCCTTATGCAAACACAATATTGGCAAATGGCTTGATACCATTTAGCAGGAGCAAAGCTGAAGGTGGATGGACAAGAGCAGCATTAGGAGGCTGCAGTTCACAGCAGGGAGCTCATCACTGTTTCCAGCCCTGCAATTCCTGCAGCTCACTGGGACATCTTTTAAAGGCTTGGGACTTCAAACATGCAAGAAATAGTGAAACAGTGAAAGTGTGGTAATGGGCAGCATGTTGGGCAGCTTAAATATGTTCCCTTTGGGTCCCTGTGGTGTATGGTGGCTTTTCCCTGCATCCAGCCAGCTCTCCTCCAGCAGTGCCCATACCCCAGTGGCTTGCAGGCAGCTTTCACTGGCAGAGGGGCCAAAGACTGCCAAGTCTGGGCATCATTTTAAGTCCCTGCAGTAATGTCTGCAATCTGAGCTCCTTCTTGCATGTCTTTGGTGGCCACACAACCACTTCTCCAAGTGGTGTTGATGCCACCCCAAAGTGTTCAGCTTGGTTTTCTCAGGACCCGTAGAATACACATACTGTTGTTTTTACTACCCATGTGCAATTGTTCTGCTGACTTTTGTTTAATGAAAGCCAGGGCCAGCAGGAACTTCATTTCAAGTCCTTGCAGGCCCAAGTATGTCTTGCATGTTCTTTATCACACAGAGGCTTGAAGAGCTTTAGTCCCTATCAGCTGAGCAGGAGATTCATCGCCCATCCTTGTCCTTGCAAAGCAAACACATCTCCTCCAGACACTTGTTTTTTTCCCTTTGAACTGATCCGGTGTCTTTGCAGAGCACTGCTCTCAGGTAGAACATGCACCAGCACCTCCCCACAGCTCCTTGTTACAGCACAAAACCTCCTGAATACCTGAGATGCCCAGACCTGATTTATGAGCTCTGCAAAGCCAAAGGCTAAGAAGGACGAGCTCTCTACATGCTGCGGTTACACAAAGCAAGGATCTGCATAGGGAGAGGGGGGAGCCTGTGCTTTTCCTGGGCAAGTTAGAGCAGAAATGACCTCACAGAAATCTGGAGCCAGGCTCCTGGAGACATTGACCAAACCAGCCAGCAAACTGATCCAAAGTGGAGAACACACTCGTATTCCCATCCTGTAGTTACGTTCTAGGGTTTATACAGGCGTATTGCCACATCTTCCTAATTTGCTTATGGCATTTAGTGTGCACATTGCTTTGTGCCTTTTACTTTGTTACTTGTTTTTGTGATAATGCTGCTGACTGCTCTGGAGGCCACAAGATTCATAACTTGATGCCGTTACAGGCAGTACCTCATTTTCAGGAGTCTGGAGAGGCCTTTGATGATACCCTGCTCAGAGCTTGCTTTGAACTGTGCAAAGAGCCTGGCACAATGTATGGACAGAACACTTATACAGACCCACTGGTCTGCTCAGAGGCAGCAACAGACAAATGCATCCTGACCCATCAAGGCTGCTTTGTAAGCCATGCATGTCCCTTCCGCTGTCTAGCTCTGAAGGACATGGTGACAACTGATGACAACCCATGTTGAAGCTGGGAGAGCAGGACAGGATCCTCAAGCTGGATCATTTCAGTGCTTATTGCCCTGGCTGCAAAGGGCAGGCAGGGAATCGGTTCCAACAAGAGGTGTTGAAAAGTGCTCTCAATACAAAAAGGGAATTATTTTCCTCACATAATGCATCATCCTGCTGGTTTCCGCTGTCTGAGGCACTGTCCCTCACCCCTCATCCTTCCCCTGCTCAGCACCTCGCCAGCTCCATCCGAAATGTGCTGCTGCTCAGCTCTTTTACTGGCCAACACCACTGCCATTGGTCCTGGTGCCCACGGTGGGTAATTGGATGGTGCTGAAAGTGCTTCCAGCTAACCCAGACCCAGGACAAGCTCTACAAGGCATGTATTTAACTCGACTAAGGCAACAGGTACATTTCCTGCTCCAGCAAACCTTGACTGAGCTGACTTTCAGCGACAAGGTGCTGGCACAACTCTTCATGTGAACATGAGGTACCTTGCAGTACAGGACAGTGTATGAAGGACAAGTACCTTGAAAGGACAGTGTATGAAGGGCAAGTTAGTTATATTAGGAAGGAGAGGCTCAGGCAAAAGGAACTCTCATTTCTCACTTCCCTGGTCTGTAATTCAATGTAAGGATTCAAGTGTGGATTTATCTTTGCATTGTGCAGTTTAGGTGAAGAGCAGGGGATTTGCCAGCATTTCTTACCCCACCTGATTCAATCAGAGCTTTTAATCACCACCATCTCTTGTGCCATCCATCCCCAGGGCAAGTGATGGCAATCCAAGATAGGCACAAAACTTGTATATTCAGTAAATATGCAGGGCAAAAAAACTTATAGGTATCTGTACAAGAATCCCTCAGTTATATTTCAAGGTCTGGTAATCAGGGCAGCATTCTTTTGTTGAAGATCTACAGCGCTCACTCTTTATAAATCCTGTGCTGCTGAGCTCTGATGCCTTAAATAGGTCTCCAGCACAATGAGGATGGACTGGCACATTTCACAGCTTTTGTACAGCAGGTGAAATATTAGCAACTCCTTTTCTTAGTTTTTAAATAAAGACTCCCAATATCAAGGGGACAGTTTTGTTGTTGGATGTATTTTGCTTCAAGGCAGTTTGTCAACATCAATACTCCTTGTATTAAACTTCCTCATACCTGTATCTCATTTTGGGTGTATTAATTTATCTGCCTCAGAGGATCCCTTTATTAGTTCTATCCACAATTCCTCGGCAGCTGTTTTGCACCCTTGAAGCAGTTCCCAGCCCATGTCATACCCCACCCTTAGTGGCTTCTTCCCAAACCAAACATATTTAGTGCCTTTCATCTTTCACACAAATCTTCAAATAAACAACAGTTTTATTGCCTTTAGCTGGGCTTGCCCTCTCTTTGGAGAGGCTTTTCTACCTGCAGCTTCAAGGGCTCACCCTTCTATGGTAACAGACCCCCATGCTTCTCTTTGTGCCATTCAAACACAGGTGCTCATGGGTTTGGGGAGAAAAATGCAATGGTTTTGGCTTGAGGGTTGAAAAACATCAATCTTGGTGCCTGTGTGTCTTCTAGAAGGGCTGAGTTCCCACGCCTGCCCCTTCCCATCACCTCCAGCCATCAAAGACCAAAGCTTGGGGAGATGCATCGTGACTGCTCAGTGCTGCCTGGGGACCATGCTGGGTCCGTGTGTGGCTCCCATGATGTGAGTCCTTCCCAGGCAAAGCCCAGCATGAGCTTCCTCGATCACTGTGGGTCTTCCCTTGCCACCGCTGTGAATCACCATTCATCTTCTGGAGATGAAGGCACGACTGCTGCAGTGGCACCAAAGGAAAGGACAACTGGAGGGGAGCCACGAGTCAACACATGGCCAAAGGATCACATCTCCAGCAGCCATCAGGAGTGATCTTTTAAGGAAGACTCATGAAGCATGAGGTGTGATCCCGTCCCACTTTGTTCCTTCCAGCCTCAGGCTCACAAAGACATGCTTCCTGAGGCAGAGGCTGCACCAGGGCTCCTGCAGTTAATAACAAACCCTTTCATCTGAGCTCTGTTTGAACTTTAATGCACACATAAAAGTTGTCTCGACAACATCCCCTGACACCGAGTGCATGATGAGCACTGGTGTCTGTGAAAGAACACTTCCTGCCTTTGTTTCAGGCTGTCTGCTTGAGTGCTCACTAGACAGTGAGTCCAAGTCCTCTCCCATTCCCAATCCTGCAGCCCTAGGCCCTGGCAGGATGACCAGACCCTCTCAGTGCTTGGGATAGGCACATGGAGCAACATTACCTCATGTCCCTGGAGTTCTTTTTTATTCTCACTTCCTAACTCTGTATTTCATAAGCCTGAAAATGCTTGTTCTAAAAGGTTGGGTTCAGGATTGGTTCCAGGTCAGGCTGGACACAGGGACTTGGAGCAACCTGGACTAGTGGCAGGGGGTTGGAACTGGATGAGCTTTAAGGTCTCTTCAACCCAAACTATTGCAGGATTCTATGATTCCAAGACACTTTGCCATCCATGTCCATCTCCTCCAGACTGTGGTTGCTGACCTTAACCAAGAGAAGATTCATAGGCAAACTCTGCAGACCACTTCACCCCATTATTAACTACTTTACCAGTGTTCTCTTGCTCCTAAACAATTATTACCACCCTGTGGGAAGCTCAGTGAGACCTGACCCTGCTGAAAACCCAAGGATACAAGGTAATGGAAGCTCAGGACTGACCTTGCACAAAAGCTGTGTGTTTCTCCCCAGGATGCTCTTCTTCATCTCTCTGCTCACTGTATCCTCTACAACAGTTTCTCCAACACATCTGGACCTTTACCGGTACCAGCATCCCATTTACCATCTCCCATACCACAAGCATCACTGCCGTGTTGTGCAGTGGGTTGCACATATCTGCTGGTAGCACTTGATCTCATCAAGAACCCTTCACAGTTCCTGAAGGTCTCTGTATCCCACAGCTGGAGCTTTGCTCCAAGACACAATGCATTATCTGGCAGCAAATCCTTGTGCTTGCTCGCTGTGAAGAAAAGCTCCAGCATGGGAACTTCTCCAACCTAGCCTGCAGCAAACACAGATGCAAGTAACTCATTTCTTCTCTGTGCTACTGCCTTATCTGTCTGTAAAGGCACTTTGCAGTACACCACGGGGCCTGCATGTCCCTGGCAAGCTTCCTGCAGGCATCACAGCCTTCTCCTTCTTCTGCCATCGGCATCCCACTTGTGAATGTTCTGTTGACTTGACTTATTGAGGTTTTGTGTTTGATTTGCCAGAGTTTATTCTCTCCTGTTTCCTTCTTTGGCCACAGCTGTCACTTTTTGAATGATCTCTTTTGAATCAGTTAATGGCACAGGCTATTCTGCTGCTCAGCCGTGCTGGCTGAGAGATGTTTTCTTTAGATTACTCTAATTCCTCCACTAAGAGTCTCTAATGCTGTACTCGCGAGCCTCTGTGCTCCTCGGCACACACATTATCCTTGTAACTGCATTCTGCACCTCTGTTTTCTTCCTTTGTGTCTATGTATTTAGATGTTACAGTGGTGACGGGGTTTGGCTTTATGAGGATGTTGGGCTCAAGCATGTAACACTGCAGATTCTCTCTTCCAGTGTTAAAACAGGCACAATGCTTGAGAACAAATCAAGGCTTGCCTCTTGTGCATTTCTCATTGTTCAAGACATCACTGACTGTCTTACCTAAAATTCCAGTATAACATCTGTTCAGCATCACTGAAGTCTCACTTTCCTACCAGGTTTTCCTTTCCTTTCTAAGCTCTGCTAGCATCTCATGTCCATTTCTTCCTCTTTGGGGTGTGTGTATCAACAGAATAGCCAGAGCACCATCCTCACCTTCAGGAAGGAAAGCTTCTGAGCTCTGCCATGTGTGCACCCAGAAGTGCAGGTCTTGAAGCAACCTTCACCCCTCCACCTCTTTGCATGCCTGAGCATCCCTCCCCTGGCTCTGGTCAGGGTCCCTGCGCACAGAGCATCTCTGCTACAGCCCTTGGTCAGCCATGACCAGATGATCTCTCTAGTCCCCTTCCAGCTGAAATACTCTCTTCTCAAGCATGGAAGAGGGACTGCAGCAGAGCATCTCTTTCCCCTTAACCATGTTGGATGCCTTCCTGCTGCTAGACATTTCTTTTGGCTGCTAGCTTATATCAGCAGCATGAGCAGTGCTTCCATCATACAACCATGCGGATACTCCTTGGGAATTGGGATATCCATCTTCTGCTCCCACCTCTACCCAAAGCTCACCCACTTTCCCATTCCCTTCGTTTTAACACATGCAAAACCAGAAATGGCCACTAGAATTCAAAAGGTGGAGGATGGTGATAGAGGAATGGACGCTGTCATGGCTCAGCTATACTCCTGGACCTGTCTGCAAGAGGAATGCTTGGATCCCAGGGCTCAGGTGCTGGTGGATGTGGGATAAACAAGGCAACCATTTGCAGAATAAGAGTTTAGAGACAAAGACCAGCAACAAGAGAGTTGTAATTCAGCTTTCTTTGTTAAAAAAAACCAAAACCAGAACAAAACAAGAACCCAAAACATAGAACAACCCAAACATTTAACAGATTTGTTAACCACAGACATAAAAGAATCAAGAAATACTCGAAAAAATACATTGCAGGAGACATCCTGTTTTACAAGGCAATTTGATTAAGTTACTACTGGCTGAGCAGCACTCGGTCAGTTGTGGAATAGCTGTGTTGACAGGAACACAAACAGTGTAAATAGACAGCGCTTACTGTAGAAGTATTAAGACTAAAAGATATTTACCCCTTAAAATAAATAGAATGTTATCTATAGCAACATTTAAATTAGTACAATATTTTTAAAGCAACCAAATATAACAAAATTGTAAATCAGATCTAGATTTTCTTCTATACGCTAAGATTTTTTTTTGTGTTAAAAAAACCAAACAAAACCCAACAAAAATACAAACTTTAGAAGAAAGATATCTCTGAAAAGTCAAATTATTCACTGGCAGTGAATCTCACCCTCCTTTTGTTCTGCAGGCCAGCACAAGGTCTGGGTACCACTTCATATTCTCCCTCTGCAAGGACTTAGGTGGGACACAGACCTCACCCTGTCCTCTGAACTAAGGAGTTGTTCCCTACAAGTGATGTTCATCCCAGTGCTGGGGATGCAGCCAGACCCCACAGCACCACTGGCTAGGATGCAGGAGAGCATCCGAGTGCTTGCAGAGCCCCTGCGCCAAGATGAACATCACCCAGTGGGAACAATTTAGGTGTAGATATAAAGTCTCTTTTAGGCCATTTAAAAATTAATTCAATAGTTAAAAAAATACTTGTTTTTTTCTCATTAACACTTCAACAGCTGGAGGAAGCAATACCCCTTGTCACACAAGAACAGGGGGCTAAAAGCAAAGAAACAATCCTCTGAACACTGGTTCCTTAGGGGCCACCTAACCCAAGTCACATTTCCTACCACTACATATTGTGGGTGAGAGCATATGCCCCAAACTGAGAGCTCTTGATTCCACCAACCCCAGCAACATCCCATGCACATCCTCCCACCCCAGCTACTAGTTCCAGTTCAAACTGTGTAAACTGGGAAGAAACATCTTACATATGGGCAAAACCAATGTAACTCCTCGAGGAGTGACCAGAAATGGAGGTGCATCAGCATCCCTCAATGCCATGGTTCCCAGCGGAGGCATGGAAGCAGATTCCCATCACCACAGGGAGGCAATGGAATGCATCAAAGGCTGCTGCACTCCCTGGTCAGGAGCCAAGTGGCGCCAGCTCCAGCCACGCTGGCCCCTTCTGCAGCCAGCAGACCTCGACAAGAGCCCCAGGGGGAACTGGAGCCGTCTCATTCTGGCTGCCCTTTCTCAGGCTCCAGTAGGAAGCTTTGTTCCAGCCCTTTCTCAATGGCCAAGGCTGCCCTCCCCTTTGATATCATTATAAAGGGAGTTGCGCAACCGGTTGATGGAAAAGCTGGCATCCCACAAGAACAGCCCCAAACAGCCAGTGTTGTGCAACAAACAACAACATCTGGCTGTTTCCTTATTACTTTACTTCTATTTTTTGTTAAAGCCCAAGAACACTGAAGGGATGGGCATCTTCCCAGGCTGAGTGAAAGCCTTCCCTGTGGTTCTCCACAGTGAGACCACTGTGGCAGGACTCTGCCATTGCAAACATCTTCCCATGGTTGGGAACTCACATCCATAGGGAAGAGCTCTGCTGTGACACTGCTGCCCCTCAAGGGCTCTGCTGTCTGTCAGTCCCACAGAGAGATGCCAGGAGAGGGCTTGAAGAACAGAAAAACCCACTTTGTAAGAGTTTCCATCAGTTGAAGGGTCTTTAAAGCTTGTTCAACAGTGACAGAGCCCCTTTGAACTTAGTATCCATGGAGGATGCTATTAAAAACAAGAGACGGAAAACACTGCAAATACTACAGGAAGTTTAAAACATTAACAAAAAAATCCACCCAGAATGACATATATCCCCTCATTTTTGACCAGAAGCAGTCTGCAGGGCTGGTTCCCCTGACTATAGGAAAGAAGGTTTCTCATTTATAAAGAGGAACCCAATGGATAAGCAAATGCCTGGCGGCTGGCTCCTGCCTGTTTAGCAGTCCCTATGGGATGCTATTCCATGAACATCCCTGACTGCCTGAGGCTCTAAATACTTCAGAACAAGGTAAGAGCAGTAACTGAAAAGGGAGGGTTAGTACAAGGACCAAGGGGCTACTTGCGGCACAGCCATCACTTGCAGAAATACCCAGCCATGGCTCCAGGGTTGGATTCAATGATCCTGAAGGTCTTTTCCAACCTCCATGATTCCACTGATACAGATGCTCTGGCTGCATCTGCACAATACTGTCACATGAAATAGACTCACATGGTACTTTGTTTAACTGTAGCTACTGTTTAGGAAAGTCAATTCATGGTCACTGTGTCTGTGTGTGTTCTTTATAGGAAAGGTGTATCTCCGCTGGTTGGTGATACAGATCTCCACGTGTGACTGACCATGGCCTCAAAACACAGAAACAACAGAAAAATCCCACATCCGGCACTGGGAATGGTGAGAAATTCCCTGTGAAGTCTCTGTTTTTCCTTGCACCTCATCCCACATTTGAGGAAACCAAGCAGCAAGGAGCTCTTTGATGGGATGCATCCTCTCAACATAGATTTGAGCATGGCAAGCCTGATGGAAGCAGACACTCCTGGTGCTGATTTAAGTTACAAGCTGTCACGCAAGTAGATCCTGTTAGTTTCACCATTGGAAAAATTACTTTCTTGTGTTTTCTTTATAAAATGGAGTGAAGTTTTACCCCTTTCCTCATTATCTCCTTAATCCCCAGGAAAAAAAATAAGCCAGTCTCTTACAGCCATATCACCATGGTTGGGGGGGGAGACTATCAGGGGCAATGAATCAGGGATAAATCAGGTTTTTGCAAGGTAAACTTTGCAATGTGAACTGTGACTGACCAAATTAAACGTTTTTGTCATTCTGTGCTGGTACCTGGCTCAGTTTCTTCCTGAACCTCTATTGCCAGGAGATGCTGGTGAGATCATGAAACATGCAGCATCAATGCCAGAGCCAGCAGGTTAGTACAAGAGAAAGATCCTTAGCAGCAAGTGAAAAACCATGAAAATTCATAAAGAGCAAGCAAGCGAGTGAAAGATTTGATTAAGATCAGTTAATTAATAAAAAAATATTTCTCAGTGTGACATCTCCTCTTTGAAACCAGTGTAAACGGTTCACCAAGAGGGAATCATATAGTGATGGTCTTCACTGAAACCTCATTTAAAGATGTGTCCAAACCAAGCGATCCCCATGTTTTAGAAAGATTTGGACCCATTTCTGAGCTCTCCATGGACTGGACTCGAGTGCTAATTTACATTGGATTGAGGTGGCTGAGAGTTATGATCTCTTTCCTTTGCACTGCAAGTGGTTCTGCTGGCATCTGTTAGCACTAAGAGCCCCTGTGCTGAACCCAGGCCCTGCTGGGCACTGGCCCCCAGACCAGTACAGCTAAAACAGCCTGCAGACCAAGTGGAAGGTGATAAACTGAGGTTCTCCCTCCATGAAACAGGTCCACCATAAGCAGTGATCTCCCATCACTCCCCTGCCAAAACCTCTCAGCCTTCAGCTGCAAGAGGATCCCAAAAACTGAGGTCAGGTTTTATGGTTCATGACCTTATTTATGCAGACTCCTCTCCACAGGCACTGGATCTGAGATGCTCCAATTCATTGCACTTAGGTCCCCTGGACAGCCAGGCACTGGCCATGAACTTTGGGTTCTTCTGTGCTGTAGATATACCCAAACCAGCTGCAACTCCTCAGAGGTTAACTGAGCTCCAGGAGAGCTTGATGCTAACACATGCAGAGAGGCACAGGACTGGCTTAGGTATCTCTACATTGTGCTGCCATGGAATAAGCAACCTGACAGCAAAGGTTCTCATTGTCATGATTGTCTCACCTATTCCTCCTGCACTGCCTCAAAGCAAAGACGAATGGTTGGTGAAGCAATAGCAAAGAGCAGCATGCAGACACTTGCTGACATAGCCACAGTCACTGTCACACACTTGAACAGAAGCTGCAACCTGCTATAACACACAACCCCTTTTTTTTTGCTAAAGAACTTAAAAGAACAAAGCATGAGCTAGTACCATTGGTGTTCTTAATGCCTTGTCATCCAAAATAACTGTCTACTACAAGGAGAATCCATAGAATGCATTAGCTCCTGGAGGATCCGGGTTTCCAAACAGCTTAGTTTACAGGAATACTGAGGAAAAAAGGTAGTTTAACAACCCATTCGCACAAAGCACAAGCACAAAGATCTGTAATAGAGACTGAAGCAGCTCACTTGTGGGGAAAAGATGCGTTTGATTTCCAAGTGACTATCACCTCAAGTGCAGAGGCATCATGAGCAAACTGCTCACAACTGCAGCTTTGAGGTGATGCTTTTGACCACATAAAGCAACATGCTCCTTAGAGGACAGTTTTGACTACTCAGAAGTAGAGGAATTTTGGGTGCGCTCAGGGGATGGGACTGCACCACCACAACAGCAAAACAAGACTTCACATGCAGAACATGGTTTGTGCTCAGAGACTGCTCCCTAAGCATAAGGATGTTGGTGGGGGCATCTCACCAAGCCAAACCTGATGATGCTGTTTTGCACAGAGGAGGACCAGGGCCCCAGTCCCTGCTTCTTAGAGCAAAACAGACCATCTACAGCAGACCAAGATTAAACCCAGGCTCCAGCATCGGGGGACATCTGCCCTTTTCTACACCCCCAGTCCCAGCTGGTCCCATCTCCACTGCATGTTGTAGAAGATACAGACACAGGGCACAGCAACAGGCAATGCACAAGCCAGCCCCAAGGGAACAAGCTAATAGAATCCCACACTTAATTTTCTCTTTGCAAATGGTTTATGGGCAAACATGAATCACACTGAGGGCAATGAACAGGGTAATTTGGATACCACGATGCTGCTCATCCCATGCTGGATGATAGCCTGTCTACAGAGAAACATGGAGTGAGCAAACCAAGGACTGGGCCTTCTGCTAAGTGCTATTCCCTGGGTTTATCAGGAGGAAGTCCACCCTCAGGCCTGTACCTGCCCCACTGCTAATTCATGGGGACACAGGATGGGCATTGTGGTGAAGAGCATCCCAGAGGGCCGACTCAACAGCAGGGAGATGGCTTGGATCTGAGAGTTCAAAGCCAGACAGTGGCAGGGGATCCCCGAGTGCTCTAGTCAGGAATGCAATGAAAATCAGACAAGACCTCCCCACATTGTTTCTCTGACACTAATTCTGCTCTGCCTTGTCTCAAGTCACTGCCAGTGGACAGAATCCAAAGCATCCAGCAGCATGTGTTTTGGTATGACTTTGTGTGTGTGTGTGAGCCAACATCAGCCAACCTTTGCTTCCCAGCCACCCCCTGTTGTCCAGGGAAGGCTGGAGGACTGGGCTCAGGACCATCCTGTGTCTCTATGGCAGCCCCAGACCCAGGTACAGGCACATTTGTAGGGCTGGCAACACTCAAACTGGGCTTGGGAGCAGATCTGCTGTCATCTGGGGGATCCCAGACCCAAACCCAAGCCAAGTCAGCCTACACAGGACTGGAACACAGCCCTCAGTATCACACACACACACACACATGGATGCTATCAGACTTCCTGCTGCTGGACAGGCAGGACCCCTTTGGAAGCTCCCGGCTGGAATTCCTCCTCCTGGCTCACATTCGCATCAAGAACTTCTCATCACAGGGTTGCCCATCTGCCAGGCTAAAGGGTGGTGACAGAGGGACTGGTGGAGACAAGGCAGAGCTGGTGGCACGGTGTCAGACACGAAGCAGCTCCGATGGGGTGCTCCAGTGCCTGGGATTCGTTTCGAGGGATCAGAAGCGTTTTCTCCTTGTGTCATCTTAAGAGTAATATTGTGCGTTTCCTCAAGCTGAATGTCTCTGCTTTTCCTGCTTAGGATTCTTGTGGAACCACTTCCATCAGTTTCTGGCACAGGACTGTAGCGGAGACTAGGGGGAAGAAAGCAAAGTACAGGTCAGAGATTGCACATAAAGGCCCAACATATATCTTGGTCTTAGTTCATGATCCTCTGCCACAAAAGGGTTCGTCCTTTTGCCTCCCCACCATGACTGTGAGCAGGTTTAGTACAAATACAGTGTACAGCAAACGAGCAGTGGGCTATTACTGACTCATGCCCAGAACTTAAACAGGATATATAAAATATATACATTCATATAAGATGGAACACAGGGAACTTTGCTTCTGCAGTACTGCCCTGAGAGGCTCCAGTACCTCTTGATCCCAGATCCTACCTGCATGGTGATACGGTAACTACATTTGGATGCTGTAATTGCAAGCAGCCAAAACTGAGTCAAGCACAGCAACAGGAATTACCATAGAAAATAGCAACTGATGCTTTTACTTCCTATTTTGACAACCCTGGCTGTATGCTAACGCAGCTTCTTTAATGGCTCGAGTACCGATGACAAAGCCAACTCAGCCTATGAACCCAAGGCAGAGCCCACTGCCTTGCACAGAGCAGGTGGAGAGCAAAGGAAGCATTTCAGGTGCCAGTTTGCACAGGAAAGGTGCTAACCTGAAGTTAACTTTATTTTTCCACCCATTAGTTTAGGTGGCTTGTGTCCAAGCACACCTGTACCTTCTGCTGCTTCCCCGTGTGTTTGGAGATCACAAGACAGTCTAGCCAGGTAGAGCTAACACTAATACTAAATGCACACAGAGTCCAGTTCAGTTGGAAGTGACTAAAGTCTTTGCAATACATGAATATACACATGATAGGAGTTCTTATGTTCCTAACTGGGCATCTGCAGGATTATCATTCGGTGTTCCCAGCATATTTTCTATATTCTCCTAACAAACCTCTGAGTGTGCAGAAAACAATTAATATGGTAATTCACCACTCAGGCACTGCAGAAATGGCTTTTCCAGGAACAGAGCCTAATACTCTGAATAAAACAGTGAGTGTGAGAGAGGGAGAGACCAGAGGGGGAGAATAATAACAAGTCCTAAGCACTGTTGAAAGGCTTTTTTCTTCTTCATAAAATGCATCCAGCTAAGGCTGAGCATTTCTCCTTGTCTGCTTTTCTAGGTCAGGCTGTTGCATGAGAGATGGGGGGGCCATGGTGCAGTTCTGTTACTTGAACACATGGATTGACTTTCTTGATTCAGGTGCTCAGGCAGAGGTTCCATGTGCCAAGCACAGCCCCTCCATCCCTTCCAAACACCCCATGGGGTAGTGTCAGCTGCTGGAAAACCTTATATGAAGATACCTTAAAAATAAACCTCATAAGAAAAACCTCTGCTCTGGTGCCCCATTTTGATGCCAAAGAGAGCTTTGACTGGATCAGAAATGTTAGCACTGGCTAAGAGATGGATTGGGACTAATTATGAAGTTACAGCAATCAAATTGAGGCCAACTGTGCTCAGACGGTGACCCTGTTAGTTCTTTTCCCTTCCTACACCACTGGAAAAGGATTCTCTGCTGACAAAAGGTTTGACCCTGTGCTTTGACAGGAGGTACAAGAAAGGCAGCAATGTGCTCAGCAAATTATGCTCCACTGCGTAACAGCCACCAGTTTGCCAAGATAAAGAATACCCATGGTATTTGGCCCAAACTTTGCAATTATCACAAGGCAGGGTGAGTTTTGGGTGCTTGGTAGATAAGGTAATCATCAGGTTAAAACTTGTTTCCATTAAAAAAGAATTAATCAGGACTAAGACACTGGAAGTCTCCATTCTGCAAAGGAGAGCCAGTGCTACTAGCTGTAGCATGCTCACCAGGAAGCTGCTATTTCTGGAGCAAAAGCCAAGGCTGCACCTTTGCTTTTCACTGGTAATACTTACAGATGAGTTGGACAACCCATTCGGGCTTGTTTTGCCACCAGACCCCGAAGAAGTAAACAGGGATCCCACTGAAGATGATCGCAAAGCCAATGGCACATTCCTTCGGTGTCATCCAGAAGGAAACAGCAATGAGAAACAAGCAGGCCAGGATGAAGAAAATGGGCAGGCAGATATTCACCTGAACAGGGACCCAAAGAACACGTTAGAAGCTATATCAGGGGAATGGGGTATGCTCTCCAGTCAAGGTTATCTACTGTACAGCCCAGGGAGGGAAGGAGTTCATGTTCCCCTATGGATGCCTACATGGACAGTGCTGCTATCTGCCCCAGTGCTCTGAATAAGGGGACTATGGCCTTGAACTGCCATAGGGAAGGTACTGATTTACACAGTGCTCTTCCTCAATCCTGCAGAAAACAGACGTAGGCTAACACCTACCACATACATTTAAAACCAGCAAAACAAGGCATGGACACGTGCAAGTGCCAAGAGCCTTTCCCAACACCCTTTTCTTGGACCCCAATTCCATACTTGGATGATTCCTTATAAAAAACACTTGTACCAACAGCACCAAATTCAGCAGCAACCACAGTGCAAGCAGTGCTGCTTCTTCACAGCAGTTCTTAGGTTCCAAGCAGGGCACCCACTGACAGCAGCATGGCTTCTAGAACCAAAGCCCAAACCCAAATGAAACACCCTCAAGTTACTTTAGGAAGGCACTGGTATAGGTCTGTGAGGTTTGTTTCTCTCTGTGGCCTGGCAGAGACCTGCTGGGGACGAGTGAGAAACATGCCTTTAAGGAAGGCAGACATGCTTGTGGCTGACACAATCCTGGGCTCCTCCCAAATGGGATACGGTACTGCCAAGGACAAAGAGAACAGAGCTCTCCTCTCTGCAGGCGTGGGTTTGCATGCTTTATTAAAGAGCTATTTAATTGAATTCCACGATGTCACACAGCATTTCACTGTGAACCACAGCCTGGGATTTGCCCTGGGGAGTATGTCAGTCACTGAGAGCTTCCCATTGGGCTACACCACCAGAGCATCACGCATCTCTAGCACCCAGAACCTGCTCTCTGATGTCCCCCCTGGTAGCTCCTTGTCCTCCTGCACTGATTTGCATCCAGCAGGTTTCCATGCAGCAGGTTGCTTACAACACATTTCCTCCTCACACTTGCAATCCCAGTTCTTCCATAGAGGATAACCAGCTTGTACTTGCTAACCTTCCCTGGTGCCAAGAAGGGACTTGGGGAGGAACCACCATGCAGCTATCACACTGTTCTCACCTTGATGGGCCTTTCTAGCTCTGGTTTCTTGTAACGCAGCCACATCATGCCGATGATGGCCAGAGCCACGCAGAGCCAGTTGAAGAAGCTGAAGAAGTTGATGACTGAGAAAATGTTGTTGGAAAAGGCGTAGAGCAGGGTCATGATGCACTGCATGCAGACAAAAAGAAAGGCATTAGCAAAGGGAGCAGGTAAACCCAAGTGTGTTATAACACTAAATACAGGTGTTTCAGAACTATCTGCCTGGGAAAGAATCATATTGGTTAGTTTTTACTTCTTTTAAGTTATTGTCAATTGGTGTCCACAGTGATTTCAAAGCAGAAGTGGAGTATGAGGATACGATGAGAAGGAGAAGGTCTGTCCTCCCCTGTTGGTACATGCAGGAGTGGCTCTGTCTGGAGGTGGTGCACAAGTAGCCCCATCCAACCACTCCGATGGGATCCTACCCTAACCCATTCCTCAATACCACATTGATCCTCATCACCAGAGAGCCAGGTGCTTACCGTAAAGACAAGGGATGGCACAGGAGTGAGGAGCCTGGGGTGAATCATAGACAGGATTGAAGGCAAATGTCCTTCTCGGGATCCCACAAAGAACAGCCTGAGATGGGGGAGACAGAGCAGTTATCACCTCTGCAACCTTCAGTCCTGGGCTGGGGCTTGTCTTCAGCACAACACAAGTGGGGACAGCTCAAGCTCAGCCTAGATGTGTGCTAAGGCAGGAGGCTGAAAGGCTCAGGCTACATGCAGGTTTTCCACCTTAGCAGTGCTTTGCATAGTGCAAAGAGTAGCACCCTTTTGCTAGTACACACACACACAGTGGAAAGTCCCTGTCTTAGGGAAGGAAGGCTGGAGACGGCCAAGGAATGCAAGAAAGGATGTGTTTATATCCTCCTTTCCAGAGAGAGCAATTAAGTGATTTTCCTAAGACAACCTGGGAGACGTGGGTCAGAGCTGGAACCGTCTCAGTCCCCTTCCTGCCCTGTTCTTTCTTGAGGGATTCTCAGCCCTAAAGTTTCATAAGTTTCTGCTTTTCATTAAAGCCACTTTCTCAGGCAACAGCACTTAGCCCCAGGCATGTGTTTGCTTATGTTCCACTAACTTCAACAGGATTTTGCCTGAGAAACGGAAGACCAAGACCACTCAAAAGTGTTCCTTTAAACTGGATATGGTTTTGAAGTCTTACTTGGTTTTCCCTTCATTCCCCACACAGCCTCCAGACCCTTCAGACTTTGTGCCTAAGCACAGCCACTCTTTGGAGGACAATGCCAAGCAAAGAGGGATTGAGCACGACTTGTATACAAGCCCACAAAATTAAGCAAGAAACCCACCGGGAAGAAGTGAAGAGAGATCCATTAACAGATCCAAAGCAGGATAAGCCAACAAAGACGGGTATGATCCAGGACATGACGCCAAGGTGGTAGTTCCCAAAATCCTAAATGGGGGGCAACAAGACAGACATTTCAAACCCAGAATGTCCAGAAGAAATCACAGCTGCCTACAAGGATTTAATACTTATAGACATCTGAGCAAGTGACATGGCTTAGTGCTGAAGCTGTTATGGAATTTTCCATATTGCCATTTGCTGCTCCTTTTTCCCAAGAAAGCAACATTGTGGAACCACAAAACATCATCAGCAATAAGCCCTTCCTTCAGAGTCAGGACACAATACTTATCATAATGGTTATCCAAAGGTTCAAGACCAAAGGGAAGCTGTGAGGAGATTCAGACACACAGCTATTGCCAGTTGCTGAGTAAGGATGTGGAATGCATCCCCTTGCAAAGTCAGTGACCTGGAGTTGTACTTTCATATCACAAACTGACCCCATGCTGCTTCCATGCAGTTTTACACCAATGCTATTAACACATTCATTTCAAGACTTGCAAAGGCAAGCAAGACAACCAGACAGACAGACAGCGGAATAACTCAATGCTGCACAGGTGCAGGCTGGAGCAGGGTCTTGCTACTAACCCAAAGGATGGAGCACATCATCAGAACAGCCCAGACCAGCTCATCCCTCATCCTGGGACTGGGAAATTCCCTTTGAAGCACTGAACAATCCTGCTCACACTCAGTTTGCAAGATCACATTGTGCTGCTTACTTCCAAAGCAGTCAGGATTTCTGACCAATATGGCATTTTGATTAATACAAGTATTATTTTCCTCTCTTAATTAAAACAAAGAAGATATAGAAAGAGAACAACCTAGTTCAGTATTGAATGCATGACCTTTTCACGTAAGTATCATGTGCTGGTAACTGATGAGAAGTCATGGGGCCAGCAGCAACCTTGCATATTGACCAGATAAAAGCAGTGGTAACTTGCCCACCCTCACTATTGTCTGTGATTAATCCCACTTGGTATCATACTATTCTTCCCTGCTCCCATCACAGTTGTTCTTTATCTCCTGTCAGACATCAGCTCTTTTGTATGCAGCCATGATCAGCCTGGAAGGAACTATGAGATGTATGGAGAGATTGTATGTCTGATTTAACCAGCCCTAGAAGACAGATGAAGCACATCAGAAATGCACCTAGCTTACCACAGCCACAGCTTCGGATGTCAGCATCTGCTCTGTTGACAGGGTGGTGAAGTAAGCCAAGTTTGTCAGCACATAAACCAAAGTGACCACAGGTAGTGAGATGATGATAGCCAGAGGCAGGTTTCTAGGAAGAAAACATATATTGCAATAGGGTGCTGCAGTTCAGAGAAGAGGGTTGTTGATGTCTTCATGCCACAGACCTCCAGTGCTCACTTAAAGTTGGCTTGAGCCATTTAGCCCTTTGGCTCTTCAGCATGTCCCCTTTCCAAGGCACACACTGTTCCCCTAGGAAAGGCCACGATGCCCACATGGGAACACACTGGAGCGTGACATATGTAGAGTGAAGGATTATGGCAGAAGGAACTTTCTGACTGTCTGGGCAAGCAGTAGTCCAATATCACTGCAAAGGCAATTAGCTAAAAATAACATCCAAGGCCAGTGGCATTAGCACATTTATCCTCTTCTGGGCACAGAACCATTCCTGCTAGTGGGTTTCTTGTGGGAGATGGAAAGATCAGAGATTTAGTGGGCAGATTTTAGGCTCTAACTGTGGAACTGATTGATGAAACTCAACAAAAACGAGTTCAGACACAGTCTGAGTCAATCTGTAATGATGAGGTTGTGCTGGTACAAATTTGCCTTTCCAAACAGTCTAATTTCATTTGCAAACGGAAACTGAAAAAGGAAACCCTGCTTGATACCATGTATAATTGGTCAAGTGGAGCTCAAAGCCACAGGAGGAAAGAGTCAAATACTGTGACTGAATTCAGGAAGAGATTAAAATAATTGCAAAATGGCAAAAAAAAACCCACGTTCTATAACTGTGTTTGTGAAGGAAAACTCGTATCAAATCTTATGCTTCCCAGCAGGCATTAATCACTGCCAGGGTCAGCCAGGAATGGGTTCTTGCACAAGTGACCCTGAAGCTTGTATCGACAGTGCCTCATCATTACCTTGTCTGCGACCAGAAGTGATTTAAGAGCAATGTCCTGGCTTTGGTGTTGCCCACCCTCACCTCACCAGGTGCCCTGCACGGCCCCAAAAGGCATGAGCAGTGCAGAAAGTGGCTATTGCTCAAGAGAAGAGGAAGGGCACATGACAAGCACATGTTCACACAAGTACACTTGTGGGAGTTTATACAAGACAGCAATAGAGCTACGAGTGTTTCTTCCTCGCCTGTAGTTCAGAGAGGTGCTGTGCCAGGGAAGCAGGACCTTCCAACAGCACTGGTAATACAAGCAGTACAGGAATGCAGTGTAAGCAGCAGCTCTTCTCAAAAGGAGATTATCATTCCCCCTTCCCCTACTCCAGCAAGGAACAATGCTGTTGATTTAACTTGTTTTCTACTTCCCCACAAAAAGATCTGGGTTTCTGGGCTGATCAGCAACCCCTGTTGCCTCAGAAGAGGCTGAGAACAGGTTCCCCCCCACCCAGGGGAAGCCATCACAGGACACACACTTACCTGTATGGATTTATCATCTCTTCTGTAACAAAATTCAAGTAATTCCTGTAATTTGAAAAGAACAGTGGTTAATTATTGGTTATATATGGTATATTGGTTATATATGTATATTGGTTATATGGTTAGCCCATGGAACAAATGAAACCCTTCATCCTATACTCATCTGCAAGGGAATTTCAAGATGGGTAGAGAGACTGGCTCCTGCTGTAATGATGGCTAATGCCTAGTCCAAGAGCTGCAAAGGACAAGCCCTGGATGGCAATGGTGGATATAACAGACCAGCTTTTGTGCAAGAGGAGGGGTCATTGCTGGTGAAGATCTGGACCCAGGACTGACACAGCCACCCCTCCAGCCAATAAGGGAGGCTGCAACTGGCCTGTTTTTACACCAAATTAAGCAAGCTCCTTGTGCTTGCAAAGGGACTGATGAAGAAGCCTTCCAGAAGTTTCAGTTTGGTGGTCAAAGTAATCTGCTGACATTTAGCATATCTCTCTTCTAGCTAACCCCATCCTGCTGCTGTCCCTTAACACACCTAGAAGCTGTACCCAGCATCATGGTGCATCATCACCCACCATCTGCTGCCTATTCTAAATGTCATGGTCACCTCTACTTCTTTGTGCTCTGATGTGCTGGCTGGAAACAGGGTGTGAAGTGTGACTACCAACATCAACAGGCAAACCCAAAGCACCTGGTTACAATAAAGATGTAACCTCCACCACACTCTTCCTTCAAACATAACCTGAGGACAAAAGGAATGGGCTACAGCATTTAGCACTGAAACAAAGAGAGAGGGCTGAATCTTACCATCCTCCATAGGCAAAGAGACCACTGTACAAAGCTAGCACGATGTTCCCCACATCTACTTTTGTGCCTTCAAAGGAGTGTTCAGGAGTCAGGTTTGTCACATCACCTGCAGAAAACAAAACCAATACAGACAGATTGTGACCCTTTGTGGGGTCTGAAATAAGAAAAACCTGGAGGCAAAAGCTGCTCTTATTATTCTTAACTATGACGATGATGCACTTTGGGTTATGCTACAGAGCATGTGCACGTATTGGGCTGATTCCTCCAGCTTTATAGTACTTAACTCATGTTAAGTACTGGAATCATGCACCAAGTACTCAGCACCAAATACACTCGTCTCAAGCAGATGGCCATTATCGAGCCCTCAAAACTTTCCCACACTACAATGTGCCATCACTAAGGTAACCTCTCAGATACCTTCTCTATGCAAAGAAAACACTCTGGGGACCTTCCTGCTGGAAGATGCTACGCAAACAGGTATTGTCACATTGTCCTCTCAACTGAAAGCTGCTTTTGTTTGATAAAAACCCAGGATTTCCTCCATTTCCACCAGCTACCCAATAAAGCAGAAACCCAGGATTTCCTCTAGTCCCACCAGCCACCTGATAAAGCAGAGGGTTAAGGCAATGCCTTTGATTGTGGGAAGTCAGGTTCTTTAGGGCTTGAATATCAAAAGTTTCTGTTATGTTATTTACTTCTACAATAAAAAGCCATAAATAGACTTGGTTGTACCTTTGGTAAGAACTCACCCAGACCAAAGGGTTTATTTATTTTGCTTTAAAACCCTCTGCAGTTGTTTTGTTCCCTGCCTTTTGATGTGGAGCCTGGCTGTGGGATGGCAAAGCCACACTTCCCTCCCTGCATCCAGTGCTCCTCGTGGGAGAGGACAGAAGCAAGGAGCAAGGCAGGACTCAGCAGGGCAGGTTTGCATCCAGGAGCCCTGTTGAAGCCCATGTGATTCCTCTTAGGGCACAGATCTTTACTAATCACCCCAGCAACTACATCACATGGCAGTCAGCAGGGCCTGAAGCTTAACCCTTCATCTCTTAGCACAAGGTACCTATGATGTGCTTATGGGGAAGGGAGAGGGCTGCTGACAAGCCAGGCATTCCTGGATGTCCTCTTCTCATCTCACACTAGAAACTTGCACTCCCTTATGTCACCAAAGACCTCTTTTGCAGGGCATGGGTAACAAATGCATTAACCGTTTAACATCTCACACTTGTCTGTACAGTGATGGGAAAGAGGCACTTTTCCTGACAGCACTGTTGTTCTGCTGCTGCATCCTTCACTCATGGGGCTTCACAAGGAACTGCTCCAAATCAGTGCCAGTGACATGGAACTGTGCTGTGTGCATGGTCTTGTCTTCCCCCTTCTCTCTACATGACTGTATCCTCACTCTCTCCATCCTGGGCATTGCTCCTTTTACCTCCTTTCTCCTTGCTGCTCCAGCTGAACCTTAACCATGGCAAAAAGATATTCCCTAACACAGCACACAGAATGCTCTCTGCTCACAAAGTACCCAGGAAACCAGCATCCCTCTGCCTTCTTTCCTGGCTAGTTGCTATCCCATTTGCGAGGGGATGCTGCAGATACGAGCTGCAAAGAGCCAGGACCATAGCAGCAGCTCATGCACTGGGCAGTCATGTCCAGGGAGCCCCATGCAGTTATATTTAACAGGTTTGCAAGGCTCTGCTTGTCCACATTCCACTGCAGATTACAATTCTGTACTGGTGTTGCCTTGTTTCTATCCCCCAGCATGTCCTTGCATTAGAAAGGTCTCTTCTGAATGTATCCTGGGATATGCTGGTTGTATTGAATGGCCCTTCAGACAGTGAATGTCCTTTGCAAGATGCATCAATCATTTTTAAAGCGAAGGCAGAAAACATACATCAAAGTGTAACGGGAAAGCCAGGAAATTCAAAGACATCAACACAATGCTGCGAGTTTAACCTTAATTCCTTGGCTTATCAGTTCAGTCATATAATCTTAATTTAGCATTAATGCCCTGGCTTGGCTGTGAATAAAGGCTGATCCGGAGGTGGGTGTGCACAGTATCATGTTCTGCTGCATCCCTTGGGCTCAGCTTTCCTGAGTTAATTTTCTGCCCCTCCTAGATAATTACCAGTCTAGTGCTTTCCAGGTCTTTTGTTATGGGAATAAGATACACTTTTTGTTAACAGTGACTGTAATTAGCTCCTAGAACTGCACACGGATGGACAAGGAGAGCTCTCTGAGCATTTCAAACACCCCTCAGGAAGGCTCTTAAAGATCTGCTCATGCTTTGTCAATAGATCTGACTTGGACCACCTCTTTACCATGTCAAGAGGATGAACCTCTGTTTCTATTCATCTTGTTCCTCTTTCACCAGCAGCCTCTTTCTGCCCATCACAGGCAAAAGCTCAGTCCCAATGTTCCTGTTTCTGAGGCATCTGTGGGTTTCATTTGTGCCCTCTAGAAACAACCCTCACACAGAAACCATGTACTGGTGCTGCTGAGGAAGGGCTGAGCTGCTGCCCTCACCCTTCTGGCCAGGATGTGAGGAAACCATCAGTAGTCCCCAGCCCCAAACCACAGGCCTGGATTCAGGATGTGCCACCCTCTTGGGAGCCATGAGCATCTTTAGCCTCTGGGTAAGGATGGGTCCAAACCCAATTTGGTGTCCTAATGGGCTGTATAGACACTTTGGCTATGTGTTAGGACTGCCTGCTCCAGGACTAAGAGGGAAAGGCAGCAGCACTGATGTAAAGAACAAAGCCTTGGCACTTCATTACGCTGCGGATGGGGATGATGGATGGCTGGGACATAACTCACACACCTTTTCCTTGCACCTGCTGTGGCATGCACCAAACTCATCCCTTTGAAGCATCAGCACCAAAATGCAGCTACTGGCAAAGGAGTGGCAAGTTAGGTCAGTGTGGAGGCAGCCAGGAGACACGAGGTAGGAAGGAAAGGGATTCTTGTTCCTCCTCAGCACTTAAGGAGCTAACACCTCACTGTGACACCTCATCTATTGGGCTGTACCTCTCAAACGCTTGCAGTGAGTTGCTCAACTTCACATCTCTCTGCAACCTGTCAGAACACAATGAAATAACCAGAGGAGCCAAGATCTATCTCTTCCCACTGCAAGGGGGCAAGCTCATATTGTTATGTGTCTACATGATGCTCTTTTGCTTCTTTCACAGATGGACTCTTCACTGGGGACTGTAGTGATAGGACAAAGGGTAAAGGGTTCAGACTTAAACAACAGAGATTAAGATTAGATACAAGGCAGAAGTTCTTCCCTGTGAGGGTGCTGAGGCGCTGGCACAGTGTGCCCAGAGAAGCTGTGGCTGCCCCATCCCTGGCAGTGCTCAAGGCCAGGTTGGACACAGGGGCTTGGAGCAGCTGCTCCAGTGGAAGGGGTCCCTGCCCGTGGCAGGGGTTGGAGCTGGAGGAGCTTTAAGGTCCCTTCCAACACAAACCAGTCTGGGATTCTATGATTTACAGCTGCCTGGTTGCATGAGAGGGACCTGGGCTCCTTAATAAGCATGCCTCAAGTATCAAATCCCATCAGAGCAGCCGTCCTCTCCTTGCCATGGCCACCTGAGCTCTGTCCCACACTGCCAGCCAGCAGATCATCAGACAGGTAACAATCTGTGCCCAGCAGTTTAAATCTATGCCCTTTAGACATAACCGACACCAGAGTGATGCCAGAGAAGTATCCCAGATGCAGTGGGTGAGCTCTGACTGTACCCAGCATGCCCTGATCTCATTAGCAGCCCCACACCCAAAGGTTCAGGCAGTCCTTAGATCCTTGGAACAGGAATCCATCACACCAAGATGCACAGAGATGGTGCAGAAGTCCCAGAGATGCACTGGGGTATGTAAAAGTGTCCAGGAAGCACCACATGCCCCTCTTGTTGTTACACTTATCCACAGATGCTGTACTGGTCCCAGCTGGAGACTGGGGATAGAAACATAGAATAGTTTGGGTTGGAAGGGAACTCTAAAGCTCATCTAGTCCAACCCACATGCAATGAGCAGGGAGATCTTCAACTTGATGGGCACAGGTTGCCCAGAACCACATCCAGCCTGAATGTTTCCAGGGATGCTGCATCTGGGCAACCCATGCTGGTGTTTTACCACCCTCATTGTAATGCATTTTTAACTATGTCCAGTCTGAGTCTTAGTTTAAAACCATCACCCCTCACCCTATCATAACAGGCCCTGCTATAAAGTCTCTCCCCATCTTTCTTATACTGGGTCCAGCATGGTCATTCTCACCTCCCTTCTCTAACACAAATTCTCACTAGGACCTGCTGTTCAAATTGGAGGTGTGAACCTCAGCTCTGGACACTGCATCTGTCGACCCTCAGTGTGCAATTCAAACCTCCAGCCTTAAATTGCTGACTTGGGATCAAATCAAGGGTTACAAATGTGCAGGTGAGGCTGCCACGCACGGCCCAACTGCTCCCATGGAGAGGGGGGTCTGTATGTGAGAGCATCCCAAAACCATGCTATAGGCACCCTCCGGATCCTTCATCCTCCCCAGCCCATGCAGACACATCCACTCTCAAGGCAATGCCCTGCCCGTGCCCGGCACCCCGGAGATCTGGAACCTGGTTTGAACTGGCTGTTGAGCCGCACTCTGCTCTACAATTAACCAAATTAAGGTAACAAGCTCTGACATAAACCCCATTTACTGATCTTGCCAGCTGCCAAGACTCGGGTAATTGCGCCGGCAAGCGATGGGTCACCTGGGGCCTTTCGGCAGGAGGGACCTATTCAGGTCCATGCTCTGCATGTTCAGACCCTTTCTTTGACAAACACCCATTTGCTCCCCGGTCGTGTCCGTTCCGGTTCTAACAGCACAGCAATCTTCTCTTGCAGAAGGTGTTTAATGATAATTAAGCATTTCTGACTTGCCGAAACAGTGAGCAAAGGGAACAGAGCCACGCAGACAGCTCAGCAAGAGAAGGGGGGGACTGCAGCTTATGGAGGAGATGGAGCCAGGGAGGAATGTGCTGTACACACAAAACCCCCCAGAGGAGGAGATGGACTCAGCTGTTGAGCCACAAGAACAGCAGCAAGAGTTCAATCGACTGAGTCAGAACAAAGAGGGCAAGAAGCAAACAGGGGTCAGGGATCGGAGAGCATCTCTTGGGCAGCTTGGAGCAACCCAGGAAACACACACTCGGATGCCACATAAAGGGTTTGCTCCTCTCCTGTGTAGCTTTGCACAAAGCAGTTTTGGGCAGCAGCTGTTAAAGTTGGGTCCCTTAGCAGATGGGGTTATGGGTTTGAGACCCCATGGGAGCCTTGGGGGAGAGAGAGGGCATGCAAGGAGGAGGCAGAGCTCTTGGGTTACATCCTGATTCTCACCATCTGCGCACAGGCGATGACACTTCCCCTTATTTCAACTACTTCCTTCTGTTTTATACAGAAGCTCTTTCCCCCCAGTACCAGGAAGCTCTGTCAATACTGTTTACAAAGACCTAACATTGCTCTTTTAGGGTGAAACCAAGGATCTGGGCTCGTGAACTCACTTCACCCCACACATGACTCAAGCTTTACAGCTCCCCCTTTTGCAATGGTCCACCAAGACACAGCTTGGGGCAGACAGCATTTTGCTGCCCTTTCCACCTCCTCTGCATCCTGCTGATACCACCAAAACACCTTTTATCCTCCTCCTCTTAAACAATCACCTCTTTATTTTCACAACCTCCATGTCTGCTGGCACAACATTTGCTGATAAGAAATAAAGAAGCAGACCTGGGAATGTCATGTCTGGGAGCCAGAAAGCAGAGACCCTGGATGAACAGGGTCCCTTTGATCCTTATCACAGCATGGAAAGATGCCACCCAATAGGTTTCCAGCCACTTCCATAGCTTCTTTCTTCTTTCCATAGCTGCACAACAAGTTCCATTCACATCCACAGGAGCTTGTGATTGGGAATGACAAACAAGCCAAATGACAAGGCTCTGGAGGGGCTAACGGAGCCAACCAGCTTGACATTCAAAGGAACACTTGGGGAGGGCAGATCCTCCTACCTGTCAGCCACACTCCCAAGGACATGAATTTCAGCCCTGCATTTGAAGGCTGTGGAAGAGGATAAGTTTATAAAGCAAGCAAAGCACATGTGTACACACACACATATGCAGAGCTATGGACTGCACTGACATACATCAGGCATGAATGATGGCAACTACTTTAGAGACAGTGGACTTGGCAGTGCTGGGTTAACAGTTAGACTTGATGGTCTTAAAGGTGTTTTCCAGCCTGAACAATTCTATGTCAGAGAGACAGGACCCAAACAGAGATGCAAAGCAGTAAATACCAAAGCCTTAGCTGCTCTCTAGTTAGGTCAGTCTGCATTGCTGGGTTAGCCACACTTGGAAAATAAGAAGCCAACAGAGTTTCTCATGTCAGCTGCCTTTAAACGACAGAGCCCACAGCAGTGGTGAGCAGCATTCCCTATGGCATGCATAGCCTCCAGTGCAACCTTACCTTGATCCAGCTTTGCATTTGGCAGTTCACTTACAATACTGAAAGTGAGCAGCATGCTGCAATCCACAACTCCTTGGATAAAGCAGCTTTTCAGATATAAAGGCACATTTCCATCCCATCCTCAAGTGTTAAACAAACAGTTCTCATCACTCTTCAAAGGCCTGCATACAGAGGCACTACAACTCACAGTGACCATAACCAGAAGCACAAGGTCACCCACTGACCGCTTCTGTATGTTGTTGTTAAATACTAATACTAAATGTTATTAAATACATTTGATTTACTTCTGCACAGGCAACTCTGCACTTGTAAAACACAAGAGGCTCAGCAGGCTGAACTCTATCCTGGAATCTGCAATTGCCAAAGGCTTTCTGGGCAGAGAGGGCAAGAAAAAAGTTGTCTCAGCAGAAATGAACCACTGCTGACTCCAAACCAGAGCAGGCAAGCTGCATAGCACACTAATCTGCCATGCCCACCTGGCCTCAGCATCTGCATCCACCTTTGGCTGGAACAGAAATCAAAGATTAGAGAGTGAGAGGCCCATAAAACATAATTGTGTGGTATCAACCCTCCAGCATTAAGATGCCTGATTAATCTCCAGCATGTGGTTGATGTGATTTAGAGGTGCAGGATGCTGGCAGCTTTCCCAGCTTCTTTGTACATGCTCTCCTTTGGTACGGTCTTCCACTCTCCATGTGCTCGCTGAAGAAGAGGGTAAGTGAAGCACAATAACTTTCCTTTGCAGCTTACTGCTGGAAAAACACTTTATAGTGGCATTTCTGAATGCCAGCGTAACAAGAAACAGCATGGGCAGCCCGAGGGCATGCTTTTTCTTGCAGTCTTTTGTGCACAGGCTTCAGCCCCAACTTGCAGGGATGCACTCAAAAGCTTGAGGGACATTTACTACCCATAGGCTTCGTCTGCTGTCTGCCAAAGGGGATTTACAGTGCGAGTTAGTCATGGCTATGGCTGGGTGAACACCCTCATGGTTTGGCTTTGGGCTCCAAACTCAGACACCTACAATTCCACCTCCAGTTGATTCTTGCACCCCATGGTGCATTGTAGAGCCAGTCCCCTGTGTGAGCTGGTTCCTCCAAGCATAGTGGCTACTCAGCTGCACAGACCCACACAGGGTGTGCAATGGCATTGCTGCATCTACCTTAGCAAAACAGCACATCACTGACATGGTAGGAAATGAAAAACACCCCAAATCAACTGAAAGCAAACTGCTGATCATCAACCTGTTGATCAGGTTCCCTCTCGGGTGAGATTACATCAGGTTAAAGGAAAACTTGTGGCAGATTTCTTCAGCTATGCCAAGTGCTCATTCATCTCCGGATGGCCAAGCAGGATTAAATGTAGATAGGAGAGGATTCAGACAATGACCACTCTTGTTTTCTCTCAGTATCTATGTGCCATTGTGCTTTCAGACCTGAGGGAGCCTGGGATTTGTGAAATCAAGCTTTCCTGCTGTGTCAGCAGGACCCCTCCAGGGCAGCCCTGCCCTCCTCACACTAACAGCTCTATCCTGCCTTAGCTGCTTGCAGAGCTCAGCCCTGGGTCTTGCTTCAGATCTGGCTCAAGGGGGATTTTGGGGACATCCAAATGGCAGCAGAGAGGAAAATCTGGGAGGAAGAGTGAGTGGATTTCCCCTCCCTCAGGTCTTTCTTAACCACAGGATTTTTCACCAAAAAAAGGCATAAAAATTGTACAGGAAACTGGCAAAACGAACCAAAAATTCACAGAGAAAGATGGAGTCCAAATGGGAGTTTTCTAACAGAAAGCAGAGATGCAATAACCTGAAGCAGCACCCAGATGTGCACAGAGCCCCATAGCGACAGATGCTGCCTCCCACCTGGAGAACTTCAATGCTGTTTTTAGGAGGGTTCACAGACATGCCAAGCACATGTCAATGACTACAGGTTTGAATCCTCATTTTGGTACTCCCAGAAACCCTCCTGTGTAGAGCTCATAACTTCCCAGCCACCAGTACACCTCTAAATACCCTTCTACAAAGGGCAAATGATGCTGGGACTGGGGTGTCAGGGCTGGCTGACATTGTACCCATCCACTGAAGACCAATGAAACAAAACCATGATTAAACCAAAACCTCCTTGCCTTGCCTAAGCTCTCCATGGTAAACGTCTGGAGTTAAAACTGCCCAGTGTGTCCTTAGTTCACCCCATGCTCATTCAGCAGATGCTGATCCTTAAGCCCAATGAAGGGAGTTAAGAGAGAATAATGCTGCTGCCACCAAACAGGCGCTCGAGGTGCCACAGATGAGTAATTTAAGATCAGAAACTGGGCGTTAAAGAAGGAAAAGGGACAATAAGTTCCATAAAAATAATTCAGTAAAACAGGTGTTAAATTCTATTTCCCCAAGTCCCAGATGCCCAATTCTTACTAATTTTAAGCAGAACTGCTGGTGAGGAATCACAGCACTGCAGCACTCCCCAAACACAGAGCAGCCAGGAACAGCACCTCGCTGCTTATGCTGCCCAAGGGCACATAAACATTTAAGAAACCTTAGGACAGCAACAGAATAGAATATAGCAGAAACACATCTGTGATAAGGATTTTCTTATTGACATCAACCTTTCCTGAACTCCCTCACATGTAAAATGCATGAGCCTGTCCTTAAAGATTAGCACCTTTTTTAGCCACTTCACACCTAGGTTAGTTTTTAAGACATTGTGAGGTGCAGGGTGATGGGGTATGAAAAGCACAGCTGCAGATCTAATCATAGACCTGTTATATCACACCCAGCCCAGTAAACATCCCTTAAACCTGCACAGTCACTATCCAAGCCACTCTGATCCCAGTTATCCCACTCACTAGGTCAAGAATACGGC
The DNA here is from genome assembly GCF_012275295.1 of Melopsittacus undulatus. NCBI lineage: Eukaryota > Metazoa > Chordata > Aves > Psittaciformes > Psittaculidae > Melopsittacus > Melopsittacus undulatus. The sequence goes on from NC_047557.1 coordinate 100,671,590, forward strand.
CAAAAAATACCCAGAGGTGACATCAATTTGAACCAAATTAGACCAAATTAGAATTAGAACCAATTCAAATTAGAATTTGAACCAAGTAGGCTCAAAAAATAAGCTTAGTTTTTGCAACGCTGGAGCAAAGTAGTCCTGATCCTGTCTATGCTAAGTTATTTATTCTATTTCAGTGCTACAGCCTGTGAGCTGTATAGCTGGGGGTCCATCTATGAGGTTTTACACAGCAATAAACAAAGCCCAGACACTGAACTTTGAAAGCAACACAACTCTAGCCCCACAACAGCTTTTAGAAGTGTTAACTTTTCATTGGTAAAATAATGGCATCAGCTATACTGAGTCAACTTTCAAACAGCTGAAATGCTGTCTAAGTAAGAAACCAACTGCATCCCTCCTTTTGAAGTAGCACGAAAGGAGTGATGTAAAACAGCTGTCCATAGAAAGATCACAAGGAAACCCCATTTTCTGTGTGGTCATATTGCCACATATTTCTTTGTCTTGAGATGTTACTGCTTTTCTGAAAATAATGAAAATATTCAGTGAAAGCATAAAAAGGGGGGGAAAAGAAAGACAGAAGCTGAAGGCAGGAGGTCAGTACAGAGGAGGTCATACTTCTGTCAAGTCTCAAAAGCTTCCACATCTAAGCAAGAAACTTGGTGTTGCTCCTCTCTTTATGGAGACTGTAAACATAAACCAGCAATGGGACAGTAACCAGTAGAGCCAGTTAATTGGCACTGCTCAGGCACTATCTGGAGCATCACAGGAACACACAACTCCATCACCATTGAAACAGCAGTCCCAGACAATCAACTTGGATGGTATTTCACACCAGTAATAGCTGCTGGCTTGGGATGAATGGTGGTAAGAGCCTTCTGTGGTGTAATAGAACACAAGGGCACACAGAGGAGTGGCAAAGGCATGGCATTTTGTATGGACTTGGGATCACCCATCTCCTCAGAGGCTAAACAGGCTTTTAAAAGCAAGTTATCCATCTAAAAACATCAGTATTTTTAACAGACTTCTTTTACAGTATTTCACCTGGAAAAGATGCAGCAGCTCTGTACTGTGCTACTAATGCACAGCACAGCCTCAGAGAGCATGGATACAGTGGCATACAGATGCTCCAGATTTATTCCCTGCTCCAGGGCAGGTTTGACTCACTTGAACACTTCCTGAGAGACAGTTATTAACCTGTTCTTGTGAATCTCCAGTGAGACAGCCTCTCTGCACCATCCACCTGCATTACAGTTAGAAGTGTTTTTACTAATAACTAATCCAAATCTCCCTTGTCTCACAGCTTGCACCTATCATTTCTTGTCTCAACACAGATGGAGAACAGTGCAGCGCTTTCCCATTTTCAGTATGTCTTAATGTGCTTTCCTTGGAGAAAAAAAGACAGTCTCTTGATGTATTCCTGCTACATAAACTTTGAGTTACCTGGCATGATTTAAACAAAAATTGAGAAAGCTCCAAAATGTAGGTGGAAACTAAAGAAGAGTGTATGGAAGGAGCTTGCATGTCCTTAAGGACTTACCAGGGAGCTTGCAACTTCCATAAGGAGATTAATAAAACCCATGTTAGACCACCAGCAGGTAGTATGTTGTAAAATAGGAACTCAGACAAGCAGTAGTGTGCCACCAAGAACAAGGTGTAAACATGGGCTTTGAGAGGAGCATCCTCTATAGATCCCAAGGTTCCCACTCTGATCCAGTTTGCTTTGTACTGTGTGTTGTGTGCATAGACAGGGAGAAGAGATCTTTACCATCAGGTGTTACCATCTAACTACTGCTTTTGATCCTATTACTTTTCACTCTGTTTGAAGTGGCCGGGTGGTTTAACAGGAAACTAAATGTCACATGAAATTACCTGTACTTAAAAATGGGCACAGTTGTATCTCTCCACACCTACAAAAACCTGATGCTGTAACAGGCTTCTTAGGAGCTAAAAGGCTTCTGAGCTAGAACAGTGTAGGATGGGTATTTTTGAACACAAGATAGAAATCTCTGACTGGTTACAGATATAAGTCAGTGGAAATATTGTGTATTTTACACCTAGGCAGAAAGTGATTCACCCCCCACAAAAGGGCAAAAGAACAGCACAGAGGGCAGGAAGGTGATTCTGAAGATGCAAATTAAGGTTATCATCTGCAAACAAAAAGTAATTATAAAAACACAGGAATATGTTAAAGAACTAACAGAGATTTATATTTATTTATTGTTTTCCTTCTAAGAGAGAAAGAAAAAGTTCAGCAAGGCAGCCTGGGGAGCTACAAAGAGGAAGGAGGTGTATTCTGTGATAAGGCTCAAACAATGTTCCTGTTGAGCATGGGCACTGAGCTGGAAGAAAAGAAAACCTCTGATAAAGCAAGAAATTCTGCAAAGACAGCACTGGCTCCCATAGCTGAGACAGGAATGAAAAAGACCCACATGCACACACAGACATACACACACACACTTGCCAGCACAGAGAGACAGGACTATCTGTAGGCTTTTATGCACGTTTAACAATTAGGGCCTGTAGTGCTCCCCCAGAAGAGTTTATTTTCACAAAACTTGTACAAAAAAGCATGCATTTAAAGGTTTATTTGTGAGGATTAGTTAATCAGATGGGTTTGGAACAAAGTATTTCTCTGGGTTTGAGAGAATTTTAAGTGTGCATATAAAAAACAAGCACCAGAAAATTTGCTTTCTCTCCCCACTTTTACCTTCTTTTTTAGATGCTAGTTGACATACAGGGGTGCTGGTGGCAGCTGAGGGCCCTAATATCACTGTTCATCACACAGTTTCTGCAGCCTTGCCTGACCAAGGCATCCTTGTGTAACCCTATGGACTCAACCAAGTCATTCCATACATGAACAAGGGAAACGTGCAGGGATATGTTGTGAATTAAAATGACTGGGGGTTGGTTTGCACATGCAGATAATTCTCTACTCAGAAAGGGCCCTGACCAGGCACTGGTTACAGATAAGATTCCCAAGAGCAAGTAACACTTTCATTTACACAAGTAACATGTTCATTCCCTGTAGACTTGGCAGCTCCAGTATCTCAAAGGGAGAGACCACACAGTGACTACAGTAAGTGGAAAGGACCTTGGGTTGTATCTGCTGGGTGCTTGTAGCGTGAAATCAAGCATAACTTCAGCAAGGTAAATATGATATTTCACAAATAAAGTGCATGAAAGCACTCAGCCCTTTGCAAAGCAAGAGCTGGAAATATCACCCAAGCATGAAAGAGGACAAAAGACATTTGTAAAGCACTTGTGCTGGCTCTGAAATACTTGGGTTAGGACTCTGCGGGTTTATCCCTAATTCCCAGATTCTGCTTTAACCGCATACCACCTTCAAAAGAAGAAGGGAACCACATACTTACCCTTTGCAAGCTGCACGAAGCCAAGAATGATGATGAGAGCCAGCGCCAGCAGCTTTGCCGCAGCAAAGGCATCCTGAACACGAGTGGCAGCTTTCACGCTGTAACAGTTCACTGCTGTGAGGAGCACTGAGGGAAGCAGACAAGAAAAGACAAGTCAGTTTTCAGTGAAACACTTAAAACACAGAACAAATTATCATAGCATCATAGAAAACCAGGCTGGAAACGACTTCAAGAATCAAACCTTTCTACACAAAACTACCTCTAGCCTACACTAGATCCAGCACCATGTCCAGCTGAATCTTTGCAGTGCCCAAAGTTGATGCATTCACCACTTCCCTGGGCATTTACTTTTTGCTAAAGCTTAAGCAAACACAAAAAGTCTCTTCCTAAAACAGGAACTTTTAAAGGCAAGGTTCTGCAGCCACACACTTCCCTATTCCCTATTCAACATAGAAAGGACATGGAACTGTTAGAACAAGTCCAGAGGAGGCCACGAGGATTATCAGGGGACTGGAGCACCTCCCATATGAAGACAGGCTGAGAAAGTTGGGGCTGTTCAGCCTGGAGAAGGCTGCATGGAGACCTCAGAGCAGCCTTCCAGTATCTGAAGGGGGCTACAGGGATGTTGGTGAGGGACTATTCATTAGGGACTGTAGTGATAGGACAAGGGGTAATGGGTTCAAACTTAAACAGCAGGGGTTTAGACTGGATCTAAGGAAGAAATTCTTTACTGTGAGGCTGCTGAGGCACTGGAATGGGTTGCCCAGGGAGGTTGTGAATGCTCCATCCCTGGCAGTGTTGAAGACCAGGTTGGATGAAGCCTTGGGTGCCATGGTTTAGTGTGAGGTGTCCCTGCCCATGGCAGGGGGTTGGAACTAGATGATCTTGAGGTCCTTTCCAACCCTAACTGTTCTATGGTTCTATGATTCTATTCTGTCTCCTGCTTTGACAGCAGCTGGTTTGAATGGTATCCTTGGGACAAGGAACTGCCCTGCTGCATTGGGAAGTACACTTCTGAGGGCACGTAAATACAAGTGCTTGCTGCAACCATTATCATTGGCTGCAGTCCCTGTTAAGTCGATCCAATTTAATGCTGCTATTGTGTTGGAAACACCATAGAAGTGTCAGAACAAGCTCCTAGAACTGGTATATAGTTATTTGTGTAACAATAGCACCTAAAAGGCTATTGAAGGTGTAAACACAAAGGAGATGTCCCTGTCCTGACCCATTCAGCAAGCTGCAGGACATGGGTCAGTGGCACAGACTGAAAGGGAAGCCGGATCTAAGGCAACCCTCATCCTTTGATTGACTTGCTGGAACAGTGGGGCCCAGGATGGTTGCACAGGATTCCAGGGATGCTCCTCAGGGCTGGAAGAGAGGGCTGCAGAGAGCAGAACAGTGCTACAGTTCACATCTGCTCCGACTGCTCTTTTACGTGCTCATGCTGCCTTCCCACACATTGCCAAGCAGTTCCTGCTACCCACACATTGCTCTGTGGTTAATGCACCCAGTGAAGCCTAATTTCCTACCTTTTTTGGCCTTGTTCCCCCAACACCCTCCTCTGTATCACTCACTCCTGCCACTATTCAGTGTGACAGTCCTACCAGGACAGTATGAACTAGGGCTTGTCTAAAGCCATGAAGCTGCTGACTGGCCAAGTTTCACCTGCTTCAGAGAAAATAGTGGCTAAAACCCTTAATGCTCTTCCAAATCACTTACTATTTTCATGCCCTGTTTTCTCCCTGCTTCCCAGAGACTGTTGCTTGTTATAGAGACCAGCAAATGTCACAGTGAGAATGACAGTGACCCACGTGCTGGATGCCTTCCCCTCCTCTCTGTCTCCCTTGCACCCCTCACTGCCTTCACATTGGCTTACACAGCCCCTGGAGCTGATCTCAACCCTTCTTCTGGATCTGGAGGCTTTTCCCTATGGGATCCTCTCCAAGCTGGCCTCTGCCCTTGTGCAAAGGCTGCTTCCCACATCCTGCAGCGACCCTGCTGCCTCGACCAGAGCCAAACAGCTGCTCCCCAAAATGCTCAGTGTGGATGCAGATCACCCTCCCCTTAGGCTATGCAGGCTATATCTGCAATCATGGTTTAAAGCCCAAAGAATGCAATGTAGATAGTGCAGCCCTATTGGAACTCCCAGAGATGTGACTGGGTTCAGCAGCACCTTTGTCAGGTCACCACTCTCTTCCTCCAGGGATGAGTGGATGCTCTGGCCTGCTCCTGTGGAGCTGAGGTGCTCAGAACAGAGAGGGAAGGTGATGGATAAAGGTGGGAGGCAGAAATACCTGCAGTCATACGGCCTGATTACTGCCCAACAACACACCCAGTGCTTTAAAACACTCAACACATGCTGAGCATCACAGGGGAAACCACAACACATCCCTACTCGGAAGCAAGGTTACCTCCAACTACACACCCAAATCCAGCTGAGTTATCACACACATGCACATGAAGGATGCAGGCACCAGCACACCACACATTCACCACCTCTCCTCCAACATAAGTGGCTGCATGGGATCAGCAGTGCCTTTGCTTTCCAGCTTGCATCAGGACCATGCGCCAGAGCTGCTCACATCCCATCAGTATGGAGCAAAGTTGTGTTCTCACAGCCTCACACCCTGCCTCGCAGCAAAGGCACAATAAACTGCAGACAGGGAAATAAAACCATGGGAAGAGGGAGGAGTACTGGGCTTTTAAGAGGGTCTTACTGGCTCACTGCCACCCCGCATCCTGCCCTGCCTATGGAAGCAGTTGCATTGGTAAGGGTTCAGGGAAACACAGCACACATCCCACGCCAGAGCTGGGAATAGCATTCCTGAGACATATGAGCACAGGCAGGCTCAGACGCACCCATAGGCAGGCTTCAGAGAGCTCAGTCTTCAGGGAGCAGAGTATGTGGGTCCGATCACAATGATCAGACTTCCCTGTTTTGTGGGTGACAGGACTTCCCGGTGATGCAAAGCAGGAGTCACCAGGAATTAGTGACACACAGGCAATAAGAGATACGAGTTGCATCATTCATTCAGAGGGATGTGAAAGCCTTATACAGCCACAGCACAACAGCAACATGCATCAGGCTGACAGGATTTAAATGTCCATCTGATGATCAGCTAAAGGCTGCCTGTGGCAGGGAAGAGCCAAGCCAGTCCCAGTGCAGCAGACGGTACATCTCAGAATACAATGCCTGCTTTCAGGATTATTGGCTACATGCATCCCCCCCTTTTACCCCTGGGATCTGGTGTCATCTCAATACAAGAGCATTTGAAGTTTCCAGAAATGAAAGAGAAGTCTTTGCAAGGAAGAGCATGTGATCCAATATATCCCACAAGAATGAAAGCCAGACGTAAATAAACTTCAGATTCACCATATATATATATATATATATATATATATATATATATATCACGCCTTTCAAGCCACTTTGGGGGTGTCTGGGTATTTGGAGAGGGGGAAACCGAAATGACCAAGAGCTGTTTGTAATGGGAAGCATACCCCTGTACCACATGTGCTCCTGCACAGGTCATCAATGGCTTTGGGTGACCTGCTTCAGCACCCAGCCAAAAGCAAGCAGTGAAGAACCGTGCCAACAAACCTGCCATACAACCACCCCCAGACATAAACCCATGTCTCTGGGTCCCCCCACGCTGTGCTGCTTGGGGGAGATACGGTGGATCTCCTTAGAAAGACGTAACATGCTCAGGCTTGGAAGCTCTTCAGCATCAAGCAGGAGGCCAGCGCTATCTGCGGTTTGCAGGGTCACAGCTCCGACACCTTGCAGCAAGATTGTGATTTATCTGCCTCCAACCAGTATGCTAAAAGGAACACTGTCCAGACACACAGGGGAGGAGAGAACAGAAACTAGCAAGGTCAACTTACAGCATGTCTGTGCCATAGGGGAGGAGAAGAAGGGGAGACAAGAAAACACAGTGAAATACTACTGAAGCATAGATCACAATTCTCCTACTAAAAGCACCTCTATAGTGAATCCTAATGGGGAGGACAGGGAGGGAGCTGAGGATTCAGGATGCACTTCAACCAGTGATTATGCTAAAAATAAAACTCTCCTTGTTTACAGAGGGATATTTAAAGGATGAGCTAACGTATCTAAAAGCACACGTCTCCCATTAGTGAAGACAGCCCTTAGAGGTGTGACAGTGACATTCCCTTGCCCATTTAGGCATTCTGTTTGACAATAGCTGCTTCAGCCTCCACATTAAATACTGACATTCTCAGGGCTGTTTTTCATGTTCTGGTTCTGTACAGAGTCTGCTGGATGGGCCATAGGAAGGCAGCGCTGCACATAAAAGGCAAAAGCTATCTACACAGTCCCAGACTGAAAAGCAATGTGAGCGTCTGTATTCAGCCCTTAAAAATACATTGGTGCCACATAAATGGGCTCTGTAAATACATAAAAAACCTTAGGGACAGAGACTGAACAGGGCTGAGAGCTTCTTCCACGTCAGCCATAATTCAGATCCCTCCAAGTGACAATCTCAGCTTTGCTTTTCCTGCCATGTAATAATATTTGTCTTTCCTAAAGGAGCGTGGTGGAGTTCCTACACTTAAATGCTTTTTCCTACAGACACCAAGATGAACAAACAGACCGAGTACTTTTTCAATAAAATTCCAAGACAAATTCCAGTGGCTGCTTCCCAGGAGACCAGAGGGCTTGGGTTTCGTAAAGCAGAGTTTTATTCCTTTGATCCGAGATGCTATCCCATGAAGCAGGGGCTGTGGGAGTCCTCCTGGCACGGCTCCCTTTACCTCAGATGAACTGCTCCACATGAACAACAGGGGAAAGCTGGACAGACACAGCTTCACTATGAATCAGGGCCATGATACAATGCAGGGAAATATCAGGCAGCACTGCTCTAGTTTCTGCAGCACCTTTTGTAAAGCTACAGCCAGTAGTTGTAGTCAGAAGCCAGCTATGCAGCAAGTCAGACCTCTAACATGTCCTGTTGGTGCCATTGGGAATCATTCTAGGAATAAGGATTTAACACAACCTGATGTGACACTGCCTGTCTGATCCAGCAGCCCCCCTCCAAAGGCTTTGTATAATTGGGGTAACAGGAGCTAGAAAGCAGCAGTGACTGCAGATATACAAAGGGGTACATCTATTTATTTACTCCTCCCAGAAGCAGGGAAGATGCTGGGGTTTGACTGCTGAAGAGTGAACATGCTCACAGGGTGCTGTTAACCCTTTAATCTCCTCTGGTGACTGCTGGAGCCAGCTGAGGCTGAGCATCATTTCAAGATACTCAAGCCACAGGCTTTCAAAAAGAAGTTTTGGCTTTCTAAAGACAACATTTCCAGCTTCAATTATTTACTATGTCCTAGTAGTTCCAGCTGGCTTCAGGCATGTCACTTAACCTGTTCCCCTGGCATTCACCTGCACAGTCTGATAACTTCCACATGACTGATAGGAAGCAAGGATAAACTGACTAACACAACACAGAACCCTGCTCTGCCACAATTCACATTTTATGGGCACATTCCTTTGAATTCAAATTCCAAGATCCCTCCCAGACATGATTTCTAAATGACATGAGGAGTAAATGCCTACAAAGCACAGAAAGGGATCATAACAGTCCCTACACAGAACAAGTCCATCACAAACACACTCTGTCTACAAAGGAAAGGCAGGATATAGTAAACTTGCCCTGTGGGTATGCGGTTCTGCCCAAAGCAAATAGTATGTGAAGGGAGCCCTAATACAAGTAAACTGGGGTTTGGCATTTATGATGCAAGAGTCTTGGCAATGATCCTACAGAAAAAGGCAGGGCTGCAGCTTTCCTGGAGTAATGGAATGTGGCCATGGATCAGAGATGGAGTAAAGACAGTGCTCAGGGAGGCTTTGTTTGGAACAGAAAAAAGCACACAAACTAGCAGGGTATCCACAGCTCTGCAATCATCCTCATTCAGAGGGGAAGACAGGATCCAAGCCCAACACCACATGTAACTTGCTGATGGAGTGATGGGAGTTTGCTCAATCCAAGATCTTTAGCAGTTTTTCAGGTGAAGCATTTCTGAAATGAGGGTAGGAATTCTTGATCTGCTGGCACAGCTGCATTCATGCTGAGTGTGAGGTTACACACCTTGAGAGCCTTGCACAATGTCACTTTTGTCCTTTAGTCTATCTCCTGTAGGTTTCCCTGGTCTTGAGCAGTAGTTCTTCCTATTTAGTTCAGTATACACCTCTACAACAAGGATAGATGTGTGTAAGTAGCTTACTTTAATGAAGTAAGCTTAAACTGGTGCAAGTTAGCCACGGATTCCTACTTGTATTACAGACCGGAATGAAAATGCATTGTAGCATAGGAACTTCTGGGAAAAAAGGGGAAGAATAAAAGGAAATCCTCTACCTCCGCTTCCCGACAAGAAAACAGGGACTGTGACACTGCCCAAACACAGAGAGAGGATAGATCATGAAATTATTCCTATTTCTAACTCATGCATTTCAAAAGCACTTAGCCCTCTCAACTGTAAGATGATGCTTCCATTTACCATCTGCCACTGGATGATATTGCTCTCCTTTTCACTATTACTCACAGAACAGCTCTCAATTCCTTTCAATTTCCCAATCCTACAGCAAAGGCTGCTCCTTTCACTCTTTATAAAGTACAGATGATGATAAAGAGTTTTCTCTTGATCATGCAAGCAGGTTTCACAGAGAGACAAGCTGAACCCATGGGCACCAAGAAACACCGCAGGGATGACAGCAGCACATGGCACAAGCACAAAGTGGTCCATATGCTTTACAGGGAACTGCTGCCTAAGCTCGAAAGAGGTTAGACTAAAAGGTTACACTGAAAATAGTTACTCCACATAGCACAAACAAGGAATTACGGCATACTGACTACAGCAATTTAAACCAATGCAAAAATCAATGCCTTAACTATCCACTAAGGCAAAAAAAACCCACTTCACACTCAGGTGGCTGCGATGCTACAGTGTCTTCCAATAGTCTCATATGTCTGTTTCTAATTGCACAGGCTAGCATGAGACATACAGAGGACACAGACAGAAACTGGCTGGGGAAACTTTAGCCTGACAGGAATTGAGTGAAGACTCATGCCCTGAAAGGTCATACAGAGGAAAAACAGAGGGAAACACTCTGCAGCTATTTTTCCAAGGGCGATTCCCTGGAGAAACTTAACAGACAAGGCAGTCAGTCCGTAGAAGACAAACACTCAGTGGCACATGAAGCTGTTGGGAAGGAGCACTTGGCCCCAGAACAAATGCATCTATATTATAAATCAACTTATAATAATAAATACACCTGGCAAGAGATTGCACTTTCCTTTTTATTCTTCTTCTGCAGACAACAGCACTGAGGAACTGGTGAATGATAACATCAACAAACAACACATAAAAGGAGAAGGCAAAGGCTGTCCTACCACTGAAGCTTAAGAAAAGCTTAAAACCCACACCCTAACTGAGATCAGGGGCTCTGGATGCCTCCAACACATGGCTGCAAACACCCTGAGTGGGTCACAGATCCATCTCTCTGTTGGCTTGCCATTCCAGGAAGCCCCTGGTGCTGAAACCAGCTCGGAGCTGGGAGCCAGAGGAGTCAGTGCAAAGTGGAACAATGGTGGTATATCCCCATGTAGCACTGATCCCAGAAGGATCCACACTCTGTAGTTCTGCAAGAATAAATTAACATGCACTTACTTGCCACCTCTGTTTCCAGAGCTGTGCCAACCACTGCAGCACAAGTTGGGGCCAAAAGGCAAAACAAGGACTGCCCAGAGGAAGAGCTCATTAAAGAATTCTATTGCCTGCAGATATTGCAGAGCCTGGATCTCAAGCCTACGTAAATGCACCCATCACTTTGGTACCAATGTTCTGTAATAACAGTGACACAGTTTACACTAGTCAAACTGTGTGATAGATGAACTTATTACTAAAAAGAATTTATTTTACTACTATGAAGAATTATCAATGTTAGAGGAGCTAACTCCCAGGTAGAGGACAGGAGTCACTATTCTGTGGCCTTAGGAAGAAGCTTGTGTTCTCACTGTCAATGTTTCTAGATTACATGACGCAGCAATTCTGCAAGACAAGTCATGCTGCCATAAGAAGACAAAGTAAATATAGACTGCAATAGAAGAAAGAGATACCTTTCTTCAGTTCCCAGCAATTTAAAGCACCCCATGACTATCACAAGCTAAACATCTTTCCCACCATGTCCCCTTATATGAAATTCCAGAGAGTTTTAGTCTGAATCACACTACCTCTGCCATGCAGAGGGTCAGAATTCAGCTCTGCTTGCTGGTTGGCATGAAGCTGCTTTCTCATCCATTACATTTGATCTCTTGGCCACATCCGACACTGGGACTATGTGACTATTTGAATACTTGAAATACCTAGTGATGCTGGGTTGAATTAAACTGACCATGGAGAGTTTCTTTGAAAAAACCTTCCCAATTTGTTAACAACAGAAGAGAAAGACTCTGAAAGATCTCAGTGGTAATTTAAGTCATTCAAATACAATAACATTTAATGAGACATTTGTTGTGAGAGCCAAGAGAAGGGTGCCAAGAAATGCAGTACTTGCTTGCTGTGGTTCAAATGTCCTCCAAATCTTTATCCATTTCAGACGAGTCCTGCTAGTGTCAGAGCTGTTTCCATTAATGCTACTCTAATTAAATGCGGATTTAAAACAACAACTTCAGTCTTTCAACATTAGCCATCCAGCAGGGATTCTACAAAGACCCCTTCTTTCCACTCTGATTCAGCTTAATCACTTAATCCACCTTTCTGGAGGAGAAAAAAACAAAAAACCCAAACATCATCAAAGCTTCACACCTTGCTTGCCCTGGCAGATTAATTCCAAGTAGCAATGCTGCAGAATAAACTCATTAGACAAGAACAAGATGTATTTTGTGTTGGCCTTGCTTACCATCTAATGCCTGATGAGTTGAAAATCTACCTATAGCTTCACTTGAAACAGCTGGTCAAACAGCCAAACTTGTCATATTTAAAGCATAATCTTAATACCAAATAAAGATATTCCTACTTTCAACATAGGCAATTTATAGTTGAAACGCTGACACCGAATATTCTCTCATGGACTACAGCTATGATCTGACAAGCATTCCAGGCATCTGCTTATACACTTTTGCCAATCTCTGGATTCAATATCATTCTCCTCCTTGAACTCACAGTTTCCTCAGGGGGGTGTCAGGCACTTACACATCTCTATGACATGGACAGCTATTAAATATGACTCAACTCTTCACTGAGTGCTACTAATTCTTCCACTATTAGTCTGTTCATAACAAAAGAGACAAATGAGAAATATGTGCCTGTTTTATTGCAACTCCATTCTTGCAGCAGCAGTGCCCAAAATATTTCAGAAGCAGCAAAGGAAGTCTAAAGACATATTAAAGAAGATTACAATACTGCTCCTTTGGAAGTAGCAGATACTGCTGCAGCAATATTGGGGTTATTAGTGCCAGATTAGCATATATAATTAACAAAGAAAAGGCTTCAGAAGCTAACAGTCAAATCACTGATATGACATTGAAGATCAAAAGTAAAAATACATGCAAATGGCAGGGTTTCTCAAGCTTCTGGTGCAGATTATATTGTCAAGAAATGAGTAAATTATAATCTGTTAGGTAGCACACAGGCAGTGTGTTGCAGGCTGTGTGTAAGAATGTGTGTAGGAAGAACAGTTCAGGCACTTGTAAAACACTGAGCAAGAACCTCCTCAGGTCTGGAAGCAGCATTACCCCCCATCTCCCTTATCTACAGAAACTTTATTACACCACAATTCAGACATTTCATATGTAGGAAATCTGCAAATTAACAGGTGGTTATAAGGAATATACATGTTACCTTTTAGTGGGCAATTTGACATTTCCCTTCCTTCTCTAGAACATACACTCTGTATTAGGCTGTGCTCTGTATTTTTTTATGACTTTTTCTTAAGATTTATCAGTTTGAATTAAAGAAATGTTAACACCAAAGTGGCTGTGAAAGAGAATCTGACCCACTTGCACTGTAAGACACCAGGGATGCACTCCCAACTGGCTGTTGCTCCTCATCACTGCTCAAGGCACTACCTGGACACTGGCTCTACAATGGGAAAAAAAGACTACAGGGTTAAACAGTTTTACACAATGCTTCTGCTATCTGAAGATGGTCCTGCATATCAACAAGTTCTTCCAAAACTACACTTGCTACCTAAATATCCTGATAAAGTATGTATTTTTTAATTCAAAGACAAAATAAACTGTAGAAAAACACAAAAAGAAAGATACAAGTAAGTTGGAAGTGCACTGTGAGTGTATGTTCCACTGATGCTTTCTCAAGGCTTTTTTCAAAGGGAGATAAGTATCATGGATTCTTATTTATCTACGTAGCTTTGAATGTGCACCTGAGACACTGAGTACAGAATCCTTAGTAGTTTAATTCTTTGCCATGTGCAAAGAACTACTGATACGGTAATGCAGATGTCATCAAATCTGCTAAGTCAGGACCAAGTAACTGTCCCTCCATCACCTACTGAACAGGTAAAACTGGTTTAGATTAAATCATATTTCGGGGAATTCAAATTATGGTTCTGTTTTCATGCATATAGACAAATACTCAGCTTCACAAACTAACGTTTTCTGTTCATAAATGCTTGGATACCAGGTGCACTTTGTGTTTGCTTTCGTGTTTATGATCTTTCAGTTTTGAAAGTATCAGCCCTCCAATCTCACAGCTAAAATAACATGGTCAAGTTTAGGAGGTACCCAAGTAACCCAGAGCCTGAACAGTATTAAGCCAAATTACCTGTGAATTCTTACAGCTAGGGAGCACTGGCTGTTCTGTGGTGAACACAAGCCACACTAACAACAAGCAACTTGACCATTCTTGCTACAGTAAGACTTCCCTGTAGAGAACTCCCATGCTTTTATTTGGCAGCCATAATAAGCCTTCATGTTGTCTTATGGAAGGAGTAGTCTTGCATACCAACTGTCTGCAGATTACAATCTCGATTTCAGAAAATACCAATTTGTAGTTAAATTCTACTTACCACCCACCCTGTTTTCCTCAGCACCTTAAGGGGAACAAAATTCCTTACGCCAACTATCTCTTCTTTCTTTCAAGACTGTGATTTATTTAGATTATCTTAATGTGTAGGAATTCCATTTCTGTACTTCACAGTGGCAAATACTGAACACCACATTATTTATTGACCTGTTCAGCACCAGTGACACTGGAAATGGAAACAAGTAACTTTTGTTATTTCTCTGACTAGAAACCACACAGCCAATTGCACTTTATGTGGAGATACAAACTGCAGAGAATATAGCTGGTACTGTTCTAGATGACTGGGTTTTGGCTGTAGGTCAACCGTATTCCAGCCCAGAGCTCCAGATTCCCCTGTTGCTTCCTGAACTGCTCTTCTCTTTGAGATAACTTATTAATGGATGATCTAGAGCATATGCACAAATAGGTCATTTTCCTTACCCTAGGGCTCTAGAAAAACAGTAAGTATCTCACCGGATAGGAGTGTGTTTGCAACAACCATGTAACAAAGCTGCTTGTTAGCCCACTGAAGTTTCGTGTGACTCGCTATGTCCTTGGACCAGCTTTACTTCATTTATTGTTCCTAGTTCATGATGTGGTTTTGGCACCAGACAGTTGAAAAGCTTAAGTCCAGAAATCAATGTTACAGAGAACTAACTTGCTGAAGGCAAGGGCTGATGAACCAACCTTTTGTAGCAAAGCAGACAAACAAAAGAACTTAACCCAAAGCATAAACAAAATAGTTGCCAGCGGTGCAGGGAGAGTAAAGTTTAAAGAAGAAACACATGGAAATGATGCAGATTTCTAAAACTGGCAATTCTTTCTTTGGCTTTTCAAGATAATGGTTCAAAAACAAATTCCACTTCAGAAAACCTACTAATTGCAAGCAAAAGAAAGTTGGAGACACATTACTTATTGGAGAAGCCTAAGTGGGAATGAGCCGTGGCATCAAGAAATCTCATGCTGCAATCCACCCTGTCAGTGAACACATCCCACCACGGGCAAGTCTGTTTTACCCTTGTATTTGTTCTCTGAGCAGTAAAATGAGAACAGGGAGACCTCATCCTTCCTATTTGGGGAAAGATACAGCAGATGAAAAGTTACTTAATATTACAAATGTGTTCTCAAAGGCTTTGTCAACTACAGTTTCACAGCAAAACTTTGATCTAATACAGTAACAAAGTCCATCTAATCAATGCTCTAATTCCATTAGCTTCTCAGCAGAAAATGTGAATGCCACGTGCATGGATGCCCCTTTTGCTCCATGCCACTGAGGAAACCATATTGCAGACTGGCAGGAAAGCTCTAAAACCAGATTTTTCATAAGTCGTTGCCTGAGGCAAGAAACCAATCAGCAGAACTATAGTTGGATGACAGTATTTCCTTAATAAACTGTGATTAAAACTCACCTGCAAAGTCCACATGCCTGTCTACTTGCCCTAATCTTCCTGAAAACCGATTTAGGGAAGTTTTCATCTTGCCCAAAGAAAGTACAATTTGCTGCCCCACCTTTTATTATCTTACTCTGTCTACTAGCTGGCCATATAATGTATCTACCAAAGACTCAGGGGGTTTGTGTATGAAGACATTTACAGACAATCTATCTTCATGTAAGGACCATGTACTGCAGCTTTTGAGTGCCTGTGATCCTCAGAGGATGAAGGAATCTAACACAATCTCCCCTTGGACAGCACGAACAAACTTCCCACACTACCTCAAAAAACCCAGAAAGATTACCAGGCTGTAACTTCATACACCAAATACACGTTGTATAAAGCCCTCACAAAATAGCACATCCTTTTCCAGTATACATCTTTACAATGGCACAAAGAACTACCATTGGAGTACAACACAGACTGGATAGGAAATGAGGGAAGAAAGGCAGAAAATGGTCTTGCATTTAAAGTATGAAGAATTTGGATGGGGTGACACTGCAATAATGGAAGGAACAGAAAATGAGGCTTCAGTGACATAGCTGCAGACCTCAAAATACCAGAAACACGATAAAAACTGCAGCAGGCGAGATTATCTGTACGTCACAGCAGACATCAGTGGCCCTGAATGCATCATAGCATGACTGAACTTCTCCACAAGGCAATTTCTCTTGAAATAAAACACTTGATAGCAAAAAAACCCAACAACAAACCCGGTTTTACGCATGGTATCAGTGCACATACAGCCGAGAATCATCTAATCTCACAACTGGTGCTGAAAACAGCCCGGCACTGCACCACAGGCCATGTTCAGCACCAGTTGCTCACAACAGATAATTTCCCAACCGCACGTTATCCTCACCTACCTCTGCATATAAATGCCCATCCTGGGTCCTGCAGCACCTCAGCACTGTGGTGCTGAAAGGGGATTTATTTTACCCTGCCTCAACACATTCCCAAGGAACAGCATGAGAAATCCCGTGCCAGCACACAGTCAAAATGCATATTGCATTTATCACATGCTGCTCAGTGCATTCACATGAATCAGAGACGTTTGCCCGCCTGTAACTGGTATTTTGGACATTTTTTACTCAATTTATTTGGGATAGGGACATATTTCCTACTCATGCTGTTCCAAAACAGCAGCCCCCCCCCCCCCAAAATAAAGCCATCAGGAAGCCAGTGTAGTGCAGAAGAGATCGTTCATCTACAAAGTGATGTGCTTAAGGCAGCTGGTTTCTCTGGAAGGCAATGGTGAGCACAGAGCCACATGGGGCAGGCAGGACAGCAGAGGGTCTGCGGGTACTTACAGACACAGAGACATGCCACCAACTTGGCAGCCTCGTCGGGCACAGGGCAGGTGGGGAAGACAGGCTTGAGCAGGTAGGTGGCGAAGACCAGAGCCACGATGTACTGCGAGGAGGGCCGGATGATGAGCAGCTCTATCCAGAGCTTGAGGAAAGCGGGCAGGGAGCCGTACACCTCCAGCATGTAGGCATAGTCCCCGCCGGACTTGGTGATGGTAGTGCCTAGCTCAGCATAGCAGAGGGCACCCACGATGGAGAAGGCCCCGCAGACGGCCCACACCACCAGCGACAGCCCCGGCGAGCCGGCCTCCCGCAGCACGCCGGTGGGGGTGACGAAGATGCCGGAGCCGATGATGGTGCCTACGATGATGGCCACGCCGTTGAGCAGCGTGATGGAGCGCTGCAGGGTCACCCCTTCGCCCTCCGCCGAAGCGCACGGCGAGGGCGAGCGGGCGCAGCCGTTCTCCTGCGCCCCTCCGTCCGCCGCCTCCAGCATCTTCTCCATCACTTGCTTCTCCTCCTGCTGCGCCAGCGACGAGGCCGAGCCCGCCGGGCTCCTCTTCTTCACCGCGCTGTTGCTGCCGTTGCCTCCGCTGCCCGACATGGCGTCCCGGTGCGGGGTGCGGAGCGGACACGGACGGCAGAGCGAGAAGCGGAGCGGGTGGCGGAGCGGCAGTGCGCTCCGCCGGCACCATGCAGCAGCCCCTTTTGTTCCGGTGGCGGTGGGCGGCGTGCGCCGTGAACCTCCCGCCTAGGCGGGGAGCGGGGACCGGCCGCCTTTCCGGGAGGAGGAGAAGGAGGAGAGGGAGGGGAAAGGGAGGTGCTGCGGGGCTCGTTCGCCCCAAGTGACCAAAGAGGCTCGGCAGGGGCCAAAGCGCTTCTCCCTCTTTCCCTGTCCCCCCCAGCGCTGCGGCTCCTCGCTATCAGGGGGGTTGTGAACATTCCTTCTCCTGCCCAGACCGGGCTGTGTGCTCCTATGAAGGAGAACGGGCTCTGCATGTGTAAACCTAAAATACAGCAAAATCCATGTTCCCGATTACCACCCTGTCAGCCCCACCTGATTTCCATGCACTGGCTGTACTGCCTCCTCCTGTACACAGTCACAGGAAAAGGCACTGTCACTGCATCGCCTGCATTTCTGCAGACACTGCAGAAATCTGCCTGTCATTTTGGACACTGAGGTCACAAAAGAAATTAATAAAAATAAATAAATTCACCAATCTGCCAAGCAGGCAAAATAACTTATTTTTTTGTTTATATTTTGTTATTTATATTTTGTTGCACTACCTCAAGTGAAAGCACAGGGTTTGCATCCAAGGAGAGTTACTTGGATGCTTCACAATAGTGCCTAAGGAGCCAATTCCTTAGCAAATTTCTACTCCCTCTTGTCCTTGTGGGATTCAGAGGCTAAAGGCTGGAAGCCCTGATTCTCAACAATGATTGCTCCCAGTGAGAGGTGTACCTTTGAGGTGGTGTTTCTCAGCAAGTGGTTAGTTGGTGTCACACAAGTTGCACCCAAGCTCTGGAGCCCAAGGCTGGTGTGTCCATCCTCTCTGGACCATCCTCCTCCCTGCAAGCTGCAGACATGCTCCAGTACCAGCAGCACGGTGGGTTTCCTGCAAGATACCTTGGAGAAATGCACGATCTACATTCTGGGGAAGAATTGAACATTTTAGCAACATTTCCAAGTACCTGGCATCAAGACCACTGCCAACCATAGCAGGGACCGCTGAAGCGCTGATCAGAACCTGACACCTGGTGGCTGGTAGCCCCAATAGCCCATAGGCCTGAAGCTGCTCACTGGTTCTCTGGTTATATCAGCATCCTTACTGTGGAAAAAAGCTTAAGACAAAAGTTACCTTTGCACAGAGCATGTTTTTTTCCTAATTTTTAGGGAGATAAATGGGATTCGGAAGAGATTACAAAGACCATGGCAATAAATAAATAATTTAAAAAAAAACCCAGCAAAAACTATTCATCACACCATTTTCCAAAAGTCTTTTTTTAGTTTACAAAGCTTAACATTAGCCTTAACACAGGGGAGTACAGCTGTAACCTCACACGGTTATTTCTCAATGTAAGATTTACCAGTATTTGTTACTGTATTTCATACTTTATCCTAGGGAAAAGGTTCATAGGACTATAAAAACTGGAAGAAAAAAACCCCAAAACCAAAACAAAAAAACCCACCCCAAAAACCCCAGCCCCAGGTACCTACCCATATACAGGATACAGACAGGATTGGAATGAAAATACGATGTGTGCTTCAGAGATTTTGGGATGAATACTCAAACTCAGTTTTATAGTTGGGTGAACAAAATTGTTCAACAATGGACTTACCTCACTAGTGCTCTAGACTAAGTTCTTACACAAGGCATATAAATTAACTGCTTGAGGACTGACATTTTACACCTGATAGTAACCTAATTTACAGAGCTTTGCATTAACTTTCCCAAGAATGGGACCAAGTTACCTTTTCCTCCCTGCATCCAATTCTTCCAAAAGCGAGCATCTTAACAGACTGACAACTAAGAATTTGCAGTCTTCAGTCTCAGTTCTGCCACCATTTCCACCTGTAAATTCTGAGATAAGTAGCAGTGGAGTAGCAGCCACTGAACTTCCAAATTTAAAGTCAACCACATACTTCACTGTCTTGCAAATTATCAATCGGTGTTAATTCTGCAACTGTTTCTCCATTTGTACTACTGAGGAAATACAGCCTCAGTGTTAGGGTGTGTTCACATAGTGCTTTGTATCTTCAAAGCACTTCACAAACGCTAAGTATTATTAATTGTTCTAACCATGAACATTAACTCTCTTCAGGCCCCCAAGTTATTCCGCAGCATCTTTGAAGACTATTGGATTATACAATCAGTTCTCCATATGCTAATACTCAGGCACTTCAGGTTTGTCACATCAAAAAGAAAGCAGGAAAGAATTATTTGTCAGAAAGACAAATAATTGCCAGTATCAGAAGTAAATTGGCCATTTGTTAGAAGTAATGTGAATGTTCTTAACCATTTATCAGAAGGTTGCCTTGATCACAATAATAAGACAGCCAGCTTGGTTCTAACCAAAGAACCCATTTCTTTACCAAACGCCTCAGCTATACTAATACAAGTGCTTACAAGGTTTTTTGTTGAGTGCATGGAAGAGGAGAAAGCTTCTAGAATCCTTAAATAGCAATAAAAGTGGAGCTGGCCTCACTATTAATCTGTGCCGCTCTTTTTTGATATTGAAATGGCTTTGCCTATCACAAAGGGTTCCAAACAGCACGGTTTGGGACGCCTTATATGAAAGTATTGTCCACCATTATTTCAGGAGGGCATTTCCTAACCAGAAATGTAATCTACTTCTCCTATCAAAATAAGTCGAAACATATTTGAATGAATTCAGCTAAACATATCCGTAGGATAACTAGACTTCAAGCGTGGCTAAGCAGTGAAGACAGACAACACTCTTTTCACCTAATTAACCAATCTTTATCACTGAAAGTAACTTGTTTTACTCAAAAGATTTTTGGGGGGTTATTTGCTAAAATGCTTGTAGCCACAATCACTAGATATGAAACTACATGCATCAAATCAATGCTTAGTTTCATCAAGACTGATTAGCGGAAAAAGGAGCTTAGTTGACAGGTTGAGTTTAATGATCAGTGGCAAATGAATGAGTTCAGCAAAGATCCTCAAAATTTGGAATGCCATTTTAGATGGCATGCTGCATCTGGCTGAATGTAACAAATAATTAAATATGCTCCCATCAGTACAGCGGCAACAGAGGGGTCATTGTTCTTTCATTCCAATTATAATACAGTTCAGCAGAGTCTTTCAGAGCTTTTAAGTATCACAGTGTCTGACATCTGATTAGACTCCACTCCTAATGAACCAGTTCATTCTCAGGGGGAATTGTATTATTTTCTTGACAGAAAATCTACTTTTTAATCTGGAGTTCTTAATTACACAACGAGAGGCACGCACAGGTTTCTCTTGTGTTTTTATTGCACAGTTGCACACTAATGTAACAGTTCAAAATCCAGCAGCTACAAGTTTCCATCAGGTAAAAACCTAGGGAATAGAACTGTATCCTAAGAGAACAGAAGGCATTCCCTGTTACATATGTAATCTGCGAAGGCAATTATTTTAGTAAACTATGATTAGTCAGGTAACATACATTACAATACATAATGTAATAACTGCCACAAAAACAAGGTGCATAATGAAAAAAGCAAATATGTGCCAAGAAATGCAAGTTAAGACATTCAAAATTAAGGTACGCACATTTCAAAGCAAATACTATTAACTATGAAGTTGAGCAGAAAAAGGGACCCTTCCTCAAAAGTAAGCCATGGAATTCCAGTGCTGTAAACCCCAGTATATTTTCATGAGATCAAAGTAACCTCTTTCTGCAGCTTTCAGAGCCAAAAGACAACTCTTCTGTCAGACTTGCAGTAAAAATACCAAAGCAAGCTACTCGTAACAGGAAACAAAAAAGCCTGGTCAGCTATATCTGGTGGTATACCTACGTTTCACTGTGTGAAAATCCCAAATATTAAATGTATTAAACATTCAGTGTGAAAATTCCAGAATGAAAGAACATGGATTAAACATTCAAATGTTTAATCAGAAGTCACTAAGAAGGAGACTTCTGATAAGAATGACATTGAACAGAAAGGCAGTTGGAAATCGGGCCAACAGAGAGGCATATCTACACTCAAAAACCTTCTACTCCCTTTTCAGTGAGCTGTCCTCAAAATTCTGTTATATTCCTTAATTCCTAGCACTTCTTGCCACAGGAATACCTCTCAGACAGTACTGAGTAATTATGAAGTGACTTCTATGCAAGGACAAGTAGATATATATGTGCTTTGACCCTTTTGTATTGTACCATCTAAAAGAAGAGCTGGGAGATGCTTACGCAGACACCTTTTAAACAGAGATTAACTTAATTGTGCAAAATCATTACAAATATTAGCTCCAGTCCAACAACCAAATCAGTATCCGTTCCAGGGAACTGAGAGAGTAAGTCAACAGAGTTCTATACCATCTCATGTGCAGGCGCATGTAACTCTTGCAGTTAATTTGCCAGGCAAATACAGTCATTGCATAAATGAACATAAAAGCTAAAAATAAACCAAAACCAATCAAACAAAAAAAAACCCCAAAATCAACAAAAACAAACAAAACCAACCAACCAAATAAAAGACTCTAAACCCAGCAAAATAATTGTAACAGAAAATCCCTGTAAAGCTTATTTTTGTAGCAGAATAAATCTTTTTCTCGGTTGTCCCTGTATTCAGGTATTTATGCTGGAATTGAAATTGGTTTCTTTTATGTCAGTATACTCAGATGTGATTTTCTCTAACTATGTATGGAGAACAGCTTATTAACTGTATGGCTGGATAAAACACCTATTTTCTAAAAAAAAAAGAATAAATCTGCAACTATAGTTTAAAAGCAAATCTCCATGAGAATTTTAAACAGATCACTTAAAATAGACTGTTCAACATCATCTCTGATGGATGCATGGTGGTGAGGATGTTAAAAAGATTTACACACCTAGGAAAACAATTTGATTCAGTGGAACAAACCTAACTATTGAGAACGCAGTTGGGTATGAGCGAACTACAGCATTAAGAAGCATTAAACATTCACACTGTGGCAGTTCCCTAAGAACAAAGTATGTATTTTGCGGCTGCATATGCTAAGAAAGTGATTCTAACCATTGAAACAAGTTCAGTGGATAAAAGGTACAGCAAAACTTGGAAATTACAAAGGCAACTAAAAATTTTTGAGCAATTGCATGAAGCTTTTTAAGATCCATTCGTGTATGACAGGGATATTGATGCAGGCTACCTACAGTTTAGGGCTGCTGAGTCACCTGTATTTTTAAATGTGAAAGCAACATTTAGATGTCTTTACGTTAGTTTTTCTAACTGCTAATGATGAGTAGCAAAAAATCTCACAGATAGACAAGATATATGCCAGCTCTGAATCACTGCCATCTTTTTACAGGATCCTCCTCAGAAAAACATTTGCAAGAACAGTGATGAAAAAAACCCTCAAGCTTAGCAATGTCTAGATCATGTATGTTCAGGCAGAAAGTAAAAGAATTCTTTCCCTATTGCCAGAGCTGTAAATATCCCTTCCAAAATTATTTTGGAACCCATCATTCTCTGATAAAGCCATCACTGATGTGATTCTGCAGACAAGGAACGCCTGATGACGCCAAAGCCTGTATAATTCAACCATTTGGTACAGATGGTGTAGTTTGACAAGAGTTAAGCCAAGATGGTAAGGTTCAACTAAGAGTAAGGGCTTGCAAAGGGTAATGAAACTGAAGGTACAGTACACAGGAAATATAAATTGGGATAGAAGGGAGATTTTCTTACATTTACCATGTAGAGTCACTCTGAAGTTAAGTAGCCACATTTCAAATTGCCAAGAAGAAAGGTACAACTGTTGCAACATTAACAACAGCCTGAGGTAGAGCTATTAAAGCAGCAAAGGCAGGAACTGGGCACTTAACTGGTTAAACAAGAATATTCAGAAGACTTAAAATCATCAGGGTCACACTAAAAACTGCTAAAGTGCTTTTAAACTGAACACTTGGACTTAGAAAAGTATTGATTCTTAATCTCTGAATTTAGCATTGACAAGCTGGTGCCCTGGCTTCACTTGTGCTGAATCACACCAGCAAGCAGTGACTTTGCTTACTGGCAGAAGCAGACCAGTAAGAGCTGTTCTCCAAGAAGACTCCTCAAATACAATCAATCAGGATCACATCATAAGGTTACAGGCAGATTTGTGCCTCATCAGAAAACCTGACCATACATTTAGGACATGAACTTCACGCACAGGCACACTGTTAAATACAGTAAAGCATTAAAAGCCAGTTACAAAGGTGCTTTAGAGAGAATTACGGCTAGTAGTAGTAGTAAGCTTCAGAGGTAGGTAATACTTGTGGCAATTGGACTGTAACTCAATAAGGCTGCACAGCTGGCAGCTTATACAATTTTGTCTGATCCCCAAGTAAATTTCAACCACTTAACTTCGTTACTGTAAGGTGCTAGAAATACAATCTGATCCCCCGTTGTCCTGAAGCTAAGTAGCTCTTTTTATAAAAGTACAAGACAAAACACTGAAGAGTGCATTGATGCTCTATGAGTTACTGAAAATCAATCTTTCAAGTATCTAAATGCCGCAATTTGTCCATGCTCTCCTAGCCCTAGGTTAGGTTTCAGAAACTGCAGTGGGGTTTTGTTTTGTTTTTTCCCCAAGATCCCATTTGAAGGGTCAGCTGGAGCATATTTAATTTTGCTTTCCTTTGATGTTACCAGTTTCCTGGGATCAATTGGACATTTTTGCCATTCTTGAGATACTGGTGAGTTCTCTTCTGCTCCTGTACATTAGTAATACAGAAAAGTAAAAGCTGCCAAAGCTAAAAGCTTCTACATTTGTTACAGGGTTTTAGAAAAAAGTCTTCTGGCTTATGATGTAAACAGAATGGACATTCTGTGGCTACCATATCAAACATGGATCATAGGGTCAATAGAATGGAAAGAGGTTAGTTTCTGTAAGGCATTTTTTCCCTTCTCCTCTTGCCATCCTAAGCAAAGGAAGAAAATGAAAATCAAATGTCTCTATAGACATAACATATAGATATGTATATATATGACATGTATATAAGAGAAGTTAGCTCTCTTCCCAAACCTCAAACAGTTCCACAAAAGGACCTCATCAGTATTAATCGCAGAATCACAGCATGGTTAAGGTTGCAAGGGACCACTGGAGGTCACCCAGTCCAACCTCCCTGTTCAAGCAGGGTCACCCAGAGCATACTGCTCACACTGTATCCATATGGCTCTTGAATTATCTCCAGGGAAGGAGACTCCACAACCTCTCCAGGCAACCTGTTCCAGTGCTCAGTCACCCTCACAGTAAAGAAGCTCCTCCTCATGTTCAGGTGGAACTTCTTGTGGTTTAGTTTGTGAGTTGCCTCTCATCCTATCCCCTGACACCACCAAGAGTCCTGACACCCTGCCCTTGGATACTTATATACATTCATCAGATCCCTCCTGAGCCTTCTCTTCTCCAGGCTGAACAGACCCAGCACCTTCAGCTTTTCCTCACAGAAGAGATGCTCCAGACCCTTTACCATCTTAGTGGCCCTTCACTGGACTTCCTCCAGGAGCCCAAACTGGACACAGTATTCCACGTGAGGCCTCACCAAGGCTGAGAACAGAGAGAGGATTACTTCCCTCAACCTTCCTCATGCAGCTCGGGACCCTATCTGCATTCTTGGCCACAAGGGCACATTGCTGCTGGCGCACAGATAACTCATTGTCCACCAGGAATCCCAGATCCCTCTCCTCAGAGCTGCTTTCCAGCAGGTCAGCCCCCAGCCTGGGCTGGTTCATGAAGTTATTCCTCCCCAGCTGCAGGGCTCTGCACTTGCTGCTGCTGAACTTTGAAAGGTTCCTCTCTCCATCTCTCCAGCCTGACTAGATCCTTCTGAAGGACAGCACAGCAATCAGGGGTATCAGCCACTCCTCCCCATGGCAGGCACTCTATCCCTCCATCCAAATCACTGATGAGCAAGTTGAATGATACTGGGCCCAGTACTGACCCTTGAGAGACACCACTAGTTATCGGTCCCCAATTAGACTTTGTGCCACTGATCACAAACCTAATACTTTTCACTTCTTCACACTTCCTGCTTGACAACATGTTTTTAGTTGGGATTACTGATTTGTGCAAGTCACTTGAAAGAGCACTTAAAGAAAGACAGAGCTATTCAGAAAAGAGGCAGAACAATTCAGAAAAGATCTCCTGCCCTTATTCTTCCTTTAGCTGTCAATACTTCCTTACTGATTCCTGTTCTAAAGCAAATCAATTTGTTACATGTTAATATTATATACCTCTTAAAAAAAAAAAAAAACAAAAAAGGCAAAACTAAAAAACTCCACAGCTTCTCTATTGAAAGTCAAAAGGCACGTAACAGAAGTGAAGCTGACTGGCTGTGGAACTGTTGTAATATATACTGAAGAAAAAGGACAAATAATTGAAAAAATAAGTCTGTTATAGCCAGGTACTGCAGTCTGGACTGATATTTCATGGGCCATCTATGGCCTCATCTGCTCAGCATGGTCCTTGGGCTGCTCTTCAGCATTCAAGAGATGCCTGCTCTGGAAGGATGAACGGACGGTTCGGTTCATTAATGGCTGAAGAGGGCGAAAGTTGTCTACCATTCTCTTTTCTTCTTCACCATCTGAAGTAAAGAGCAGCATCCGAAACGCCTCCAGCTGAGAATGAGAAATGTCCGGTTTTGTGACTTTACTAACTGGAGAATTATTGAAGTTCACGACAAAACACAATCATTCATGCTTGGGTAACAGAATCAAAGGTATTATTACATTTGCATTCTGAGAAGTTTTAGCACAGACCTGTGGCACTTCCTTGTCACCTGCTGGTAAAGATATACCATCAGCCATATCACTGCAGAAGATGAACTGTCAGTCATCTGCCATCTTTAGGCAAATTAAATCTGAAATGTGGCACATCTGAGATGAAACTGACTTCCAGAGATGGAACATATGCTGTCTTTAAATAAACCTCTCCAACCTTCTTAATTTATACCTTTTCTGGAGTTCTTTTAGCTTATACTGACGTGCATATGCTGGCACCCAAAGAGATGGAAGCTCAACAAGCAACAGTCTACATAGTTGTTATACTCAGTGGTTTCCAACTGAGGATTAAAATTAAGTATGCAGCAGGTCAGGCTTTAATGCTCACAAGGGCATTACAATGTCAAGTAAACTATAAGCCTTTCTATGCCATGAAAGAACAAGAGTGGAAAAGAACCATGGGGAAAGGAAAAAAGTTTCAATTGCAAATAAGAATGCTCCATTACACATCCAGTTCTCTCTGCTCTGTTAACCGTCCTCAGTTTGTTCTGTCCTGTTCCTTTATGTAAACTAAAATATTAAGATAACATACATGACTATTCTTCAGAGTTGTAGCTTGGAGTATGACTTTCCAGATCATTAACTCCACACAAAATTGTACCAACCCCCCCACTCCCCAGTAAGTTTACATTTTGCCTCATGTCATTGGACTCACTAACCAAAGCCTCAAAAAAATAGAGACAATCATAGAATCATAGAATAGTTAGGGTTGGAAAGGACCTCAAGATCATCTAGTTCCAACACCCCCCCACCTCCATGAGCAGGGACACCTTGCCCTAAACCATGTTGCCCAAGGCTCTGTCCCACACAGCCTTTAACACCACCAGGGATGGAGCATTCACAGCTTCCCTGGGCAACCCATTCCAGTGCCTCACCACCCTCAGTACCTCACCCACACTGCAGCTGGCTCATGTTCATTTTCTCATCGACCAACACCCCCAAGTCCTTCTCCGCAGGGCTGCTCTGAATCTCTTCTCTGCCCAACCTGTAGCTGTGCCTGGGATTGCTCTGACCCAGGTGTAGGACCTTGCACTTGGCATGGTTAAACTTCATAAGGCTGGCATCAGCCCACCACGCAAGCATGTCAAGGTCCCTATGGATGGCATTCCTTCTCTCCAGTGTATCAACCGAACCACACAGCTTGGTGTCATCGGCAAACTTGCTGAGGATGCACTCAATCCCAGGAGATTGCACAGATAATTCTCAATGCCCCTTAAACCATTAAATAACAGTAAAGTTTTTGGGGTTGTTAATTTTTACTTGCTTCGCAACAATCTCCAAGACTTGTTCTATGCTGTAATGCCCTTCCAATTACTTCACAACTCAGAACAGACAAAAAAAATCCTGATAACTTGCAATAAAAACCACAATAGTAGTACAATTCCAATGAGTCCTCCTCTAATCATTTTCTACATGTCACAGAATCATAGAACAGCTAGGGTTGGAAAGGACCTCAAGATCATCTAGTTCCAATGCCCCTGCCATGGGTAGGGACACCTCACACTAAACCATGTCACTCAAAGCTGTGTCCAACCTGGCCTTGAACACTGTCAGGGATGAAGAATTCACAACTTCCTTGGGACAACCCATTCCAGTGCCTCATCACCATCACAGTAAAGAACTTCTTCCTTAGATCCAATCTAAATCTCCTCTGTATAAGTTTTAACCTGTTACCCCTTGTCCTATCACTACAGTCCCTAATGAAGAGTCCCTGTCTCTACATCTACTTCATACCAAGGAATACCATCATATTGGAACATGAAGTAGTAAAATTAAAAGCAACAGAGGGCCTATGGTGACAAGTTAAGGTTAGTCTCAGGACAGGTGACTGACCACAGACTTTTACACTTGAAATAACTTCCATAATACAAACATTTGCCAAAAAAAAATTGTGTTTCTTTTTTAAAGGGGAATTAAAAAAAAGGAAAAAGATGGAATTCAAGGACAGTATAGCCAAATATATTGATAACATGCCCACAAAGGCAAAGGATAAAACCTAATGGAAACTCACTATGGCCATCAGAATGGCATGTGAGTCACCCACCATCGCCTCTGTATTTTCAGACGTCACACAAGAGAAGAACAGCAGATTAGCTCTCGCAGTATTCACAAGATTCCTGCGCAATGCACAACATGACTATCAAGAACATGTACACAAGGTCAGATTTTGGAATTACACAAAACATGTCCTTTCTTCTCCCTCCCTACAACAAAAAGAGCTGTAACCTGGTAAGGAGGGCAAACAGAGTTACAACAGATAACCTTCAAAGTTTTTAAGGGGCAGCTTCCAGCATAAGGCATTGTTTATCAATGATCAAGATAAAATTCTATTGGAAAGCCAGAGAAGCATCTTCAGCTGCTTACTAGAGACATTTTAAGTCTTTCAACATCTGCTGTTAATGTCAGGTTTCCTACCCAAATACCAGATGTGATGCAGCCACCAATCTCTGTATTCACAGAGAATGACTGGTATTGATAAGCAACTACTTCTGTGCATCTTGCCCTCCATAGCAGGGAGTTAAAAAGGTATATAGTATGATTTGAAATGTAAGCATGAGATTTACCTGATCCTCATCAACTTCTATGGGCTGCTTCTTAATAATCCATGTGACTGATTCAGTAAGTGGGGGAGTAGTCAAAGAGCCTGCATAGGTCCAATAATCAGGGCATGAAGGCATCAAACAGGAGGGATCAAAGACATCAAACTCGATAACAGTGTCCTAATCCAAGAAAAAAAGTTTTGAAATTGTATTTTGAGGCAAAAAAAAATTAAAAATATCAAAAGATTCAAAACAATATTAAATACTGTACAATATTATGTATGCATGGGCAAAACTAGGTATTGTGACTATTAACAATGATCTAATAACATAATAATTTAAACCCCCATAAACTTGTACAAAATTCGTCAGCTGGGTTTGAGGCACCAGAGGCAGCTACTGAGTAGATAAAATTTAAATATTTCTGTTGTCCCCACAAGCCATTAGGAATTTAGGGCAGAAGAACAAGGAGTGCAAAGAGGCAACTGTGTCTTTGTGGGAGCTAGAAACAAACAAGAAAAAGAGTAAAAGAATAAATGATGGAATAAGTTCAGGTTGCTCTGCCAGATACACTTAATAGACTGCAAACAATAGCGCCTTTACTTTTCACCACATGATTTTAGGCAGCTGGGTAAAGGAGAATGACTAAAGTTTTATTTAAATCCTATCAAGTATTCATGTCTCCACATTCATCTCCACAAGTGAGATACCAGACAGCAGGAGCTCCAGAGCCCATGATTTCCTATTTAAACGTTTTACTACTCAGATACTTCCCATTGAGAATGAAAAAATACTACAGTATAGGATTTTTCAACAATAGGGTGCTGGACAAGAGATTTTAGATGGGACCTTTCACCCTGCATGTGAGAGGAAGATGCAAATACCTCAGAATGGGTATTATCTGACCTTCCTTCTCCTAAGCTGGGTAATGTTCCTCATTGTTTGGTACTTAAGTCAGTGATAACTAGGGAACAAACGTTTTCATACATTTCAAACCAAGTGCTGATGAGTTGCTGGGTGACCCTTTGGAAATTAGATCCCTTTTGGAGCAGCCCACATGCGGCTTGAAGAGCCTTATATTTGATACTGTATTTTTCTTTTAAAGACCTTGGCTTTAGTTTCTTTCAAACTCATATGCTGTAAAATATTATATTCTCATCATGGGCGTAGGTCTTTAAGCACAGAACTGACTTGTTTGGCATTTATCTGGCAGAATTTTACGTCACTGCCATAAATATTCGATTTATTTGGATTTCAGAAAATCCTTTCTGCGATAAATAATGGCACAGCGACTTCAACTGGATGCACTTACAAGCCAGCAAAATTCTTGATGTGTATTTTCAACGTGCGCTTTCAAAACCGAAAGGGCCCCTGAAGGAGCATGAGCTGCTACTGAGCATAACAGAGACGCAGCACTCCCTCTCCTGGCAGAATCAGAAATCAGCTGTGAAGAAAGTGCCATTCCCCCTCGCAGAAAACTTAAGAGCTTTTAAAATAAGCAAACAATAATCTCCTCAAATGCCAGACAAAAGTTAGAAAGCCTTAATTACACATGAAATAAACTATCGCTTTACACAGCACAGCAAATTCTTTCCAGTTAAATGACATATAAAAACTAATCCAATGGCTCCTGCTTTCATGGAAGTGGAAGGGCAGGTGTCAGTTAAGTGTCAGTGAGGGCCAGCATTACACATGTGCCTGCCATTCTAAGGAGATACAATCTGAAGAGCATAATTTCTTAAAACAAGAGTTTGGAAAGCTTGAAGTGTACAATTCCTCCTTAAAAATTAGCTTTCCTCCCACCTTCAGGTCAGTCAACAATTTATCCAAGGTGACAATCAGACCCCCAACTGACATTTAAGGGAGAAAGCCTTTACTACTGTTTTGCTCTTCTCAAAGTATTCTTTATGTTTAATGACTGCATTAGCTATGCTGAGTGATAACTGGTGAGACACTTAAAAATACTTACTTTGTGCTTAACTGCTGGCAAGGCATCAACCAGTGTCTGCAGCCCTTCATGACGTGCTCCTAGCTGCAGAAGACAGACAGGAATTAGAGAATCATTAAGCTGACATTCTACATATCTACCTTAATCAGTATTTCTTGAAAACAACAACAGCCTGGAGGTATTTTGTCCTAAATTGGTCTTAACAAAATAAAAAGGCATCATTACAGCTTATTATATGAAGTGAAATTACCTTTAAAAACACTCCAATAACAGCCAAGCCGTCACCTTCCATTACAGCTTCTTCAAACGTTGGGTACACAACGGCATTCCAGTGTACTAAATGCAACTGAAATATAAATGAATGAGAAATTAACACGTGCACAGAACGTGGCAATGGTATCAAAAAGCTTGACTCTTGATCTTTGCTATGTTTGGTCCTTGGCAATTGGAGACACTGCAGTGAGCTACCTCAGAACTCATACAGCACAAAAACGAGAACCAAAGTGGTATTGGGAAAGAATGTGGTTTTTTGGATTGGTTGGTTTGGTTCAGTTGTTGGGTTTTTTTCCTTTCTTTTTTAAATAATAGCCAAAGACTCATAAACCATACTTCACAAATGTGAAAGAGATTTTGTCTGTGGGAGACTAATTACAGGGAGGCTAGTTAAAATCACAAATAAGGCTTAGTATACCTGGAACTGAAGGACACTCATTTTTTAACAGGAATGGTATACAAAGCATGCTACTCTGCTAAAGAACATTCTTCTGCACATAATAAGCTTCCTCTGCATTGCCTACAGTCCAATACAAGCATTCCATTAAGGGGTTTTGTGTATTGAACAGATACCCAGAAGCAGCCCCAGGACCTGGGGACTGTAACTTGCTGTTAACAAATACCTTGAAAAGCTAACAGGCGTAATTCTGAACACATTCCCAGAAGAGAAACACCTTCTCAAAAATCACCGTTTTTCAAAATTCCCCATCTCTGGCATGTTACTGTGTTTATATTTGTCATATTATCCTCTCTGAGCAACTTAATCTATATTCGTCTCCATCGGCTCCATACTTCTTATTGACTTTCTGCCTCAGTAGTTACTTACAAAAATTTTGCTGCTCTAATGGTTGTTTAGGAGTTGAAAACACAAAAGAAAGGGATCATGATAACTGCTATATTACCATAGAACTCTGCTCTATGTTATTCTAACACTTTAAGAAACACATAAAACCCTGTTGATAACTGGAAATAACCTTTAACATTAGCTGGGGCTCTGCCTACACAAGGCAATGTATACATGGAAAGCAGGATCAGGCCTTTTGATTTACAGGTATGGGTGTGACAAATAATCTTTCATTGTCTCTTTAAATATGTATTTTTAGAAGAGTATTCAGTATGTGCTTTGTATCTCTGGAAGCATTTAGTAATAGGTGTGATTTTAAAGCAGTAAGGACTGAAGATTTGAGGTCCACTACAGACAGCAGCAGGGCATTCATTGTGCTCCTAAGAAAATGTGAACTCACAGCTTACAGCAGAGCTCAGAGGTAAAGCACCTACCTTTTTTTATTGAGATCTGAGCTTGCACGCTTACCTCAGCAATTGCTGCCCGCCTGATCTGCATCACATTAGCTGGGATATGGGAGTTCATTAAGACCCAATTGCACCCGCAATCTGCTTTGTTTCATCCTTTTCCCCTTTAAAAGGGAGGAGGACAAGCAGAGCTGTGCTACTCCATCCCTACAGAGCTGGAATGATAATTCACTGCCTGCTATTGGCTTGTCCGGAAGCTACCCTGAGGGCCATTCAGGGAGAAGAAAACATTAACTGAAACTTTCTGTAATGGGGACAATGTTCAATTTTAAGACTATGTTCTCCAGAAAACAGACTGAATGTGAACTTACTAATAAAATGGTGGATGAGCTCTGGCACCTATCAGGTCTGATATTTAACAGTAAGCTTTAATGCTTGAAACTTGGAATTTTGTAGCATGCAGTACAGTCACAGACAGCCTGACACCCAGCCTCCAGCCCCCACAAGCATTTGCATTGTTCAGCATTTCATCTCATACCTCTGCTGGGTAAAATTTACAGTCAACTGTGTGCTCCGAGCCCCAGTCATTTATAGCTCCCCAATGGAAGTGGAACTGCTTTAGCCTGTATTGGTTTTCCAAGGGACCTCCATCAATTACTAAAAACCAAAACAAGACACACATATTAATAAACATGATTTAGAATTGTCCAGACAACTACCACAAGATCTTCCTTCAAATAAACTTGCCCAGTAAACAGGTCAGGTGGAGCAATTTCTTAACTGGAACAGTCCCCTAATGCTTGGTTACTTCTATACTTCCCTTCGATACAACAAAATTGTTCAAACAAATGCACCACTGTTTCCTCCTGCAGTAAGAATCAACCACATCAAACTGAAGATAAGCTAAATAGTCTCCTCATCCATCTCCCCTCGAGAAAATTTTCTCCCCAATTCACATGCAGTTTGGCAGGGTGGTGATTACATGATATGATCTATCCTCTTCTCTTTAAGCAGGCATATGAGAACTGCCTTATCCCAAAGAAACGTGTAATGACAAAGCAATTAATACATCTACTAAATGACATCCCAGCAAAGCCTCAGCAATGAAAAACATTGACATTTCCCATGACAAGACTTCAAAAATCCAATTTTGCCAGAAAAATCAGCACACTGTCAAACATTCAATTCTGCTGTTCTTTGAGTTACAAATGTATCGAAGCAAAACAGCATGTTTGGACAACTTTCAGACTTCATAACCAATGTTAAAGGTTTTCTGCACAGCCAGAAATGTATTAATATTGCACCTACTGTGCACTGTTCAAGCTACACTCCATAAAGTATTTATGTGCAAGATTCTGAGTTTCTGGAAGCTTTTATGCACTTTTTAGTCATGAGTAACAGGTAAAAATTGAGTTTGCTCTCCTGATTTCAGAAGGCCTCTCATCATTTTGCAAATACACGAATGAAAAACTAGGCATAGTTTTTCTATTTACTGTCAGGTTTTACTTATTTCTTTCTAATAAAGCCAGGAACACGCTGCAAAGCCTTCTTCCTAGTTACTACAGGACAGCACCTGGTAAATGAGAGACCATAATTACTTCCAAAGGGCTAAACAAATACATGGCTGTAAAGTCCCATTTGCTGATTTTTACTTAACTGTATGTCATGGTTAAATTTTACAGCCAATCACTGTATAAAGTACAAAATCTCACAATATTTGAAATTAAGTTAATCACTTTAATGCTAAGGAGAAAACAATGAAAGGTATTAAGAACTTTTCTTGGTTTTTTTTTGTTTGGTTGGGTTTTGGTTTTTGGTTTTTTTTTGGGGGGGGGATGTTTTGTTTTGTTTTGTTTTTTTATGAAAGCCAGACAGGAGTTTTGGAATTCTAACTCAGTAGGCCTTCTTGTGGTAAAAGAGTAACCTAATGTCAATTAATTGACATTTATTTCATCTGCTGCTGCTGAGCCTTTAGCAGAAGTGCAATACTGACCATCACTGATAAATATCACAATGCAGACAGGTAACTTAAAGGGATAGTATAAAGATGTGGCCCCCTGCAAAGTCCTTCAGAATTAAAAGCCTCTGTGTACTACAACTACCCATTCCTGATTTTGTGATGATGCAAATTCACAAGCAACTACATTCATGTTAATAATCACATTTTCTTGAATGTTTGCCTCATGAGTAAAGTTAGGCACAGGGGACACATGCAGAAAATCAGGTTCCTGTAGTGGACATCAGAAAGAGACAGGAAACAAACAGGAATTTACAGTCCCTTTACAAACACATTTTCCCATTTCATTTCCTCTCAAGTCACCAATCTAGAAAATTTCAGAACAAAACAGAAGTCTACAGGAACTCTAACAACAATCATATAAGCTTTTTACTGTAACCTTGGATCTGTTTGTCTCATTTCCTTGCAGCAGATGGCATTTGTGCACACAGACAGGACCACAATCAGTACATACCTTCCCCAAACCCTCTTTTCTTCTTCTTCTTCCTGATCTGCTCATAAGCAAACACCCCACGGCAGCACTACCTTCATTTTTGCCCAAGTCTTGTTTTGCCTCACCTCAGGAGTTGGGCATTTTTGTCTATCCTGGGTGCATACTTCATTTTGTCTTTTTCATCTTCTGTTTCAATTTTGTTGCTTTTCTTTAATCCTATGCTTCCTTCTCTGGATTTCTATTATTGTTAGACAGAAGCTGGCAGAAAGAAAAATTAGAAATAGCAAGTAAAGACAGAAAAGACAGAGGAAAGAGGTAGGCACTTGAAAACCTGGTCATTTATACAGAAACATCTGCTCTTTCTCTGTCATTTTGGAGTCCTGTCACCTGTCACTGATCATTTCATGTCATCCTCCACTAGTCATCATCACCTTTCACTGACTTCAGTTCGAGGGAGATGATGATGATAAGCCAGCCATCCGGAAAGAGGCAGCAAGAATGCTTACACTTAAATCTTTACCTCAAGTGTTCAGTCTTACAGATGAAATGGGTAAGATTCAGAGCTGTGATGTGCTCTGATTAGCCAGGCTCTGAAAGGCCAACACCTCTCTGACTGACAGTCCTGATGCTTCCCTCTATGCCACAAAACTCTGTCCCTATGCATTTAAACGCTGTGTATTTGTTAACCTCCTGCAGGCACTTCCCCTCCATTACATCAATCCTGGCAGGGAAAACAAAGAAATAAACAAAACAAAAAAGCTTTGTTATCCATCAAACTGCAAACCATTACACTTCAGGAATGCATCCTCAACAAATACTGGGATATGGCTATATCAAATAAAAGACTTAAATTTAAAAAGACTGTTAAGTAAAGCAAAACCAATCTAAAGTTAATTAAAATCACTTATGAGCTAACAAGTGATGTCTTCATCTTAGTCTCTCCTCTGACCTACCTCACCTAATGCAGTAGCAGTTTGTACTGTAAAAACACCAGAGCAATACTTGGTTTCTTCATACATATAACAGTGCTGAAACGAACAAGGGCAAGAATATTCTCTGGTTTGAAACAAATATTCTGGGTGAACAGCTATAAACAAGAAAATGAAAAGGAGCCCAAATGTCACACAAGCCTCAAAGCTCCATGCATTCCACCACTACCATTTTTGCTGTATTGTTTCATCAGCCTCTTTCAAAACATCAGTCAAAAATACTGGTATTGTGCAAAGCACACTGAAAGCTTCCCTTTCAAGAGCATTACTAAATCTCTTATGAAGTTCCAGCATCTCTCATGGTAAGCAGCCACCTTACAAACAGTTCTAATCAAACAGGTTCAAACTTCCTCCAAGTCCTCCAGTTTTTTGTCCAGGACAAGCAATCAACATGAATCGTGTGCTTCACTATACCCCTGACCAACTGCAACCAGTTCACCTACCTTTACTTCTTTATGCACACCAGCAATATCTTTTGGTAAAGTCAACTTTTAAAAGGAACAATGGACAAAAATACTTGAATTTGGTAGAAATATCTTCATTTTAAGTCACTTCACTCTGCTGAGCATTTAAAAAAGATATAGCTGCTCAGGTCAGAATACTTATTCACAGTAAATTACTGGAATGTATAATTTGCTTTTGCATGCAAGGACTCCTGCTTATGTTAACAGGAACACATGCACCTTCTGTTCCCTATGGTAGCAACTCAGTATTACTCAATTTTCCAAGAGCTTATTGAGATAAGTGTGTATGCTTTAAAAACTTAAGTCATTTTGTTACTCGTTATTTCAAATGCATTAAATGTATCTGTTAACACTGCAAAAGACGTTAAGTAGCAGATTACTATTTAATATCTTATACACTTCACTATTTAATAAAGTGTAACATGGAATCTCATTTAACATTCATTAGATACATACAACCGAAGCTTGAATCATGTAGCAAAGCTGTGGTATTAGAAGACCTAATAAAAAAGGCAGGGGATTAAGGCTTGTGCAATACGACAAATCTTAACCTGCAGCAGAGGGTTTGTGCAATGCCCATGGTAGTAAATACTTAGTAAGAGTAAGGCCTGCATAGAACTTTTGCATTACAGCTCCCACCACTGTAGATGCTAAAGCATTCTTTCACTATACATTCATTTCCAACACTTCTCCTGAGGTTTTACAACTTGCAGTATTTCTCCTCTCTAAGCATTAATGAAGACATTAAACAGATTTTTCTGAGTTTTTCTTACTTGATCTGTCAGTAGAATCATCAAACTCAACCAGGAATGAATAGCCGTTGTTCCAGATGTGAAGACACGTTGCTGGGTCATAGCTGATCTTCAGAGGCTTCAGGAAGGGGTCATAAACACTGTCTCTCCACTGGATATTGATAGGAGACTGTCGGGTGCCTCCAGGAATTGTAAGTGGACTCTGCCAGAGTGGATGCACTGGAAGATGATGAAGAGAGTCAGGCTTTAATGCACAATACAGAACTTCCAACTGAATACCTCAGAACTTTTTGGCAAGAGAAGGTGCTTTGGCATATTGGCTCCAAAAGCTAATTCAAGTCAGCTGATGCACAGAAAAGTACAAAAAATAACAATAACACATTCCAGCTGCATGACTCGAAGCCACACAGGGAAGTGCAGTAATCTGACATACAACTGTGTTGATACCTTACTGCATTTGCAAAGTGCTCTTCAAACAAATTCTGTCCCCTTATTTCCCAGAAAGCTCTTCTTTTACAGAAGATTGATTTTAAAGTGGCTTCTGCTTTATAACTTTGTCTGACTCTCAGGACACCACTTCAGCTTTCCTCATACACCAGTACCATCAACTGACGTCAGCCTGCGCCAGACACAGGACAATTCCAATGAGAAAGCAGAAATATCCCCTTGAAGGTGTTAGTCTTTCACCTACATGTGCTTACAGGTTATACCTCTGCTGAGGCCCTCTGCTGCATGGCCCTAAAGCAGCCATGCCCATATTGACCACCACTGCTTCATACAATCAGGACCTAGAGCTGACCCCACACCTTTAAGACCCCAAACTACAGATTTTGGGGGCTGCTTGGATAGAGCTGCATAAATACAGCTTCTGTGGGATTTTATTCTACTTCAAAGCAGAATCAAGATCCGTGTGGATGGGGAGCACTTGTTCACCTGCTGTCCCACAACACCAATAAAGCTTTTTTGTGCTCTGCCCATTCACTGAGCCCGAACCGGAGAGGCTCTCAGGCACCGCATTACTGCGTACTTCATTATGTACAACTGCTTGAGGTCTTTTGCAAAGGGAACATAAAAGCAAATTAAACCTTTTAACAAACCCCTCACATAAGGGGTGGCTGAACAATTTCCCTTTCACTTTCCTCACCCAGGAGCAAACTTTATCAGCCCGCACAAGGTCCCCAAACAAAATACTCCCCAAAAGTGCCTCAAACCCCCGTTACTGCTATTTCCTGACGTTTAGCTGAGGACCGGCCCCTGACAAACCCAAGCTGAACTTGATGTCTCCTCCTTATGCAAACTTCCGAAGCACCGGCACCCCCTCAGGACCAGGAAGCGACCGAGGGACATGGGAGATGCTCATGCCCGAGCCCTGGGCAACCCGGGGGGCAGGAGGGGATGAACCGGGTGGGGAGAGCAACGGGAGCGGAGGGACATCGGGCTCCGTTCCTGGGCCTCAGGGAGCCTGTGGCCGGGCGGCCCCGCTGAGGGAAGGGGCTCGGGAGGGCCGCAGCACTCACGGACGTCTCGCAGGCGGTAGGAGCAGCAGGCGCCCAGGCTGCACCGTCGGGTCCCCCTCCGTGAGGCAGCGGCCGCCCAAGCACGGCGGAGCAGCGGCAGCATCGCTGAGGAGACCGAGGAGCCGCCGGGTGCCCCCGCCCAGCACAGCCCGGCCCAGGGCGGTGCAGCCCCTTCCGGGCCGGCCCCAGTCCTGCGGTCCCCTCAGGGGAGCGGGTGGTGTCGCTGGCAATGGCAGAGAGAGTGAGGGCTGTGGGCACCCGGCGGCTGCTTCTTCCTCAGGGGCGGGGACTGGCTTGGACCGGCATTTTATGCAGTGATAACGCTATGGAGGAGACAGTAGATCTGTGTGTGTGTGTGTGAGATCGCCATTTCCCGTCGTTAGGCTGAGCCCTGTGCCTGACTCACAGCAACAATGTGTTTGCCCTGAGGGTGACAGCGTCACAGCTTGGTTGTGCACCTCAGAGGTTAGCTTTTATTCTTGTCTAGTTAGTTTTACTCAAGCAGGTTTTGGTTTCATCCTGCTGGAGCTGGGCTGGAGCGCGATCCCGTTCCCACAGGGGTACGGGTGTCTCTGTCCCAAACTGAACATGGGAAAGTTGGGAAAAGTGAACATTACGGCCATTTTACCCAACTGCATCTGTCCCAAAAGCTGGAGGCTGAAACAAGCTCACCTCAGGGTGGTGAAAAGGGGACGATTCAACTGGGATTTGTGTGAAACTGCTTGAGGCAGGTGGATGAAACGTGTTAAAACCATGGTTAGTCCTTGCCCCTTTTTGTCTGTTAACAGTTCATAGAATCATAGAATAGTTAATATTGGAAAGGACCTCAAGATCATTCAGTTCCAACACCCCTGCCATGGGCAGGGACACCTCACACTAAACCATGGCACCCAAGGCTTCATCCAGCCTGGTCTTGAACACCGCCAGGGATGGAGCATTCACAACCTCCCTGGGCAACCCATTCCAGTGCCTCAGCACCCTAACAGTAAAGAATTTCTTCCTTATATCCAATCTAAACCTCTGCTGTTTGAGTTTCAACCCATTACCCCTTGTCCTATCACTACAGTCCCTAATGAAGAGTCCCTCTCCAGCATCCCTGTAGGCCCCTTCAGATACTGGAAGCTGCTATGAGGTCTCCACGCAGCCTTCTCTTCTCCAGGCTGAACAGCCCCAACTTTCTCAGCCTGTCTTCATATGGGAGGTGCTCCAGGCCACTGATCATCCTCGTGGCCCTCCACAAAGGAAAGCCTGTAGAGAGGGGACTGAGTGAAAGTGCAGAGATGAAGTAAGCGTCCTCATTTTGGCTGGGTCTGTGGAGCAGCCAGGAGCAAACACCACACCTCAGCTCCTGGCCTTCATCCGGCCGCCTCCAGTAAATCCTATTTCTTGGTTACTCTCTTAAAATCACTTTGTAAATGTGCGTTTACCCTTGGATGTTATATCTCAATAGGGTGAGTACTTCTGAATATCCATGAGGAATCTGATGTAGCACTGAGAATGTCCTGTTGAAGTGGAGACAAGACTAAATAACTAGAGTCAACAAAGAAGTGTTTGCTCTAGTTTACAACGTTGTGTAAGAAGTTGCCATTGCGATCACAGCATAATGTATTTATAGTGCTCCTGAGTTGAGTAAGAGGTTGAAATCTGGCAAGTGATTTGCAATTAGGGGCTATGTGATGAGAAAACAGATCATTAGATCTGTTTAGATCTAATTAGATCACAAACAGCTTGTGATCTTAGGATGTTTTACTGGGTTTGAATTTAATTCACTTCCTCCTTGCCAAGACAGACCTTCTTTAAAGCACAGACCTATTTTGTATAGCAGGATTAAATTTGCAACATCATGAATTGTGGTTTGAGTCTCAATGTTTTTCCGGGTGGTTAATGTATTATCCTCAACATACAGTTTCCTGTAACTTGAAGAGAAAGGTACTTGATGAAACTGAAAACAGTTGCTGCCCATAAACACAGTTTTGCATTCAGGCTTAATTACAGTTTAATAGCCGATTGATCATGGTTGGGCAACTATATTTAGTACAGGTCAGACCTGTTTGTTGCTGAAGCTACTTATAAGCAACAGGTAGCTCCTGGTCATGAGGACAGCTCATAATGAGCTTCATGCTTAATTGCAGCAGGGAGCTTCAGATGTAGCTTCAGGTATTGTAATATTCAGTATAAACCTGAGATACTGGGTTTTATTCTTATCTACTAACAAGGCAAGAATGACATTCCTTCACATTCCATTCTCCCATGATGTGTCCTCTAAACACAACTAATAATCTTGGGCAGTTTAGAAATCACATCTACTAAATTAACTAATGTATGTATGCCCTATACCATAGTATAGGTGCTTACTGTTGCGAGCATAACCTGGCTTCTGCACAA
Organism: Melopsittacus undulatus; assembly: GCF_012275295.1. Classification (NCBI taxonomy): domain Eukaryota; kingdom Metazoa; phylum Chordata; class Aves; order Psittaciformes; family Psittaculidae; genus Melopsittacus; species Melopsittacus undulatus. The sequence goes on from NC_047557.1 coordinate 100,712,770, forward strand.
CAATCACTTTTCTATGTGTTAAAAGCAGTTGACAAAAAAAGCCTCAAAATCCACTACTTTATACAGTGGCAATAATATAGACAAACTTTGTAAAGCTTTTACAAATTAGATCCTGCAAGCTTTTGAAAAGGTGAAGTTTCTTATAGAGCTACTAAACTGAGCAGAATGAGTCATTTCTTATGTGTTGAACAGCACAACCACAGGAAAGTTCTCAAGTTTGCGGAAACAATGGGCTGTTCTGGTGCAGAACCAAAAGAAAAATAACTTTGACCTGAACATTTTTGTTTCCCTTCTGAATCATTCACAGAATCTCCATCCAGTTTTTACATGTACATGCTATTTAAGTAAAACTTCAGCATTTGGTGAAAAAAAACCTTCTCTAGGGGGTTGAAGAAACCACTTCAAAATACGAGCTCGGTGGCATTGGGATGGTTTGTTTTGGAAACTGCAGGCAGAAAGGCAAAAACTACCTCTGCAAAAGGAAACCTAAGCTCTAAACCTTCTGCACAGCACTCAACTAGCATGGCCAAAAGCTTTTCTTGACCACTGCAGATACACAGTGTCTCCTTGGCCATGTCCCAGTTAGAGGTGATTTATGCAAGAGAGAGACATGGCTCTCAAGCAGCAAGCTGGGGAGGACAGTGGCAGCCAGAATTACAATATCTCTGCTGTTCTCATGTTTTTCCAAAATTGATATATTTCTGGACCATTTGGGAGGTTTTAGCTACATTCTCTCTTGTTCCTGAATGAGAGGTTTCTGTGTATAGGGAACATGAGAACCAGAAATCTGGCAATTGGCCTTCTGGATGAGTGATGCAGAATCTGAGTGGAAAGAGAAACAGAAACTTCATCTATTAGGTCTGTTTTCAAATGTGCAAAATTTAAATAAAAACAAAAAAAAAGGTGAGAATTAATTAATGTGCAGTTTGCACCCTTTGCTTTACACACACCTCATTTACAATCAGCTCACTGAGGAAGGTTCTAGTTATCATTTACCTTTTTACATGCCATATCCATGGCATTGTCTGAACAGTTCAGTAAATACTGTAATATAACAAGCATGAGCAAAATGTGAGTCACTCATGAAGAGAGATCTGCCATAAACAGACCTAATCTGTGCTTGATTTATATGATTCATTTAAAATCCTCCAGACAGACACAGGGATGCTCCATTTAATTGTATAGTGTTTGGAGGCTTCTTACACTTGCACTGTGTGTTTTTCTCCTTACCACTCCCAGCTGAAGTAGATGTATAGAGCCATCCAAATAGTCCAAATCTTTATAATTATTTTCTATAATTAATTGCAGCTGTGGTCTGTTTGGCATAATTGTTAAAAAGTTCATTTAGCACTGATACAAGTCCCAAAAGTTTTGGAGTGGGAATCAAGATCCAGATGAAAATGTGGGTTGTGTATAATATTACCAGATTAGCATAATTTATAACACGATCTCCAAGAAAATATTTTGAAGGCCACAATTTGATGGTAAAAATCCAAAATAAATTGAGTTAAATGAAGGGTTTTACTGCCAGTTTGCACTGTTGTAAATTTGACTTAAAAAGACAAAATATTTTTCAATGTTTCATTTTTAATTTACCTTCAGGTATCCTGGGGAGGAGAGAGTTCTCATGTATGGGTTACAGAATTAGAAGAAAGAATATGAAAATTGATGGTTGTCAAGTAAGAATGAGGGGTAAAATGACTCAGCTTCAGGGGATTCCAGTCTTTATGGGTTTAGTCTTTAAAAAGAAAAGGAAAAAAATCCCAACCTGTTGAATGAAGCACTTTGATTTGTTTACACAGGGACTTTCAAACAAGCTTTACCCAGCTCTGAAGTAAAAGAGAGAGGACAGCATGGTGGACAGCATTCCTACTTGAAGGAAGTGCATTTTTATCCTAAGTTGACCAGGGGCACTTTCCATAGCAACACATTCTGAGTTTGAAAAATAAACCCAAACATATAACTGAAACTCAATAGAGAAACATTTTAAACCTTAGAAGACCGTGGCTCTGCTTTAGTCACTTGGATTGAATATTACAGAGGAAATCCAAAATAGGTTGATTTCTTTGAAGCTTTTTAGTATGAATCAAGACTTTGGACTATAACAGTGATGGCTGGCTGAGGTCCATTGTGACAAGGTGTTGAAAGCTCGTCTGAATTGATGTCAGATTTGGACTGTGATTTAGGCCAGCTTATTGATAAACAGTCTAGTGCTTTTTATCAAATGGATGTAACTGACAGAGTACTCTTAAGCTCTACAGGAAAGCAGCAGCAGATTGTGAAATGCTGAGCTTTTCTCTGCTTCCAGAATGTTTGGCAGAGATAGGAGGCTGGATGAGAAGGCAGTGGCTGAGGCTAAGTCCAGATAAGGAGGAGGTGATTCCAGTTGGCGAGGTAAAGCAAACAGAGGCTTTATCTTTTCTGTATAAAAAGGTTTGCTGAAATTATGCATGCAGACTTAGCAGCTCAGCATGGAAAAGGCTTACAAGATCTCTCATGGACAATCTGTGTAGTTTCTGCAATTGTATGTGCAGTCCTGGAGATGGCACACCTGGATTGTGTAATTTCTGTACTTGTACAATTCTTTTGTTAAGAAAACCTGAAGGATTCTGCTTTTCTTGTAACTTCTAAAAGGCTAAGAAAAGAAAAAGAGAAAAATACATTGAGCTCTGTTTTGGCAACAGCTGCTTGGGTGCTCTATAATCTTAAAATCCCTATGAAGAGCACTTCCAGCAACTCTCTCTATTGTATTAAAATGTGCCTGAAACCACTGCCTCCAAGGTACAACATACTACAGAGCTCAGTACAGACATCCTCTGTAGTAGTCTGTGTCACTAGAAATCCATACATGTATTCCATGGTTCTGAACAATGTTTCTGCAGTTCTTTCTTAGTGAAGTGCAGAAATCTGCTTTTGTCTTTGTAAGGAGACAAGAGGAATCCAGAAAAGGCACTAGAAAGTGTCAGTCTTTGAATTGTTTAACTTATATCCTCAAAGCAAACATCTCAGTTAACTGCTGAGTGAAAGCATCACCACACAGATCGGCGAAAGACTGCTTCTGTGTGTGGGAAGGATGAGGGGAGAAAGACAGGAGATGAAGTTTGGGAAAATGGTAAACTTCATATTGCAGACATTACCCAAGAAATCGACAGTCCAATTTTACCATTTCTTTGATCAAGTTTTTGTCATCAAAAGGGTTTTTTTGTGAATAGCTGAATTTAATTGAATGTACTTTTTGCTCTGAATGGATGTTGTGCACAGGGTCTAGCCAGCAGATGGAGGAACCTACAGGCTGGCTTATTCAGAGCTGGTGTCTATTCAGTGGCAGCCAAAAGCAGCCATTCCAAAGATAGCATTTTCCTGAATCAGTTTGTTTTGGCATTTCCTGCATGAATGACATGGAATAAAGAAAGATTCAAGTAATAAATAGCATCTGTCTTAAATTGAAAAGAGGAATGTGAGTAAAAAAAGATGGATAGCAATTGCAGTTAATTTAAACAGCAATGGTCTTCTAATGGAACAGCCTTGTGTGATCTCTTCCTGGAAACCTTGTTACTGTGAAATGAGTTTCAGTTTCTCAGTACAGTTACCCAGGAACAAGTGTCCATAGCAAAAAAATACATCATTAACCCCTTACTGGAAACCAATTGGCCATGGGTAACCATAAAATTATTACTTTCTCCATCCTGTGTGGAGTTCTACGGATCTTGGCATTTCTCCAGTTTACCTTCTTACTCCACTGAATATTTCAAATATAATTTTCCTAGATCAGTAATTTCACTGATGAGACAGGAATGTAACACTTAATTGTAATACATTCCAATCTATAGGATATAAAGCTTAGTAGCATATTAAAACTGAGCAAGGAGAGGAATTAGGAACTGTCTAGAGGGATCCTATGCTGCTGATTCATGGTTTCAATATCTTTTTTATGAAGGATGTCTATTTATATTGTCTTGTGTGGCTTCTGAAATTGGAAATTGTTGGACTCACAATGAATACTCACAATCTTCATGTCTTCAAGTATAAAAACACTGAATAAATAATGAATAAAAATACAGAGTCATAACAGAACTTTTTAACCACAATTTCCGTGGGTTATCTGGATTTCCCCTCTGAAGCAATAATTTGTATCCCTGCGCATGATGAGCAGTATTGTATGAGCCCCAATACTACACTTACTGGCACAGCTTTTGGTTTTAGCTGTTGAATTACCAGAGCTGAAAAAGTCTGCTGATAAATTGCAGCTAAAGAAGTGATAAAGAGATTGCTTCTGACTGTTAGAATATGTTCTCTCATATGCATATGTTCTTATTGTGGAGGGGATGCACAGTTGTACAGACTAATTAACACAATTAATATGAATTTGTTAGGAAAGCTGCTATTTTATAAGGCTGAATCATAGTTTTTCTAAACATCACTGTACTGCTTTTCTTTGAATAGATGAACAATGTATTTTTCCTTGTCTTAGTGGGAAAAAATGAAGTTGTTTGGTGGTGTTCAAGGCCAGGTTGGACAGAGCCTTGGGTGACAGGGTTTAGTGGGAGGTGTTCCTGGGTTGGAACTAGATGATCTTAAGTTTCTTTCCAACCCTAACTATTCTATGATTCTAAGTTTATGAGCATGCTTATAAATCAAAAATTAGTAGGAAAGGAAGTACAAGTTTAAGAGACTTTTCAGCTGTACTACGAAAGCACAGAAAAGGGAAGAATGCTGTCAGGGATGCATGTGTGATCATTTAAATACTGCATTAGGAATTAAGCTCTTTCTTGTGGTTGTTTCTCCAGTAAAACAACTCAGTGCTAATCTTGCTTCTAGAATTAGGCATCTTCTAGATAATTAGGAGGCATCTTTTAAAAATGAAGGTATAAATAAAAAAAATAAGGAGCTGCTATATTAACAAATATTACTAGATGGAAGTACCCATTCTGGTTTAAGGTTTCAGGATGCAATTCACATTTTATATCCTAAGTACCAAGAAAAGGAAAAGAATATTTAGTCCAAGAACTCTGAAAAACTTTGCAAACACTGTATCTTTATAAGACCTCTTCTGACTTACTTCTGATGTGCTAAGTGGCAGGGAAGCTTGCATGTTGTGTATTACATAAAGCTTCCATGTCTAGGAGTATCTAAAACACTGTGCACACTGAACTTGACAGCCAATCTACCAGGTTCTTTGAAATGCTAGTCACTCAGTGGCAGAAAGAATTCGGCGTCATCTTCAAAATGGATTTCCAAGTGTAAAGCTATTAAACACCGAAAGCTTCTGAATATTTCTACTAGCTTTCAATATAAACAAAGCCTTGTGCTTGTCTCCATTCTGCTTTGCTTTATATCTGCCACAAAACCATCTGTTTTCTCCTCAGTTAAGTAAATACAAAATTTGTTGTTTGATAGTTTAAATAGAAGGAAATCACATCTCATTATTCAAGGAAGGATTTGGCTGTTCTTTGGGAAAATGCTGAATACATTGACGGGAGAAACAATAGGAAACAAAAGGATTCCTAGATGTAAAAAATTACTCTTTACTATTGCTCCAGCTGACATTATTTGCACATGAGCAAGTAGATACGCGATCTCTGGCTGGCACCATCTTATCTTTAAATAAATTAATCAGTGTTTTAAATAACTAAATCTTTGACATCTTCTAGTAGTATCCTGCATCTCAGGAAGCAATTCATTGCAGTTATCCTGTACCCCACATCTGGAGAGTTTTGTGGCTTACACTTCTCAAAATTAAAGACTGCAGTGTCTATTAAATTCAGAATCAATTTGCTGTAGGTAGCCAGCACTATTTCAATAAAATGAAGCACACTTACATGCACCTTTCCTGTTTTTATGAGTGGAGGTGGCCAGGCTGCAGAGTCGTGCTGGCACTGCTGGTGGACTACAGATAGTTTTCAGCTGCTTGTAGAAACGCACCAGGGTATTTGCCTTCAAACTATTCATTGCTATCACTTTGGCACTTCAAATCTTCTGTTCGTCAGGCAGCCAGAGGAACTTTCCAGAGTACAGCCACCTATCAACACAAAGCAGAGGAAAAAAATCCTGCAGATACACAGCTTCTGGATAACTGGAGGGTCTCCAGACTGATTTATAACAAATTCTGTGAGCACCCTTTCCTGGTTGGAGACGTGGAACTGACCAGGTAGTTAATTTTCAACTTGTCCCTAGACTGCCTTCTTCATTGGCTCTATATTTTGTTGGAAGACTGGCTAGTTGATGATTATTCTACATGTGCTCTCCAGCTTTTCTCTTATCTGGCTCGATGAGCAACTTAAGTGTTACAGAAACCACTCTTTTGTATGCAAGGAGAGGTTTCTTATCATGTCTTCATGCTTACATGCTTTGAATTTGAATAGCTGTGTATTTGAATACAGATGCTAAGAACTGCTGTCATTAACAGCTGTAATTCAGAGGACTGATGGCTCCTGAGACTGAGAAATTCACAGAAATCAAGTAGATCTATAAGGCTTACCCACAGAATAGGAAGAGCAGCCTCCTGCAGAGGAGTATTTTAGCTCTAAGCACATGACAGCATCACTGCAGCCTCAAGGTGAGGAATTTGTTCCTCTGAACTATCCCATGTCCCATAGGGGGGATATTTTTGTATAGACTAGAAATAGGAACAGGCATAAGGAACCGTAATTACTCTTCCTACTCACACACCCCTTTGACCCAGCTGAAGTATTCTTTTTCCCAATGGGGAGAGCAGATTGACATGTTTTCATGACCTGTGTTTCTTAGGGATGAAAGCATGAAGAATGTTACTCTTTTACTATTTCCACATGCAATTCCAATAACATTGTTATCTTATATGAAAGATCCATACTAAATCCCATTCTTCAATATTTGGGATGTTTGTTCTGCCTCCCATAGCTGCAGTCCACGTCAATAGCACAGACACAAGTAGCTTCTGAGTTAGTGCTGTAGCTTCTCAGGGTAACAGACAGGCAACTAAAAGGTCCAAAGTCCTTCCTTGAGACAGGTCCAAAGCCAAACCTGAAGACAAGTGCCCCAACAACAGAATTCAGGGGCCCAGGCTTGGGCTTAAATGGCCCCTGGCCTGCAGGCAGGGCTGTGGGTAGAGTCTGCACCTGAGCCTTGTCAGTACCAGTAAGACTTGTTAGCAGCCTCAGATCATGTGGGGCCTTTAGTAACTCTCATGTCAGTATTTACAAAATCCATGTGATTATTTTCCTCCATTAGTACATAGGAGGGCATATTTTGAAAGCAAGAGTCTATCAATGACAGAGCAGGCAAAAGTGAGAAGACTGTTAACATTCTGCCATTAAAAATTTGCCATCAAACACCCCACTCCTTTCTTAATCCATAAAATTACCTCTGAAATATTTGTCACTTTGTTTTGTTGGTTGTTTTTTGGTTTTGTTTTGGGCTTTTTTGCTTAACAAATTGTGGTGTTTTGAATTAGAAACTCATTTGCTTGGCAATATTTTCATGAAGCATAGGTGTGTTTCTCATCTGTTATCACACAGGGTGTAAGTGCAAGGCTCAGGCTGAGGGAATCTACTTTAGTAGCCTGAAGTGGTAAGCTTATCTGTGCTATTTGCTATTCCAAAACCTACTATTTAGGAGAGTCTTTCTTAATGCTTGTCTTTTATTATCTCAGCTGCCTGCTTCAGAGTATCTTTTAAAGCAAGCCACTATAAGTTGAGAGTTCTGCCTGAAGAACTGCAACATCAAACTTCTATGGCTGCTCATGATTGTGGGTAATTACAACTGTGGAGTATGCCTGTATACAATGGAAAGGTGCTTATTTTGTCTTCACAGAAACAAGAGAAGTGAAATTTCTTGCTGTCACAACCCATCTGAATTGCTCCAGACTGGACAGGAAGGACCAATATTTCCTTTTTTTTTTCTGATGCTTACTAGAGGGTTGCAAGTACTTATATTCTGGTTAACTTCAAATGAATGCTATTACTTGGAAAGAGAAAATTACCTCCTGGATTTAGTGTTTCAGGAAATCTGATTCTTCTGGGATTGTGCTTGTAAGGGTCCTAAAACTGTCTCAGTTGCAACATTGCCAAGTCAAAACCAGTAATTCAGGACAAAATAGTTTTACTATAATTAGAAAGGTACAACGAAAGTGATTTCATAATCACCATTTACCTCACCTGGTTACTGTTGTGTAACAGTGGACAGGACAATCAGCCAAGTATGAGGAAGCTCTGAGGTGGCATTGCTGCTGAGGAATCCATGTGAAACCTCTATGGTGTAGCTGAAAATACCACTTAGGGCAGCCTTCATGAAGAGTCAGGTTGTTATGGGGTGGGCTTTAACTCTCATTTCTCTGTGGCTTGGCTCATGCTTCCCAAGTTAGATATTGCTGTAGCCTAAGGGAACCTTTTCTTTGATGTCCAGATTTTGTTATGACATTTAGTAATGTGCTGAGCCTCAGCAGCCTTCTAACCGCCTTTCTTTCTCCAGTTTTTCATTGTCTCTCTTGCACTGGGAGTCCCCAGACAGGACAGATGTCCTGTGTTCAGCAGTAGCAGTCATTTCTCTCCTTAGTAGCTGGTGCAGTGCTGTGTTTTTGACTTTCAGCCTAAGAACAGCGCTGATTACACTGATGTTTTTAGTGGTTGCTCAGTAATGTTTACTCTGACCAAGGGCTTTGTGAGTCTCATGCTCTGCCAGAGAGGAGGAGAAGCTGGGAGGAAGCAGAGGCAGGACATCTGACCCAACCTAGCCAAAGAGGTATTCCATACCACAAGTCATGCCCTCTATAGAAACTGGACAGAGTTACCTGGAAGGCCCAGATTGGTTCTTGGGTTGGGCTGGGTATCAGTCAGCAGGTGGTGAGTGGTTGTATTCCCTTCCCTTGTTATTTCCCTTATCATTATTATTACTGGTGGTAGCACTAGTTTTGTGTTATACCTTAGTTACTGGACTGCTCTTATCTCAATCCATGAGAGTTACATTCATTCAATTTTCCTCCCCATCCCTCTGGGAGCTGGGGGAGGAAGAAAGTCAGGAGAGTGAGGGAATGGCTGAGTAGTTCCGAGTTGCTGGCTGGGCTTAAACAACAACAACAGAGTGTTCCAGATGTGTTCTCACAAGTGTGGAGTGGTGGGGGATAGCCACTTGATGTACTGGCCATGCTCTTTCTAATGCAGCCTGCTGTTACCCTGGCCACCGTTGAAGACTTTCACTTAGTTTATTTTACCACTCACACCTGAAAAAATTGTGTTACACTGCAAATAATTTTGAACATGTGTCTAAACTGATGCAGGTTCAAAACCAAGAGACCCTTAAATTCTGCTTAGAATAGAAGTGTTAATGAAGCACCAAAAGAAGCATGACCAGCAGGACAAAGGAGGTGATGCTGCCCCTCTACTCTGCTCTTATGAGACCTCACATGAAGTACTGTTTACAGTCCTGATGTCCTCAACACAAAAAGGACATGGAACAGTTTGAAGAAGTCCAGAGAAGGGCCATGAGGATGATCAGGGACTGGAGCACCTCCTGTATGGAGACAGGCTGAGAAAGTTGGGGCTGTTCAGCCTGGAGAAGAGAAGGCTGCGTGGAGACCTCAGAGCAGCTTCCAGTATCTGAAGGGGGGCTGTAAGGATGCTGGTGAGGGACTGTTCATCAGGGACTGTAGTGATAGGACAAGGGGTAATGTGTTCAAACTTAAACAGGGGAGGTTGAGATTGGATATAAGGAAGAAGTTCTTTACTGTGAGGGTGGTGAGGCACTGGAATGGGTTGTGCAGAGAAGCTGTGAATGCTCCATCCCTGGTGGTGTTCCAGGCGGGTCTGCACAGAGCCTTGGGTGACATGGTTTAGTGTGAGGTGTCCCTGCCCATGGCAGATACTGGAAAGCTGCTCTGAGGTCTCCATGCAGCCTTCTCTTCTCCAGGCTGAACAGCCCCAACTTTCTCAGCCTGTCTTCATACAGGAGCTGCTCCAGCCCCTGATTATCCTCATGGCCTCCTCTGGACTTGTTCCAACTGTTCCATGTCCTTTTTGTGTTGAGGACACCAGATGCTATGTTACATTTTATATCTGTATTTCTGAAAGAAATAAAATGAATACAAAGGTGGGTACTACACACTGAATAAAAAACAGTTCTCAGGCAACCCTCAGTCTGAAGTAAAGGATAAAATCCTCTAAAATCAGTAAGCTCTTTCAGGCTTTTGATAATCCCAGTGGATTAAAAAAGGCTGATGATGATGATAATGATACCTGACCAAGCAAACAAAGCTGGGCAAAACTAGCAAGTACTGGACAAATATATCAGCTGTGTAACAGAGGTAAAAGGGCAGCAGATACAGCTGTGAGCATGATCCTGGGAAGATCACTGTCGGGCAAAGTGCACATATAGAGCTTGTTAGAATGGAAGATTTCTGAGAAGCAGAATAGCCTCCTATCTTTATCTCTCTTTTTTTCATGAGGTATACAGGGAGATGGAATAGTATGTAAACAGATGACAGAACATTGAGATCAAGGCTGACTCTCTTCACCTTATTTCTTACACTGGCAAAAAAATGACCTTACAAGACCATAAACTTTGACCAGCTAGATGACCAAATATGCTGTGGTGTTTTTCTCCCTGCTGTGGGAATTCAAGGCCTTTTCTTCCATCCTCACCCCTGAAAACTAGAAGTATCTAAAATTAAATGTAATTGAGTTTACTCAGTGTAAACCAGAAGTGAGATCAGAGTCAGAAAATGCCTTTCTGTGATTTTCCAAAGCTAGCAGAAATAGGTTCAGGAGCAAAACCCACTTGATTCTGAGCTGTTTTCTGTAATAAAATCAAAGACCATTTCTGAGGGAACTGAAAATGGACATGGGTGCCTAAAAAGTAAGCGATGAGGAAGTGTGTACTTGGAGGAGAAAAAGTGAACACAGGTCTCAACAGAAGTGAAGTTTTCTATTGATAAGAGAAGAAATGCAACAGCAAGTTTATAAATAGCATTAGGATTACCTTTGTTTAAAAAAATGTATGTAACTTTTCATCAAGCATCCCTAGGTCACAAATGGTTCATGCTATGTTCACAAGGATGTGGTTGTGTCCCTCTCTGGTTCTAAGAGTCTGTATATATAAAGTAAAATAAAGTACTCAAACAGAAACTGACTAAATAAGGGAACTTCAGGTGCTCTGTGTTTTTAGTAACACTGGATGTGATCAAGGATCTTTTCCATATGAAAGTAAATGATTCCTACAGAGCTCTTATGGCAAACACTCCACAGGTACACCTATGCCTATGCCCTGATTATATCTTCTGTGTTCATGCCTTTGTTTCTATATTCTCATGCTCTGCAGTGAGTGTAATTATGAATGCCTGTCACTTATTTAAACAAATGCTTTGTTTGGCAACCTTTGTTTTCCTGCTGCTGATGCAGCTGCAAAATGGTGTGCACAGTGTGTTAATTTTTTACCTTTGATGCTATGGTAAGGGGTTTCTTCCCTAACAAAACAAAACAAAATAAAACAAAAACGGAAACCAATGAATGAGATACCAATCTCTTCTGATCCATACAGAACGTGAAGGCAGCATTTCCTTAGGAAACAACCGTAAATGAATGCTGATACAATGGTAAAATAAGCTAGATATTTCCTGGAACCAAATGATTCTTCATAACATGACAGAAAAGTTAGCATATACATAAAATGTGAGAGAAAGAGACTAAAAAAAAAAGAGGATGACAAAGGTGAGGCAATAAAACAACAAATAATTATATTATTTGGGACAACAGGCTAACAGTTTGACAGGATGTATCTTCTATAAAATTAAAAAACTAAATTGATATATCAGAACCCTGAAGTTCTTGTTCATTCTTATAAGGGGGAAGGAAAGTCAGAATGGATTTGACAGGCATTTGAGCAAGTTACCATGGTTTAAATCAGGATATAACTTAGAGCACATCTACTTCTTCCCAGTGCTTACCCCATAGTAACATGAAGCTTTCATTCACTGGAGGGAGACTTACACTGAATTTCATTACATTATTGCAGAAATATTCAGGTGAGCACACTTCTGAAAGCCCATAAAGCTTAGGAGATTGTGAAGCACAGGAAACAATTATCCTTGGTTAGTCATTCATGTGTTGGTACTGTAAATTAAAGATTAAACCCAAATTTGGGCTTTCTGATTGAAGCTTGAAGGAAGTCTCTGTTAGGTTGTGAACAGGAAGATTTGTTTCTTCTGCTGTATATAAATGTTTTCTGTCATAGTTCATGCTGCGTGAAGAGTAGGTTGTATCTGGCTGTGTCAGTCTCAAGGGGAAGAAGGGACAGGCTGTGATAACAGTCTCCTCATGATTTATTGGTATAGTTCAAAATTCTAAATGACAATGCCTTCTGCTTTGGGAAAAATGATGGGGAAAAAAAACGTACGTCTTATCTCTGGTAAGATAGAAAATCCCCCTTACAAACAATGAATTAATTACATATTCTGTATTGCTGTAATGATGAGAGCAGACCAACTCACTAGCAGAAGGCAGTGCTGCAGCCCTTCTCATTAATAAATTGCTGTATTATTTTCTTACTATGTTGCTATCTCTGATCAAAGATGCAGACATAGGTAGATCCTGCCAGCACTTCCTGCAGTTGATTTGACGTGATTGGTGAATAGTATAATTGGTTTATGACAGTGAAAGTCTTTCTGGTTTGTATTGTTTTAGGTGAGAAATGATTTACTGGCAGTACAGAGAGAAGTGGGATCTCACATCCTCGGCAGAACATGGGTAATAATCTAATGGAGGGGAATGTACTTATGAGAAAACAGGACAGCTTTGACATCAGAGTTGGCTTATGACAACAAAAGCTTTTACTAGCAGCTTTCCACAGCAGGTAATACATTGGTATTTATATTGCTGGTTTTCTAGCTGGGACATTGCAATTGCTTGAGTGCAGCAGAAACTGTTTGGCACATCTGTTGCAGAACAAATCTGTGCAGCAAAGCATGAAATAATCCTGTGTGAAAAGTCAGTTTATAAGTAGTTTAACCTTTGAACTTCCTAATCTGCTTGTGAAGGAAGAGAACACAGCAAATAAATCAACAGACTCATCTGAACAGAAGCAGGGTTTTTTCCTAACACACTGGTTGTTAATCCACAGGATCATGAGGACTCCTTAATACAGAAAACACCATCTTGAAGCAGCCGAAAACACCTATAAGCACTTTTGAAGATGTGACTCATCAGCATAAATTTCCCTACTTGAAACACAAACCCCCTCAAGTCCTGTTCTCTGACTCCATAACTTCCAGACAGATGAGCAGGAGGAATTGCTGGTCCTCTGGGATTAGCACTTCGGAGTTCTTGTGACATGCACCATTTAATTTCATACAGGTACATAAGTCCTACATTGGACACCTTTAGTTTGAACATGACATATGTACAGTAAGAACGCTGTAACAAACCACTGGTCTGATAGCCAGGGCAACTGCTCCAGTTAGCCATAGGCTTGTAGCTGTCAGGGTGGCAAATTACAGCAGAACCAAATGGATTCAGTTTCATGTCATGATGTTGCAGAACGGAGCTGAGCATCTCATTTAAAGAATATTTTTATGTACAAGTCTGAAAGTCATCTCTGGCTCTGCTGAAGCTGAAAAACTGAAGTATGGTGACAGTCTTATTTGGGCAATGCTGTGATATATAAGGATACAATAAAATAATCTTATCTTTGTCATCTTTCAGAGCTAATTGTGTACTTCCTCCATGCTGCCATTTTGTGCTTTTGCATATATTTATCATTCCCAGTAGGTTAACAGAAGGTATTCCACCTTCGCCCAGTCATTCTGTTCTCACACCAAATGCAGGAATAAAGCAACAGAAAAATCAATCTGATGAGCTAATTTAGCAAATTCCCACTTGCTGCCTGTTCTTCAGCTGTGTTCGCATGCACGGTGACATTTTTCTCCTTAATGTGACAGCTTACATTCAGATCATCCCATCTCAGCAATGTGAGCGCTCAGGAGCCATTTGAGCAGGGAGATGCTCAGGAATGTCAGTGAGCAGCTCAGCACAGGCAGTTCTCAAGGTACAGATACATGTTTGATCTGCTTGTTTGGACAAGCTCTGCTGGCCAAAGCCTGTGCCTACATTGCCTGGCAGGTCTGGAAACAGTAAAGAGGAGATGTAGCACTGGAGCTCGCAATAGCCCTGAGGCATCATCAGAGCAGGATGGTTAGGCTGTGGCCTGCAAGACATGGGCACTGTGAAATACGAATTCACTCCTCTTAAACAAGATAACAAGGTTCTATTGAGGGACAAAGTCAATAAAGCAAAAGCAAACAGTGCTGGGCGCGTGACCGTAGCCAGAGGCGCAAATGATTAGTATTTGTTACAGGTTTATATACCTTCACAATTCCATTAGTCACATACATATTCATAATCTCTGCATATAGGCAGGGAACATTATAATTAAGTCCAGTAATTTAGTATCATAAGTCTCCTCCTCTTGGCGTCTGTGCACTGCTCTTCAATAACTGTGGGCAGGGGTCTTGAGGATGAAGTAAGCAGTCTTCCTCTTGTGGGTAGGGGTCTTCAAGATGAAGTAAGCAGTCTTCCTCTTGTGGGTAGGGGTCTTCAAGATGAAGTAAGCAGTCTTCCTCACAGTGTGCTTTTCACCTTTGGCACAGCTGAACTCCTCAGTAATCACACAACTCGCTAAAACCAGCCCTATCTGTAATTATTGTGATAACTAGCAAAGATTTAAAACAGTGTGACCTTCCTGCACAATTCATAGCAGGATGGGCAGAAAAGGAGTATCCCAAGGGAGCAGATGTCTGGGAGGATCTGTCTTCAAACTAACTGATAAGTAGAAGGATGGTGTGAAATAACTCATTCATGTTCCATGGGGCCACTAAATCTTGTTATCTCACCACAGACTTACAACACAAACATTGTTCTTTAAAACTAAAGATACTTTAGAGGACCCGTGTGAAACAACTCACATTTAGTGGGGCCACTAAATTCCACAGGCTAACATCAACATTGTTCTCTTTCTACAACCTAAGCTAAGCTAAAAAGTACTTTATATTTTACAGGCACTAGCTTTTCTTATATCAAGCATGCAAACTCCCCTCTCTTTTTACCTTTACAGATTCTTCTACTGTACGACTCCGTTTTGCTCATCTTGTGTCTTTATCGAGTTTTGTTTTTGTTACTATGAACTTGTATAGTTATATCCACATAACCACACCTATGATTTGTGAAAGCCAATACACTGATGTGTTTATCACAGGCACCAAATGTTTCGCTTCCTCAGCCAAATACTCAGAGGTTCACCTTCAGGAGAAGAGAAAGCTCAGGGGGCACCTTATTGCTTTATACAACTACCTAAAACAAGGTTGTAGTGAGGTGGGGTCAGCTTCTTCCAAGTAGAGTGATAGGACAAGAGGAAACGGCCTCAAGCTGCCCCAGGGCAGGTTTAGATGGAGCTGAGGAACAATTCCTTGCCCACAGGGTGCTCAGGCATTGGAACAGGCTGCCCAGGGCAGGGCTGCAGGCACCGTCCCATCAAGTATTCACACACCGTGAAGACGAGGCCTCAGTGCCATGGGGCAGTGGTGGCCTCGGCATTGCTGGGGTAAGGGATGGCTCTTTAAAAGCCGTTTTCAACCTCATTGCTCCTATGTTCACCACCGGAGAGCACTCAGGACCCTGCTGTGGAGCCAGGAAGGTTCTGTGGAGCCCTGGGATGCGGCTGTGGGTGCCTTAGGGCTCTGTGTGGACCTGAGGGCACAGAGCGAGCGGCGCTCCAGGACTACAACTCCCAGCATGCCCCGCTCCAACCGCGTGTACTACAGGTCCCGGCCTGCTCGGCGGGGGCGTTCCCTGCGGTGGCGCCGCGTTGCCCTCTGGGAATTGTAGTCCCCCCTCCGCGGCTCCAGGGTGAAGTGCGGCCGCGTGGCCGCGCCCTCCCCCTGCGCCTGCGCGGACGGCCGGGGCGGTCGGGGGTCCGAGCGGTGCCCGCTCGGCGGCGCATGCGCCGTGAGGAGAGGGAGATCTCTCGCGAGGAAGGACGCCATTATCGCAGCCGCTCGACAAACACCACGAGAATTCGGCACCGCACACGGTAACCGCGGCGCCCCGCGGCCGGACGGCTGGGGATGAGCTCCCGGGGGGGACCTGGAGCCGGGCGCGGAGCTCCGGCCCTCCCGTTCCTCACGGCGCTGCCCGAGCACCGGGGCCGTGAGGCGGCTGCTCCGGGGAGGGGCCGAGCTGAGGCAGGGGGGCTGAGGGCTGCCGCCCCCTCACCCGAACAAGGGCTGAGGCGAGGGGGGGGGGGGGCCGAGTGGGGCCTCGCCTCCTCCCGCTGCGAGACGCCGGAGCTGGGCCCTCATGGGGGGCTCCTTCGCTTCGCTCCCCGTCTGTTTTCTCCGTGCCCTGGCTTGGGGGGGTCACCCCCGTGCTGGCTCCGTCTACCGCTGCCGGTGCGCTCAGCCCCCCTCCGGGCGGCCGTTGGAGGTGGAGGGGCTGGTGATCCTCCGAGCACCTCGGCCTGCTCCCCCCTCCGTCTCTCTTGGGGGTTGTGTTTCCCCGTTCTCAAGGACGGGGCAGGTCGGAGCTCTGCCGCCTGCCCTCCCTTGGGCCACGCTGCAGGCATGGTATGGGGAATGGGCACCGCCGGCAGCGCTCGCTCCCTTGTCCCTGCCGCAGCGGAGTGTCAGTGACTGGTAACATTGGTGCCGCCGCCTCCCTTTGCTGCTGGTAATGGAGAGGGGCCGCTGCTATTCACATGCCTGCGAGTGCTTGTGTGGGGGGAAAATGAGTCTCCTGAGGTGCCGCTTTGCGTGTGTGGACATTGATTCGCAGTGAGGGTTCTTCACATCCACAGCGGGGATGGTATTTTCTAGTCCTTTCCTACCAGCGATCTGTTTGACAACACACTCGGTCTTCCCATTTTCCTGATTTGCAATTCAAGTGTTGCGCTTTTTTCATTACTTTTATTTTTAAGTCCTTTTACAGTGGGAAGTTGGGTGCTTAACCAAATATAGTCATTTTATCCTGCTATATAGTTTATTTTTAGAGATCTCGAGGGAAGATTTTTTTTTAAATAAACAACTTTGAAGGGGTATTAGCAACTGAGTGATTGCTTCAGTGGAAGCAGTGTTTAACCTTGTTGTAAAATGAGGATTTGGAACGATTTTTGCTACTTTTTTTGCCTTCTACACGAGGTTGTCTGTAGTACCCCATTGATACCAGGATTTCAAGCAACAAGCATACACTTTGTAGTATTTTCGTACCCAAGCAAAAGCTTAAAACGGCAAACAAAGCCCAAACAAAAAATCTCATTGTCTTAATATTTGTAGCAGTGCCACTGGAAATGAAGGGTTTTCTCTGTTAGGAAGATTAAAACTTAGAGGGATTTTCTCAACATATATTTAAATGGGTGTCCATAGAAAACCAGAATAACAAGAGTTTGATTCTGAAACTCTGTGAGCTTAATTTCATATATTAAATGACATCTTGGCAGTAGATAGGTGTTCAATAATACGTGAAAAGATGTTCCAAAGAAAGAGCAGTTAGTTTACTGAGGAGAATAAAAAAGGCGGAGTTTGGGTTTGGGGAATGTGCCATCTCTCAGAGAATGAAAGTATTTTGTATCTTTTTTCTTTTGTAATTTGTAATCTGTTTTACAGCAACAGTAACTGCCTTTAATGTCTTAAAGTATCCAGCCATGTTTAACTTGTGTGGTTACAGGACAGGCCTTTAAGGAACAAATAGATAGTGTTCTAAGTAGTTGAATAACAAAATTAAGAATATAGTGAGCACAGTTGGAAAGGTTCCATCAGCACATGTTCTGCTGAGCATATTTGCAAAAGGCTTGTTTCCTGCCTGTGCTGTTTTTAACACGGTACAACATACTTGTTCTCTACTGGTTTGAAGTGACAAGGTGAAGAAAGATGAGCTTATAGTCATGCCCCACATAACTACCAGTGCTACTTGCAGGTTTACACTGATTTTAGTGAGAAGTAGTGTTGTGTGATTCAGACCCACATCGTTAAAACAGTAATATACTCACATTTTCAGGTACTTGAGTCTTTCTCTGGTCTTTATCTTGAGCTTTTCCCAGAACTTGTAAAGCATTGTTTATTCAGGAAGAATGTGTGCCTTTATTGTGTCAGAACTTGAATTCGTCTTCAGATCTTTCATTGAAGAGTGCCTTGAACTGAAATGGCTGTGATGTTAGTGCAATCGTTTTGAAAGGAGGAGATGGGTGTTTCTCTGTGCACAGAAGCTCCTCCCAGAGATGTACAGAAACATGAGCACAAGCTTTATGTGAAGTAAGAATGAGCTTCTTGTAGGAGGAGACAATGCAAAGCTAATGATTAGCGTTAGAACAACAACATGTCTATGTATAAACTAAAATTTGCCAATAAAATTTTTTTCACAGATTTGATTTCCTTTAGTTTGATACTTGATATTTAGACGTGAACCTCTGAAGTAATTTTGTTTTCTGTTTTTTTTTGCGTATCATTAAAAGGCTAAATTTATTTTTTTACAGTAAAAATAAAAATAAAATGTCTTTAACATCATGTCAAACACTTGTTTCCTTCCAGTTTTAGGTTTGTAAAACTCCTGTTAAGCACTTGGTTTTGCCTACTATTGTTAGACTCGCGTTAAGACATTAAGTAATAGTGCACAGAAAGATTAACCTCATAAAGTCTTTTGCGTTTGGGACTTTAAATAAAATTTCTTATGTTGTCTGTTGAACAAAATTATTTTATCTTTGCTTCCTGTTTGTAAAACACTTAGACCATTTAAGGGATAAATACATTAATTTCAAGTTTTCCTGTATTTTATGATGGAAAAGAATGCATCTCTCCTATCCATAGAGTGACTTCGCAGCAACTATAAGGTCGACCCCTTTCTTCACTGCTCCTTAGACACAAACATGTCTGTTGCTACTATGATACTTCTAACATCCCATGAATATGAGGTCTTGCAAGTTTAAAGTTGGAATTACTTTGTTGTTTTACTGGAGTTGGGAGGGGAAATGTTGGAAGAGGATCAGACTGTCCTAGTGACAGTGTTTCAGAATGTGAAGAACTACTTGCTCTGTGTTTTTCTGCTGCAGTGATGCTGCTCAGTTTATTTTCACAAGTATTTTTAGTAAGAATTTTAAAATACTAGTGTTATCCCTGTGTTTTAAAACAGCACTAGGGTCTGTTTCATCAGCTTGAACATTTCCTTTTGCTAGATAGCTAGAGGAGGTAAATCTGTTACAAGACTTTTGAGTAAGCAGATTTGCTGTTTTTATTTGCCATCATGTTTTTTGGTAGTAGAAGCCTGGGCCAGCTTTGGGATCTGTCCTTGTTCTTCCTGGAATTGCTAGATCACAAAATTTTTCCAGTATATAGAAGATGGTAAAAGTATAAAATATTTTTATATAGTAGTAGTAAAAATATAAAATGGTAAAAAAAATAAATTATATGCTTCTGTTGTCAAAGACTGTGTTTTAGGTAAGGCAAACACAGTAGAATAAAGCATTTTGCAGGTATTTCCCTTATACTGAGGCAAGTGCTTGTCATACTGCACTCTGCTCTTGGGGTGGCTGCTGACTTTGGATGAGATAACTTCCTAAGGCAAAGCCTCTAAGTGATGCAGCAAAGCCTCTTTTGCACAACGAGGCAATCTAAATAGAAGGTTACAGTATTAGAAAGTCTTTAATTCTTTCTGCCAATGGAGACTGTGCACTAAGCAAGGGCTCCTGCAGAGTGTGCTGAAGGAGGTCAGGTTGAAGCGCAGGTCTTATTCCCACACCCTGACTCCACATTTATGTTTGGTTTTTGTAGAAGAGCTAGGTTTAACATGATAGTCAAAGGAAAAGAGGCTTGGCGTATTATCTGTGCTCTACTTCACAACAATGACAAATGATGTTTTGGGGTAGAGCACCTGTGACATGCACACAGTGTCCTGGAGCTGAGGAGAGGAACAGATCTGGATGTCCAACAGTTGAGCCTAATGGAAATGGCTCCTCACCAGCGCTGTTTTGCAGTCCAGTGGGGGGCAAGATGTTTCCCTTGGCAGTGATTGGAATTTCACTGTTGGGTGCTTTTGCCTAGACCAAGCATAGTGGTTATTGTTAATGTGCTACAGTCACAACATTGGAGCTATGCTTGTGTTTCTGGGGGTGCCCGTGGCTTGAGTACAGCCACAGGATTTGGGGCACAGGTGTTGTTCACATTTTCATCCAGGCAGCGATGGTCATTTCTACAGTGTGTCAGCAGAAACACATGTGAACAGTTTCCCACACTAAAAGTTTCAAATGATCCTTTAACTTAGCTGTGAGTAGGTAACATTCTGCTTCTTTATAATGGAAAAATACGGGTGGTGTTAAATATGGAGAGCCCTGTATCAGAGCTGGTTTTTAGTTTAATCAGACATGTACATTCTTTTATCTGCTTACTTCTGTGAATTTAGTATGAAATGGACTCTGAATTTACTGATACCTGTAACTCTTTAGAGCAAATAATAGACTCCAGCCTAAACCTATTGTTTATGAAAGTGCATAATTATTACTTTTTGTATAAATTAAAAAGTTCCATTCTATCTAGCATAACTTAAATTATTTTTTTCTTGTTCTTTATGCTTTTCCTAAGAAAGCATGAGATTGTAGGGAAGAAATTGTAATAGAACACATTGTGGATAATTTCTAATAAAACAAAAAAGAAAGTAATTTTAACATCTTCCTCCCCCTAGCTATCATACAATTTTTATCAGCATTTTTAAAAGTAATAATTTCCTGTTTGCAGTAAATTGCAGTGTTTGATCAGTGAAGCGATATTTGCTTTGGTGGAGTTAGTAATACAAGATGTGGTTCACTAGTTCAGTCCTTCAGATGGAAGTCATGTCCAGCTCAGGTTTCTTTTCTGTACTCTCTGGTTGCCAGCTTATTCTTCATTCAGCCTTTCTTCTAACTCTGTTTATAAACCTGGAATAAATGTTGTTGGAAGTTTTGAAGAACCACAGGCTCCTTTGGTAATGCAGCTGTTGGGATGTGGTCATTGATGCCAAAACTGGTGAAAAGCCTTCTTTTCCTGGAGTCAGCATGTCCTCCGGTGTGTTGATGCACTTATCCCATGCAGGCAGAGCCCAGCCCCACTGAAGCCTGGTGACACTTGAGGGCTTCTGGAAGAGGAGATTTTCCTGGAATATTTCTTCAACTCAAATCTGTCTTTTGGTAAACATTTCTTATTAATTGCATTGAGATAATGTCTGCCATTTCCGTGGTCTTTTATAGGTTAAAGTACCATCTGGGATACTATTTATTAAGCTGTTTTCTTGTGTACAGATATTTATTTTGGGGGGGAGAGGGAGGGGTACTTTGTGATGCTGAAATGACTGGACAACATAAAAAAACCCTGGGCTTTCAGAGGCACAAGTTGAAAACTATGTGGATTTCCTTAAAATCTCTTTATTTCCCATCTTTTGATCTTTACTTTGAGTCTTGCAAAAGGGAAATGAACTTAAATAATTGCCTAAATTTTCACAAATATCAAATATAAAATAAAATTAAAGTATTAAGCAGGAAGAAAATTTATGGGATAGCTGATTAATACTGAAATAGTTAATAGAGTTACATGAGATGTGTGCAGGTGCTTTTAACAGGTATAGATTATTATGTAGGTGGTCAGCATTCAGAAGCTTCATTTATTCATCAAGTTTGAGCAAGTGTTTTAATATTAATAAATGTTTTCACCACCTCCTCTCTCCTGCCAGCATCTGACAGATTTTTAGAATTGTTATTTTTAGTTGCATTCCTTTTGCTAGGCTCTTTATTTCCCACTTTCCAAAGGGGATTCTAGATCTGTTGTTATAAATATATTCCTTAAAATCCTTTGGAGTTGAGTCAAAGCATCTCAAAGGCTTTCTGACCATTGCGCAGCATTGTTAGCTAGAAAGCATCTACAAATGTTTCATGTACGAGTTTTAAAGAATGTTGCAGCTTTTGGGCATCTGCTTCATGTGGAAATCAGAGCTGAAATTTCTGAGGATTATTTCAATCTATGCCATTAAGACTTAAAAACGTTTTAATATCCTTACACTTCTTTCCCCCACTAGAAATGAAGTAATGAAACTCAAGATTTGATAGAAATTGTAATCACCAGAGTCTTCTCTCATGTGCAAGTTCAGGGTCAAATATCTGGTGATCAACTTGTGCCAGTCTACACATCCTTCTTGGGGGAAGACATGCACCCTTGTTCCTTTGTGAAGCTACTTGTGTTTCATGAGCACAATGCAGATCCCTCGCTGCAAAGGAGGCTCAGCTGAAGACGACTGCATTCTAATCTTTGTACAGGTGTTTATACTGCTTGTTCCCTTCCTCTGAGTTTGATTCCTTCACAGCTCTTCTCAGTCAGCTTCTTGACTCTCCCTGTGGATCTTTTGAGTAGGAACAATGGAAGCTCTTTTGCAGTGTAACTTTCTCCTGCTGCTCATGAGAATTATGGTGCGGTGCAGGAATTTTGCATGATACCTGCTCAAAGTTAGTGCCACAGTGATTTTGTAGCTGGTGATACTTTGGCTACAGTGTTTTCTGGAGTATTGGCTTTCCAAAGAAAGCTCCCCTTTTCCTCCCTCCACCTCAGCTCTTACAGAGAAGTGACTTGAGATGTTTAGAAATCCTGTTTTTTTTCTCCATTTCCCCTGCAAGAAGAGTCACATCAACTCTGTTTAAAATAACCTGTTTTATTTTAGGCAGATATTGCAACTTGGAGATTTTATTGTTTTTTCCTTTCTTTTTTCCCTTTCCAGATGAAAAAATTGAATCCTGAATAGAGTGTTCAGGGCTCCCTTTGTGGATTGATAGCACACATTGTACTAGACCTGTTATTGCTGAATCTGTGAGCCTCTGTGGATTCTTCCATGTTAAAAGTGTAACTTCTTAATGTACTTTGAGTTCTTTGAGTTGTGTGATTGAGAATAGGAAACAAAACAGAATTCAAACACTGTACAATGTTGGCAGCTATATAATACACTAACCTAGCTAACCTTCAAGCAAAGCTTTGCTATTTTTCATATGCTTAATGTTCTGGTAAGAGCTTTTTGCCTGTAGACAATATGAAAAGGACTTGGGGTGCTGCTGTTGCAGACATTTTTCTTGTTAATATGGGGTTTTTTCAACTAGTAATAGCATTAGGATAGTTTTTTGCTTTGATTTTACCTGTTTAGCAGCAATGTCACTTCACTAGAAACATCTGAAAGTAGTCCTAAATTGGAAACTTACAGGACTAAACTTACTCTCTGAGGGTTTTTTTCTGTAAAGGCACAAGAGTACAGGCATCCCTATGTGAAAACAGGCACAGTGAGTTAGGTGTGATGCTTGAAGATATATCTTGAACATGATATGGTGAGGCTGCCTTCATTAATTAGAGTACACTGCAAGCCATTCAAGTCAGAATCTCACTAAGAATTCCTCTCTTCACCAAACCTGTGGAGTGTTTTGGAGTTTATTAAGGCACAAAAGAAAAACACTTTGATAAATGTATCTGTAAAGCTCTAAGATCTGCCCTAGATAATTCAGATTGTGTTAGGCAGTGATTTGAAATACATAGAGTCAATATGAAGTATCACAGACAACTAGGTGAAGAGGTTATATATATATATATATATATATAAAGTAATTTATAATTTCAAATGAAGTTATGGTTACCCAAAGTTCAGAGGGCATCAGAACTATCTATCTCAAAAATAATTCTGATCATGGGTAGGAATTCTTAGAGACTGAGGGACACTGATATTTGAGTTATACGAAATCAATTTTGGAATCTTTTTCTTTGAATTTAAGTACTTGCAGGTTTTTTTTTTTTTTTGAGCTGTTATTGGTAAAGATTCTCCATCTAGTGGATGAAAACAATAAAACAGTATGTTTGTGTCTGGATCTGCATACTGCTTTTGGTCTCTGGGCAGTCCTTGTTTTCTATTTGCTATACAAATTGTGCCTAGTGTTAATGACCTATGTCCTGAGTTATTAAACCATGATGCAGAAAACTGATTGACCTCAGGAAACTGACCTAAGGCACAGAATCTGCAGACAGTTGGGTATACTCTGCCCATGTGGGTAGTCTCATTAGGCTCAATGGGATTATGTGTCTGTAGAATCAAATTCAGACTGTTTTGCACCAGAAGGTGTAGTTGTGATAGGTGTTAACATATCCTTCCTAGCTCACTTGAGAATAATGATATCAGAGATGTGGCGTTGCAGATGTTGGCACCTGACAGCAGCAAGAATGTTTATACAAGGCCTACAGAGCATTTGTACTTGAGTTGCTGGTGCATGTCGCCACACACTTGACAATGGTCATTCCTGTGTTAGTATTGTGGCCATTGGCAGTGGATTAGAAGAGTTAGAAAAAGACATTGAAGCAAAACAATGGCTTGTAGCAGGTGGGTGAAAAAAATGGGGAATACTTCTAGGAGTAAAGCAATAATAATAATGGTAATAATTTGAACTTTCATAGACTAATGAAGAATTTCTGCCCCTGTGCAAGATTTTGTACTTTCAAGTTCCAAAAATGTCAAGTTCCTTAGAGCAGCTAGGTTTCTTTTTCATTGCTATCTGTGTTACAAGTACTGGAATTGTTCAGCATAGCATCTCTGGCTGATATTTATTTTATATATCTGTTTTCAGAATGCTGTGGCTGCTGTCCGTGCTTTCACAGATAAGGAATGTTTGTGATATGTTTTGGGAGATAAATTATTTTTCTGATCTTTGGCTGAACCAGATATGTCTGTATATTATTCCATTGTTGTGTTTTTTGTGTTTTTTTAAAACTGTTAAACTAAGATGCTTGTGTAGTTTTACTCTGAAATTTACTTTAAATACAGTGTCTTTACTTGCCTTTTAAGGTGGATTGAGAATAAGGATGAAAGCTAAACAGATGCTAAGAAAGATTATAATATTTTCCTTTGTAGTTTTTAGTAGTAATAAAGTTTAAGTTCTGATCTCTTCTGCCCCTGTTATCCTCCTGAATGTGATTTTCAATTTCATATCCTGATAAGACTGCAGCTTCAGAGAGCTGGAGCATAAGGGAGGCTGGTAGTGCCTATATTTACAGTGCATTTAACCCTGCATGCTATTAAATTGCAGCTTTTTATTATGTTATTCATCATTTGTTACAGTCCATTAACATTTCCACTGATGTGGCTTGTTGGGGAATTACTAATTAGAGTAGGAAGGCTCTGTTCCAGATACCAACTAAAGTGACTTCATCTAGGGAAAAAAAGCCAGACTTTGGGATTACAGAAATGCTGCAAGTCACAGCACAAGACTAAAGGAGCTTCGTCAGGTTCTGAACCTTGTAATGGCCAGGAATAAAATAACTTCACATATTGCATTATATGAACATTTCCAGGTCTTTCCATGGGACTGCTCATAGAGATTGTCTTCTGTGAAGACACATCAAACTGGTTGATGCAGATCTTTTGCTGGGTTAGCCAGGCTTAAACCTGTGCCTGCTGGTTCATCTTCTGTTAACACCATCACATGAAAAATGTTGTTTTGCACTCGGAATGCGTTTTTGCTGTTTTTTCATCATTTGCTTCCAGAGTGGGTTTAACAGAGCTGCACAAAGGCGTTCTTGGGGTGGATTATTCTTTGCACAGACTTAATTCAGTAGTCTTGCTGGGCTATTTCCCTCGAGGGACAAGAACTCAGGGCAGTTGAACTGACTTATAAAGCAGCAGAGTTAACAAGTATTATGTTCTCTATGGATCTTCCCTTTCAGAGGGGAGATGATCTTTATACTGTAATCCTTTTACAGCATAAGGTCATTTTACTTCTGCACAAACTTATCCTCACAGAGGATTAATCCTCTTGTATGCATGCATATATCAGACACCTTCTTATCATTGGGCTTCTCTTTATATTTGAGCTTGTTTGCTGTTTCGGAAAACTTTTATGTGTGTCACCAAATCATAGGTCTTTGCAAGATAAGGACCTTTGTCCCACTGTGACATCCATGGTGGGCATTAGGCTCAGAAAAAATTGGCTGATTGGCTAATAGTAATTGTGTAAATAAGAATATATGTTTGTAATAGAAATGACAGATTTGAAAATTTGCCTTAATCCATTTAAAGTAAAAGTAGAACAAAAAGGAGAAAAAACATTTGGCACTTCTGGTTTGGGCAAAGTGAAGAGGCATCCTTCAGCTGTTCTCACACAGGCAGCAGTAAATGTTTGTCATCATTCAAGCTGAAGTATGAAAGAAGTGTTTTCATTTGTCAACAGCACTGAGAAATATTAGCCAGGGGGTGATGAGCTGCTCAAACAAGAGAAGTTCAATTAAACACTCAGCAGACTAAAGCTTTGGAAAACGTCCTTTTAACATTTAGTATTTACCCTCACTAATTAGTACAAAAGAGAAGATTTGTTTTGTCTGTGTTTTTATATGTTAACAAGGCATTGGATGTTTTTGCTTGTATGCTTTGGAATGGTTCCCTGTGACTTTCTGAAGCCATCAGATGTTTCAGTAAATAAGTTTATTTACAAGGGACTGCTCAGAAGAATTATTCTGGATTAACGTTTTAAAATAGATTAATTAAATTACATTAAACTTATGTGTGGAAAAGCTGATCTAGAATTCAGGTGAATTTAGTCGCTTACAAATACTAATTTACTTAATTAAACAAAGGCTAATTTGTGTTAAATGCATCAATTCTGAGTAAGACTATTGGCAGAGATCGTTAGTGCACTTTATCTAATCTGCTTTAAATTTATACCTTTAGTTGTCCCTGTTTTTCCTGAGTGTTGCAGTACTAGAGCCACCTCCTGGCACGGGGTTGCAGGAAGGCTTTGGGCTTTTTGCTCATCTCTTTGCCTTGGTTTCTGAATATGAAAATCCAGGAACAGGGAGGAGTGTGTGTCTTCACTTTCAACTCATAATACATAAATGGGGAAATTAACATTTTTAAGATTTGGTGGGTGATGAAATAGTTTGTATTTATTATTAGAAGGTTTAGTTTTGTTACTCCATATTGATGCTTGTTCTATCTTGGAATCTTTAGGACTGTTTTCTCAAGATTTTGAAAAAAATTCCTTTGGGAGGTAAGAAGGAACTAATGTAGTATTGTGTGCTGTGTATGAGTATTTCCATTATTCACTCTGATTAAAACCTGAGCCAGTTTTTAGTTTGTTCTGCTTTATACAACAGGAATGGGTTATGGCAGCTTTATTAGGCAAGGTTTGCAAAAGTCATATCTGGCATGCAGAGGGAAGAGGGTGGACAGTAACAGCTGATATGGGAACTGGGTTGCATGATGCAAGAGGTCTGAAGGGTCAGAAGCATTTGAGGTAACTGAGATTTGAAGTCACGCAGGGCTGAGGTGGGAATGGAGGTGGGAGGATTGCTCAGGTACACACCATAACCTATTCCTCAGTTTTTGCATTGTGGCAGAGTTGAAGAAGTCTCTTCCAACCCCCCAAAAATGCTCTGGGAGAAGTGATGGATGCAGTGCAGATCTAAATAGCCACCTAAATAGCTCAGCTGGAGTCAGTGTGAGTCTGGCTGGCCAGGGCCTCCTGTAGTGTACGTATTAATGAGACATTTTCCATTGTCTGGTATGAGCTGTCTTCCCATACCCCTCCCCTAGATAATGGCAAATTGACTATAAAATATTGCTCTGTTGATCCAACTTCCACATGCTGGCTGGGGGAGGAAAAGTGGGCACGTTTCGTGTCCCTCTTGCAGTTTATCCTTGGCTTCCTGACTTTATGTTAATATTTCTTCCTTATAGTTTAATATTTGTTCCAGGTGATATTTCAGCATGGGTGGCTTAATGCCAATGTACATATGCTTAATTTGGAATTAATGGGGACTAGCGTTTCAGCCAGAAGAAAGAAAGGAGGGGAAAAAAGAAAAGGCTGGGAACACTTAGCGAATTTCAGAAGTGTTTTGCATGAGGAAATGCTGGTCAATGCTTCCCTTGGTAAAATGTGTGGAAGCTGTATTGGCAAAGTTGTTCTGAATGTTATCAGCTTTTCAACACTGGTAAGCTAACTGTTAAATTTTACTGGGCCTTTACCCATGGTTCTGAAAGCAAGGTTAGACCACTGCTAAAATTTCCTGTTATAAATTGAAGTTCTGAATGTGGGAGAGGGATGTTTTATACAAGTTCTGATGGCTGCTGTGGTTGCAGTACCCAGTGTTGCTTGCTTGGGCATTGCCTTCTTAATCCACACATCTAGTGTTAATAACAGAATTACTTGTTTCCACTTATGTTCCAATAGAGGAGCTCTCTGCCTCTGATGACAGCAGAAGTATATTTTGTTCTGCCTGTTGAGAAGGCAGAAATGTGTTCCATGAGGATGTTGGCTGATTGCCTGTAAGCAGTGTCTGAGTTACTGAAGTTGTAATAAAATTTGCTTAAATGGAAATAAATACTAATGATATGAAGGCACATTGCTGTGTGTGTGTAGTAGCTGCTCTGCCATAGTTTGGTTGTTATGCCTGTGTTTTAAGGCTCTGTGGCAGAATATTGTGATGGTAATTCTGACATGAGGCTGAATATTTTCAGGCTATGACCCATGTGAAATGGGGAACTGATGTCAGAAGTGTGAAATTGTTTGTGTTGAAGAAAGGTTAAATCAATTTCAGTGATTTCTTTTTTTTTAATTAAGGAATTATGGAAGCCTGAATACATGCATCAAGTGAAATACTAAACTGTGTTTAAACAAAAGCATTGCAAATCCTTTGTAATGCTTTATAAAATACTGATATATTTGTAGCTATAACTGATTTCAACACAACACGTGAACTAGGAGTGAAATCTTGAATTGTGTAAACAGGCCAAGTCTTCAAAGTTGAGTTTTGTTCTAGTTTGTGCCTTTTTAGTGTTTGGGGTGGCGGCTGTCTTCCTTCAAGTTGAGGGCAGGGTTCTTAATATTACTAGCAGTATGTGACATTATGAAACAATAACTGCAGCACAGCTGTTTTATTCTGTTAAGCCTGGCTGGTTACCAGGATTTCTCAGAAATGGCAAATACAATTTACCAAAATGGCATCCATATGCACTAATGTATTGCCAGGTTTTTTGGGCGTGAAGCCACAGGCTGTGCTGTCTCAACAGTTTTTCACCACGATCAGAATTCCAAATGACTCTCTATTGGCAGCACTGGTATTTTGAGTAAACAATTGGGATACATGGGGAGATCCCCCCTTGTGAGATGGGCGTTCGCAGTGTGCAGTGGTTGCTCAAAGTTCTCCTTTAGGTTGTGTTGCTCTCTTCAAGAATTAGTATCCCACTTGTCTGGCTTTATGGCTTTCTTGTGCTAAAGTGGAATTGGGAAAGAGGAAAATCTTTATGCATAGTTGGATTTGATTCAGTGTTGGTGTTGAAGGATGAATTACCATTTCCACTGGTAGAACTCAAATTATCCCTCTAGCGTTTTTTGCTTCAGGTTAAAAAGGAAAAATATTGGCTGATGTCTTCTTGGTATTCATTGTCTATACTTTTGTAAACTGTGAGAATGCACGGATATGAATGGTTCCAGTGCTTCAAATTCAATTGTACAGACTGAAGGTTTCTCTTAAAATGCTGATGAATAACCTTGACAGACAATTCCAAGGAAGACAGGGCTGAGAAATATTTTGGCTTTAAAATCAGGACCATATTCTGAAAATGGCTTCATCAGGATTGAGCTGTAGAAAACTCAGGCAAGTTCAATAACTCAAGAAGAAAAGTCAAGTTTTGCTTCAAGTCTAGTTGCAATTAGCTACAAGGAGGCTCCTTGTTCTCAGTGACTGTTTCTGAAAATTTGAGAGGCCTTTTAAGATTCATACATGTAAAGATCTTGTGTAGTACATACAAATCTGTACAGAATGTGGTAATTGCAGATCTAGCCTGGCTTGGGAACTTCATATGCTTCGTAAGACTAAAGACTGATCACTTCCAAGAGCTAAGCAATAGTTTGTAAATTAAACCCTTGCTGTTTAGAAATGGTCTTGTATGCTCTTGAAACATCTAAAACAAAAATCAGCTTACAAAACAAATGTTTTATTTTATCCTGATGATCAGCCAAATCTGTGAAGTAAATGTTCACTTTATCTGTTAGGAAAATGTAGAAAGGTGGATCAGGAAGGAAAGCTTGAGCTCTTGTCTCGGACCCAGTATAGAAAGATTGAGTTGGGGGTGATGCACGTGGTTCAGTCCTTTGCTCTTTGATGGGGATAGCGAGTGGAAAAGTAGAAACTGATACCACTGGATGTTTGCTTGTAGGTCGGTTACTTGTGTTGGGAATTGCATCTCCTTATATAGAGCAAGAATGGAAAAAATAAAAGGAGTATTAATATATAAGGTAATCTCTATTAACACACACTTGCTGCTGTTTTTCAGGATTGCATGACTTGCAAAATTACCTCTGTGTGGACCTGCAGTGGTATTTGACTGGATATTGCTGCCTGGTTCTGAATGATGTCAGAACAGGATTTGGCAGATGTTGTGCAGATTGCTGTTGAAGACCTAACTCCAGATAACCCAGGTACAGTACAGGTGCTAGTGATGGCATAAAGATATTTATAGTATTGCCCATTGACAAGGTGGAAATCGCTGCTAAGGTTATATAAAGCAGTGCTGCAGGTATTTCTTAAGGCTACACACCAGGTTTTCAATAGCTTATCTGGTGTATCTTCATTGCCTCATCCCTGGCAATGTTTAAGGCCAGGTTGGACAGAGCCTTGGGTGCCATGGTTTATTGTGAAGTGTCCCTGCCCATGTCAGGGCAGATGGAACCTGATGATCATGAGGTCCTTTCCAACCCTAACTAGTCTATGGTTCTACATCCTCAGTGTTTTCCAAAACAACTTTTCATTTCAGATGCCCTTTAATCAGATTTTTTCAATTTTACTTTTCTTTTACAAGGTTTATTTCCTGGGGCTTTTTTGTACAGGGGTAGACTAGTGCTGAAAACTGAATTAAATATGGCCTCCTGCAATCTTTGTTTTTCTCCAAACCAGATACATATTTTAGGTTTTCCTTCAAATGAGAACTGTCACCAATCCATTATGATTTGTTTGATTGTAAAATAGTTTCTCTCATACATGATTCAAATTTAAAAACACTCCTGGAAGCAAATACTGTGATAATCCTTGCTTAGAACTTGACCTACTAAGCCAAAATAATGAGATCAGCCTGATCCTATGCTGCCATTACATGTGAGGAGGTGACTGAAAAACAGTAACTACAGTTACAGAAAACAGAAACATGTAAAAAAACTGATGCAAATCAAAAATGTTCCCAAGGTGTTGGAGGAGAAGCTGGGACTTGCCTTTTGTAGTCTACCAGGTAACTTAGTGTTGAGTGTCTGCTGTGATATGGTCAACCTTAAACAATGCTTCCTTTGCTCAGTTTAGTTAAGGAGCTCAAACCTGGTCTGTTCTTGAGTGATGCTCTCTCTGACAGTGAGGCTTTTCCAGGGCTTTACCCTTGATTTTGCCAGCCGGACCTTCAGGTTCTGAAGTCAGTTTTCCTTTATTACTTTTTTCTTCAAGGCTATTAGAGATAGGCTATTAGAACCTATGGGTGTGCACATGCAAGTGGTAATTTTGGAAAGCTGGCAGGATTTTGTTCATCTACACTGGGGAAAAATAACCCACTACTATACTGAGTAGTGGGTATAACTCTTTCTTTGTACAGAACTTCATTAGTACTTATGTTTTTTTATAAACATGGGGGTCAGAAGCATGTAGAATCTGTCAAAGCAGAACAGGAAATGTGGCAACTCTGCTACTTTCTGGTAAGTTCCTAATAAAAAAATCCACGGTAATGCTTGAGTGTTACATCCTCAGTGTGCTTGGAATAAAGTATTGGATTTAGATAAATGTTTCTTGAGAAACGGTAAAACACTGTCATATATTTAAGAGAGAACCCAAGTAAGTGTAAAAGAATACATACAATATGTCAAACACCTTTTATGTTAATTAAAAACCTTTTAATTTTTTATTTTATTAATTTAATGTTTTCAAATTGAGCCTTGTCCTCTTGTATTATAAACTATGTCAGTGCTTATTTTTCTTTGCAGTTGTGCTGGAGAATCATGAAGTGACAGATGATGATGTAGAACCTGCTCTGAAACGCCAGCGTATAGAAATTAACTGCCAGGATCCCTCTATTAAGGTTATGATAATGCCTTTTCCTGTTTTTATTTGTAACAGAATTAAGTTAGCTTACTTAGGGAAATACATTAAGAGAAATGAATGTAAAATTAACTATTTATTTATTATGTTATTGCATAGTACTGGAATTATAGCCTTCTTGTATATGTTTGTTCATTTTTGTGCTTAAATGTAAAAATCTGGATGATTGCCTAGTTCTCCAGTGTAAAATCTGTAGCAAGAATTTTACAAGCAGTATAAAATGTCATCAGAATTAATTCCAGTGACTCAAATGTCACTATTGGTACATTTTTTGATAAAGTGAATAAAATTGACCTGTGTTTGTATTACAATTTGTAGATATTTCGTGTGTGTTTAAAATCATTACTTTAAGCTAACAACATTCTCCTAATGCCTAAACCAGATTTGGTTCAGGCTCAGTAGCTCAGGCTTTTCTGTGCTTGCAGAGCTTCCCCTGCTTTTCTTTCTAGTGTGTTTTAGTTTTGTGGGGTTTTTGTTGTTCCTCGGAGCACATGAGTAGTGTTTTATTGCCACACACGTTAAACGGTATGTAGTTCCGAAACGGTCATAGAAACTGAAGCTCTGTATTGAAAGAGCACCAGGGAGCAGCGCTGTAAACCGGCGTGATGAGGAGTGCAAGTTGTATCCGTGGGCCACAAGATGGCATAGTTGCTGTTTGGGAAGGCAAATGCGTGTAACGTTACCCTTTAATGGCCTATTTTTCCCAAGATGAACCAAGTAGAATAGTCTTTCTTTTCAATAAAATTGCTTAGGAAAACAGGTTTTATTTATTTGCTTTTCTTGGTTTGCTGTTCAGGAGAGAATTTAAATGAGTTGCATTAATTGTCTCTGAGGTTATTCGTGTTGATATGATTTCCACTGTAATAATCTGAATTTATGTGCTTGGGCAGGAAAAAGATCTTACTTAACTTTATCCAGGAAGATGCATTCATAGATTTACAATCCTTTTGTTTTTACTTGTATGGAAAGGCTTTGACATGTGTATGAAATCATACCAACAAAGTACTTAGGTGAAAATATGTTTGGCTTGGATGCTTTTGGCTTATAAGTAAAGATCTGGAAGAACTTGAGAATGCTAAAATGCTCCTGGATGTCATCAGTTTTGTATGTGGATGAATGTTGTCACTAGGCACGCTCCTAGTTCCTTTAGAATTGTTTTCCAGTCACATTTGTCTGTAGCTTCCTTATGTGTATGTTGCTGGAGATAAATGTGTAAGTCTTTAAAATCAGTTTCTTTTTCATTCTCCCTTTCTAGTCGTTCCTGTATTCCATTAATCAGACAATATGCCTTCGGTTGGATAGCATTGAGGCAAAGTTGCTGGCACTAGAGGCTACCTGTAAATCATTGGAAGAGAAGCTGGATCTTGTAATGAACAAACAACACAGCCCCATCCAAGTCCCCATGGTGGCAGGTTCTCCTCTTGGCGCTACACAGACATGCAATAAAGTACGATGGTAAGAAAAGAACAGATTACTCATCAACATGCTTTTTAAAATAACGTAAATCCATTTCTTTGGCATCAAACACTGTAGATTTCTGTATAACTGTCAAGGGTTTGGAGTGCTGTTTATGAGTGTAGAGTTAATTTATCTTGAAGGTAATTTTTGTACCAGTTTCTTGATGTTACTTAGAATGTACTTACGGTGTGTGGACAGTTTGCAACTATTTCCACATTTCACATTTCATTTTGACTGAAGAGTGGTTCATCCATCCTCTGGAAAAGTCTCATCAGCTATTTTAGACAGTTTTTTTTTACTTGATTTGCTTTTATTTATATGGCTGTTTTGAGTTAATGAGTTCATCATTCTAATTGCTTTTCATTTGACTTTAGTTCCCCAGACATACAACAGAGTTTGTTTTGTGTGCTTATTTTCTAAAGACTCTTTCTAGAATAATAACTGCTTTTGGGAGGGTTAGAAGTTGGAAATGGAAAATCTGTTAAATAATCTGATCCACTATGACGAAGGAGCAGGTTTGACCTGTAGTACCTCTATGTATGAGTTGCTTAATACGGTTTTAAATATCTGAATCTAAATGTGCCTGTCATTTTACTGTGGAGATGACTCCAGCCAGAGAAATATGCTTATCAAAAGTCTCTTTTGTCTAACTTTTTCCCTTCTCATTCATACTTTTATAGTTAGGAAAAACTCAATACTTCTCTAAATAATTACTTTTTATTCTCCATTACAAAGGTGCATAGGCAACTTGAACATGTCATAGCGTTCTAGTCAAGATATACCAAATTCATCTTTTGTCAGTCTGCTTTTCCATCTTCTGATCTTTATCACTGTCTTTGAGCTGTCTCAATATCTGAAGATTATTTTGTATGCATTTTTGGTATGTTATACTTGGTGCAGTGTTTTAGTGCAGTACTCTAGAGCTGTATAGAAAAATCAGTTCCTTGCTTTATGTTTTGAGGCTCACCCATGTGATGTGAGGGGAAAAAGCCCAGACCACCACAAACATGACACTTTTTTTGGGCCTCTTTCCCCCTAGGCTCTTCTTACTTTTTTCTTTCAGTACTGCTATTTTTATAGTTGGTATTTTAAGTTAAAAAAATTATCTCAAGGTTGTAATTGCATTTTGTTATTAGATCTTTCAGTTCATGCATTTATGAAGCAGGGTAAAGTATAACTGTGCTACTGTAAGGGTTCAGAGTTGGAGGTTTTTACCTGAGGGAGATATATTTTGCTCAGGGACCTGTACCTCCTGCATAATTCAGACTGCTACTTCATGGTTGCTGAGTGTGAGTACTGATGAGTGGAGTCTAATCTCTTTAAAAGATACCTTATTTGTATTTAAAACTCTAAACTAATACACAACCCAATGTGTTTCTTGATTTCTGTATTAAAAGTTCAAATATCCTTTTTATTTTCAGTGTAAATTGGAGTAATCTGTGCTCCTCCTGCTGAAGCAGTCACCTATGCAGGAGCAGCTGATATTGAGGCTCTACAGCCTGGGGAAGAGAAGGCTGCGTGGAGACATCATTGCAGCCTTCCAGTATCAGAAGGGGGCCTATAGGGATCCTGGGGAGGGACTCTTCATTAGGGACTGTAGTGACAGGACAAGGGGTAATGGGTTAGAACTTAAACAGGGGAAGTTTAGATTGGATATAAGGAAGAAATTCTTTACTGTGAGGGTGATGAGGCACTGGAATGGGTTGCCCAGGGACTTTGTGAGTGCTCCATCCCTGGCAGTGTTCAAGGCCAGACTGGACGGAGCCTTGGGTGCCATGGTTTAGTGTGAGGTGTCCCTGCGCATGGCAGGGGGGCTGGAACCTGATGATCATGAGGTCCTTTCCAACCCTAACTGGTCTATGATTCTGTATCCTGAGTCTTTTCCAAAACAACTTTCCTTTTCAGATGTCCAAATGCAGTGTTTGGGCCCCAGTTCAGAATTTCTTCGCTTGTCTTTGTTCTTTTTGCTTGTGATGAACACTCTGACCGTCAGACATCTTCCTTTTCCCTTTTTCCATTTAATTTTTCTTTAAGGTAGGTGCTGTGTCTACATCTACCTGTGCTTTTGAAGGCTTCCCAGTTACGTGTTGAAAAGGTTAATTCTGGTTGTGTATCAAAAGAGATAAAGTACATGTGGTAACGGTTTGGATCACAGTTCAAGTAACTAGAGTATTACACAACTTCTTCCTAAATATATTTTATCAATAATTATTTCTCAAGCAGCGTTCTTTAAATTTGTTGCTAAATTTTTATTTGTCTCTATGTTAGAGATCTTCGAGTTCTAGTGCATAAGCTGAACTTACTGTGGCTTGTGCACAAAAGACTTCAAAACACTTTCAGAAATGCATGGTCCCTTTGGGAGTCTATTAATTCATGTCCAGTGAATGCTTTCCTCTGTAAATTGTACTGTTTTGTGTTTCTTATGGGATTTGCCAGACCCGAGGTGGTTTGTTTTTAATCTCTGTAACCATCAGAAGTGTGTGTGTCCTGTGTGTTAATGGTGAGCTTGGTGTTTAATCTTTTGTGTTGGGTGTACAGATTTATGATGATGGCTTCTCAAGCGGTTAGAACATGATTTAGATAGAAGTCTTGAAGACTGTAAGATTCTCTGCCCCAAATATTTGTTAGTGTTGGTATGAAGCTGCACATTATCAAATGCATCTTGCCAACAAAGCACTGAGGGCTTTTTGTTCTTTTAGCAGTCTGTGGCCTATATGACTCAAAAGAAAATAGCTAGGGCGTATGTGTTTAACTTGGCATTAGTAGCCCTTCAGTTTCACAGTGATGGTGTTTCACTGATTTCCCTGTCTCTCATTCATAAAAACCTTTATCATTTGTTGATTATTTCCAATTAATGCCTGCACGGCTTGTTCTGTTGTATCAACTCTCTGTGTAGTTCCCTTTTCCCCTTACATCCCAGATGGCAGAGGAGAGCTGCCAACAAGATTCAGTATTTTGGATGCCAATTTGCAGATGCTGCATCTGAATGAGGTTCTTCAATCTTATTTTTCTTGTTCTGCCACTACAGTAATACTGGGTTTGGTGCTCCAGCAAAAACGTTCAGCCAGGTGGTGCTAAACTGCCAATGAAGCAGACTCATTCTCTTCTTCAATAAATACCTTAGGGTTTGTGATCTTTTCCACTCTATAGTGAATTTTGGTTATAATACTCTTGGTAATTATTTGCATTAATTTGGTTCAGCTTTAACACAAAACTTGTTTTACAGCAATGCACACACTAAAGTGTATGAACTGTGCATTTCAAATTCACACAGTTTGATTGCTTTGTGCTATTTGTGCTTTTAAAATCAAATTACTTTTCCTAAGACTTGTCCTTGTTTTCATCTCATCATGAGCTAAGGGTGTTTCAAACTGACAACTTGGACAGAGACGCTTTCTCCTGCGTCATCTTGTGGTGGAATTGTGTAGTTACAGCATAACATGTGAATTCACAGCTATGTGCCATGGCCTGCCTTGGCTTGATCTGGAATTTTATGCTGTTTGCAGCACTGTGCACTGGCTTCTTATAAGGTGGAGTGTTAATCTGTGCATATAGCTGCACTATGGAGGTATAAGTCTCATTTTGCAGCAGTTATCAGGCTTACATTGAATAATAAGTTGTCTCTTCAGTAAACTTAACACATTGATCTATTAGGATAACTCCTACCTGCTTTCTGCCAAACTGTTGTTTCCAACATTTAAAAATTCCTCTTAGGGAAACGAAATAGAAGATTTTAAGAAGATTTGCAGTAAGTCAGGAGCCACTCCATGTTCCTAGCTCCCAGAACAGAAATGTAATGCTTGTTAGAGTCTTATTCTGCTTTCTGTCTGCTTATTAAACACATGAGAAGTGATATGTGTGGAAATATTCTAACATCCTTTTTTGGAAATGTGATTTTTTGAAGGTTTGCTGATGTTTCTGAAAACTGCAAAATGCTGAATTCAGAAATTAGTGCTGTGTACTGGTTTTGGTATTTTGCATAAGTACATCTTCATGAAGGCTGAATTGTTCTCAGTTCTTCTGTTCATGTTGTTTGCCCTGATCTGCTGTTATGATACTTCATTATATACTAGCTAATTGCAGTGGAGATAAGGAAGAAAGTAGAGGATATGTGGAGCTGTGTAATTAATGATTTGTACGAATGGTTGAAATACAGGGGAACAATAGGTTAACTTCTGGATCTCCAAGTATGCTGGAAGTAAGAAGTTTAATCTGCAGCAAAAACTAACAGGAGAACTTCCTTTGAAAGAAGTAATTCTGAATTTGTGAGAATTAAACTGGTTTGAGGGAAACAGCAGTAGGCCATAAATAATACGGAGTAACATGTAACTTGAATCTCAGTAAATCATCACAGGAAAACCAGAATAAAATAAGTACAGTTTTATATAGGATTTTGGTCCTATATCCTCTGCCTTTTGACTGCACAAGCCTTGTGTTTCCTGTGTGGTCCATGATG
This sequence comes from Melopsittacus undulatus, assembly GCF_012275295.1. Taxonomy (NCBI): domain Eukaryota; kingdom Metazoa; phylum Chordata; class Aves; order Psittaciformes; family Psittaculidae; genus Melopsittacus; species Melopsittacus undulatus. The sequence goes on from NC_047557.1 coordinate 100,750,797, forward strand.
CTTTATGCTATGAGGTTTTGAAATCTTCCATGCTATTCCCATGATAGTAGCATTCCTGACTGCTGTTGATAGCTGCTGTGGGCTTGTCCTTAGCCTGGCCACAGACTTTAATAGGTGTTTAGTATCTGTATGACACTTTCTTTCTGTCAGATTTGGTCATAAGAGTGTGAAGTGTTATTTAGGATTGGAGATGTTAAATCTTAGTTTCCTGGGGAGGCAGAGAAAGGGGTGGGAATGAGTTTTAGGAAGAGTTTTCTCAGTGTTTAGTGGCTGCTGCTTAAAACCACAGAGTTGTCAGGATTACCTGCAGAGACACAGTGATAATAAAGTCTCTAAAAACGTCTTTCTTGTGAGAAAAGAGTTATGCTGAGCTATATGGACTTTGAAAAGAGCCAAGAACCAGTAGCAAAATAATGTAATAAATCAGTAATGGGAGTATGTATATTGTCCCAGTGTTCTAGGCTTTGTCCGGCTTTGTGCAGCATTAACACAGCCCTGATTTTCCATCCAGGAAGTGATTGACTCTCTTCCTCTGTCTGCAACATTTCCTGGCAGTATGGCTATTAAACCCCTCTTAATTTCTTTTCTTTATGAGGTACCATGCTGGTCAAAAATTCCAGTAGCTGCTGAAAGCTTCTTGGATAGGAGAGCAATGCCTGGTGGCTTGCCTGTATGGCAGCTTCAGATGATGTTTGAAATCTAGCATGTGCCCAGGTCTTGAGACTTGGAAATTGATGAATGCACACTGTGAAAGTCTGACTCAAATCTTTTATCCATGTTTTGAAGAAAATAACTTAATCTGAAAGATTTCAGCCTAGAAACAGTGTTATTTTTGTCAGTGTCTTTCCATTATTCATTCTTTTGAGCGGGTAAGCTCAAGTATAAATTGTTAAGGTTGATTGCTTCTGATAACATAGGAATTTGGTTTGGTTTCACAGAACTGTTCATCATTTGTATTTATGGGCATTTTCTGGAAGTACCACATTGTGCAGTTCTGCTCTGTTATTTGCACATTTTTCCTGGGTAAATAGATGTAATTGAGAGCAATTTTTAAAATGTAGTAATTTTGAAAAGGAATTAAATTTAAAATTGGTGTTCTCTTCATATTTAATAATAAAAGTATTTCTGTGAAATATGGAAATTCATAGGTAAATGGAGCTTTTCTTTTGTTCAGCTATTTCCCTTGAGCCTTTGGTATGGTAAAGCTGAAATACAGACCACATACATCTGGTTCCTTACCATATGCATTTGTGGCTAACCGATTAAGGATATTGGTCACTATGTGTAGAGATAGAATTGCACATATTTTTTCTTTAATGGGAATTGGAGAGTTAAATGGAATTGCAGAGTTTAATGCACTCGCATACTGCACAAAGTCCTAATATGGTATCTTTGAACAAGGCTGATTAGTGGGCTGGACCAGAGCTGCTTATGCTGGAATGCTGGGAAGAGGGACTTTGGGCAAGGGCCTGTAGGGACAGGCCAAGGGGAATGGCTTGAACCTGCCCAAGAGAGGGGAGACTGAGCTGAGCTCTTAGGCAGAAGCTGTTCCCTGTGAGGGTGCTGAGGCGCTGGCACAGGGTGCCCAGAGAAGCTGTGGCTGCCCCATCCCTGGCAGTGCTCAAGGCCAGGTTGGACACAGGGGCTTGGAGCAGCTGCTCCAGTGGAAGGGGTCCCTGCCCATAGCAGGGGTTGGAGCTCGATGAGCTTTAAGGTCCATTCCAACACAAACTATTCCATGATTCTTGAAGTAGAGGTGCTTTAGATAGGCTTGTCTGCAGTTAATTGTGGTGTTGGTAGGTTCAATCAGCTAGGTTTTAGAAAACAGCATGTGTCTTTTTTACCTTAAGGTAGGAAACAATTGTTTTTTTACATGCAGAAGAGAATGCTTGATGCAGTTGTGAAACAGATGGGATGCATGAGCATTCTTGTATCCTTTAGGATGTATTTCGCTAATAAAACTGTTAAGTTTAATTAAACCAGTGTAATAGGGTTTGAAGAACAGGATTTGTCCATCTACTTTGCAGCGTGCTACTTGGGAAGCCTTTTGGCTGCAGATCTCTCAGGTTCCAGATTTGTGTTTCTGGTGTATGATTTTTTCTTTGCTTACAAGTGTCTTTGTAGGCAAAAAATTGAAAACTGAGATGGTTTTAAATAAAAAAAAATAGGAGTTGGAGTGAAAAAATTGGAAATAGGATAACTTTTCATCTAAATTTAGGAAAACTGTTGTTGCTCCTCTATAAAGTCTATAGGGGAAAAAATCAAACAAATCTAAAGAAATATAATCAAGTTATTGGTATAAAAACCAAAATAGCTAGAATTCTGTTCCTCTCCGTCCCCTGCCCTGTGAGTTACAAACCCCTTGACCAACCCAATTACATGTTATCAGGTATTGAATAGCTTTTTCATTTTTGTAGCTTTTTTTATCAGAAGGTGTTTTATAGATTATAATAAACTATCCTACTATGTTAATCCAGGCTGTTAGAGTAGTAATTGTTCAGTACTTATCACTAAATAGTGGCTGTGGAGCTGCTGGTGTATATCGTTAACCTCCTTCCTATATTTTCTTCAGTTGATACTATAACTCATTAATTGATACAAACAACTATCCAAGTTTTATCTATAGGTATTTTTCTTTCCTTTTTATTAATACATTAATAGATAAATTAGCATTATAAACCTTGGGTATTCTTTCTGTCTTTAACTGAAACTGAGATGTCTGAAGACCCTCAATTTACAGGAAGATGTATTTTTTGAGTAGACAGTTTAAAACAATGCATGTATTGAGGAATACAGTATCCTGAAAGATGTATGGTACATGGTTTATTTTCAAGTTGCAGGTACATTACTCTGCCTGCTGTGAGCCTGAGCTCATGCATTGAACTTTAGGCCTGAAAAAATATTTCCCTGGAAGCAGATCCAGTCCCCAGGACAACCCAGCAGGCAACTTAGCAAGATGTCAGTGATTTGGGGTGTTAATCAGAATGTATTATAAAGGTTTTGTTTGGAGCAGCTTTGGAGTTCATCAGGTTTTGAGACATTCTTTCTCCTTTCTATAAGCAAGCCAGGTTTATTTATCCTTCAGTACATCTTGTGGGTGAGCATCTTTCTGGGGCCTCATGCAGCAATGCCTTAGTGCAGACCTTCAAGCCTGGGAGTGGCTAACAAAACCACAGATGAATTTTCATCATTGTTTTGGACTGGACCCTGGGGCATCAATAAACTCATAACCTTTCCAGTCACTTTCTGTCATCAGTCTATGGTGCAGTGTGCAAACATTTATTTTAAATTGCCAGTCCAAGTGTCATGTCTGTAGTTTCTGTTTAACAAATCTGTTCTGTTTAATGGGTTTGTTTTCATGAAGAATTGAGGATGATTGTGCTGTCCTGGTGTGAATAGCTCTTTCATGCAAGTCCAGTCTGTTTATGTCTGGGTATGGAGCGGGCTGAAGGAAAATGGCACAATTGTCTGTGATCTGCTTTCACTGTGTTCATTTTGAGCACACTCACAATGAGGGAACAAAGTCAATATTAACAAAAGTTAAAGAATATAATTAAAACTTTGTGACTTTAGAAGTTTTTGCCCCTTTTTATGAATTTAATTTTTTTGCACAGAATCCAAAGTTTCTTAAAGAGCACAAATATAAGCAAAAATTTGATACGTGGATAAAAGGTTACTGGTAAAGTGGAAGTTTAGCTAAGGGAAGGAGAATTTGAGCTGCCATTCATAATTGCATTGACTGGCCAAGAGTGCTGTCAATTTCAGTGCCTTTTCTGGCTTCTGTTTTTATAGAATTAGAGAATGGTTTGGATTGGAAAGGACCTTAAGTTTGAACTCCTGCAATGGGAAGGGACACCTTCCACTAGACCATATAGCCCAAGGCTCTGACCAAGCTGGCTTTGAACACTGCCAGGGATGGAGCTTTTACCACTTCCTTGAGTAGCCTGTTCTAGTGCCTCACCACCCTCACAGTAAGGAACTTCTTCCTTATATCCAATCTAAACTTCCCCAGTTTAAGTTTGAACCCATTCCACCTTGTCCTATCACTACAGTCCCTAATGAATAGTCCCTCCCCAGCATCCCTATAGGCCCCCTTCAGATACTGGAAGGCTGCTCTGAGGTCTCCATGCAGCCTTCTCTTCTCCAGGCTGAACAGCCCCAACTGCTCACCCTGTCTTCATACAGGAGGTGCTCCAGTCCCCTGATCATCCTCGTGGCCTCCTCTGGACTTGTTCTAACAGTTCCATGTCCTTTTTATGTTGAGGACACCAGAACTGCACACAATGCTCCAAGTGAGGTCTCACCAGAGCAGAGCAGAGGGGCAGGATCACCTCCTTCGACCTGCTGCTCACGCTCCTTTTGATGCAGCCCAGGATACAGTTGCTTTCTGGGCTGTGAGCACACACTGAAGCTGGCTCATGTTCATTTTGTCATCGACCAACACCCCCAAGTCCTTCTCTGCAGGGCTGCTCTGAATCTCTTCTCTGCCCAACCTGTAGCTGTGCCTGGGATTGCTCCAACCCAGGTGTAGGACTTTGCACTTGTCATGGTTAAACTTCATGAGGTTGGCATCAGCCCACCACACAAGCATGTCAAGGTCCCTCTGGATGGCATTCCTTCCCTCCAGCCTATCAACTGAACCACACAGCTTGGTGTCATCAGCAAACTTCCTGAGGGTGCAATCAAACCTGCTTCTGTTTTCAGTTCTTCTGTCTGCTGCTGGGTTTTTGCTTGTTTCCTTTTTCTTAAGTTCAGTGCAAAGCAGCTGATAAAGGGATGTGTTTCATATGCATTTGTTTATGAAAACATACACACTTGCACACTCTCAAGTTGAGTGTGTGCAGTATGCTTTATATGGCTTTCTTAAAGGAAGTTAGCTACTATGACCTTATAGTACCAGGTAGTGATGAGCAGTATTTTAGTCTGGAAAAATTGTGTGGCTTGAATTAAGTAAGTAGATAGGTGAAAAACCCAAATACCTTCTTGATGTATAGTAGACATGTTTATCTGAAAATTATGGTTCTGTCTTGCATTCAAAAATACAGTTTATGAAACTGCACTAATCAAATAAAGGAACCATTTGTCAGCTGCTCTTTCATTATCCTGCATAGAGATAGTTTCTTTGGCTGTGGTGCAAAAAAAACCCAACACCCCAATCTTGACATCTTTGATTCCCCAAAAACATGAAAATGCTTTCCAAAGTCCCTTAATTTGTCAGAAGAACTTGTCAGCCTCAACATCTTGAGACCGATTCTGGTCCTGCATAACAGTAAGACTACCAGTATACATCTTTTTGTTTTACCTGTATTGAAACACATGTTTTGTGGAGAAGTACCTGCTGCAGATTAAATGGATGTCTGTGATTCATTATAATTAGGATCACTACAACTTGATACTGAAATTAGTTTAAGAACTCTCATGACTGATCTTATTGGGTTCTTTTTTTGCTGTATACCATGCAAGATCCACAGCAGCAGTTCTGTAAACGGTGGTAATTCTTGCTTTGGACTTTTATGGATTTTTTTGGTAGAGACTTAAATCTATTGAAATGAAGCTTGCCCTGTTGGTTTTCTGTATGGAGTTTTTGTTGCAGATCATCAGCAAGTGAAGGTTTTTTTGTTACAAACCATCAGTTTGTGAGATTTTATGCTTACTCCCTTCACTACTGGGAGTTAAAATTCACACAGGACTAAGGAGAAACGGCATCTTGGATTTAAGTAATTTGTACAGCAGTGTTCTCATTGGAATTTCACATTCCATTATTGTTGCACTAAGATATTGAGGAGCCAAGTGTTTAGTAATTTGTTGTTGATAAATTCAGAAACAATGTATAATGTCCAGATAGCATTTAGGTTGAGAGTGCAAGGTCAGTTATGGAATTAAAAAGACAATGTAGTACTAATACTTCATCTGTGTTTTGGAGAGTTCAATAATTCATGCATGTATGGGATGGAACTCTGCAAACCTTTTCAGACTGACCAAGATTTGAACTGTGTTGATTCATTCTTCCAAGCTCAGTTTTCTTAGGTTAATGGTTTCTGATGAAATGTTGTTTATAATATTCTAGTGATTCAAATGAGAGCCTAGCAAGTAGCAGCTGATAACTTACGTCTGAGACATAAATGCATAATACGTGGCTTGGATCTTTTTAATTGTGGTGCTGTTTAAAATGTGCCTGCGAGGCTTAACACTCAAAGTCTTTTGGAGAGACACAGCTTTGAATTCTTATATATAATGCTAGCTAAGATATTCAGCAGTATGCACTGAAAAGAAAGTCTTAGGTAATAAACTCTCTTCTTCAGAGGATTTGGTTTTGTAATGTGTCACAAGGCCGATTTTTTTTCCCCGTTTGCCAGGTAATTGGACAGTAAATTTTCCCATCTGCTACTCTTAACCCATGGCAAGTGTGAAATCCTTTAACTTAGGAGGCTTAAAGCGTCGGAAGTAACTTGTGCTTGCTCTGAACCACACGTGGGTAAACAGTTTATTCCTACTTAGCTAATACACAGGGACTTTGTTCTGTGTCTCAGGCTTCAGTGAATCCTTTTATTCTCATTCTGTAAAGAAAAAAACCTATGTGAAAGCCACAGCACAAAAGCAGAAGGGCAGTTGTATGAAGTCCCTTGTGGCGCAGTGTATTGCTATTCACTATAGTGAGCTAGGAAACAAGAGAACTGAATGTGCACAGAATTTGCCCCTTGTGCCAAGACATTTTAGAAATCCACATCCTTTATTTGTAAGGGTATCTGAGAATGAAAAGGAGGCATACATGGGGATCAAAAAGGCTTTCCGTTTTATATGTTAGGGGTGGCATTTACTATTGTAATTAGTGTCTGAGAACATTTAAACCCAATTATAGTAGTATTAAAATGCGGGTTAACCTGCTCCCTTGCCAAAACCTATAAGGGTCATATTAGATGAATTCTGGGGAAAACAGAACATTGGCTCTTTTTCTGTGGTTCTGTGAGCATAGCCAGCTATTGCATTCAAAAAATAAATGTAAAGGGTATATGACCGGAGATTTGATTCAGGATAAGTGCCTTCATATGGCTTATGCTTTTCCTTTTGCCTAAATAACAATGGAAAAGAATTATTATGTTTAATGGAAGTGGACAGTTTTTACCTCATGAATGTTGTAAAATGTCTGAAAATTGTTAGTAGGATTATATTTTAGTGAAAGCCTAAAAATCTTACTATATTTGTATCAGTGCACTGGATTGTGGAAGCATGTTACATACTCTGTATTTCAAGAAGTAATTTATCGAGCATATAATAAACAGAAGGGGGCAGAAAAGCCTTATATATTCATTTGGATTCCAGTTTTGAGAATTTAAATCTTCTAATGTTATAGTCTCTGGAGATTATTTGGAGCTTGAAAATGCAGCAGAAAGAGCACTCCCTGGAAACTTTTCCTGTCGTTTAATTCTGAATACAACGAAATTCTGAGTAAAACGAATGAATGAAGAGGAGAGCAGCTAATGAGTTTGTAATTAAAGGGGGGAAGATTTCATTTTCCTCTGGAAAGGACAGAACTTTAAGTTGCATTTCAAAGTAATTTGCATACCAGTTTACACCAGACTGAAGTACCAGTATTTTTAACAGTTGTGAAATCAACTGGTCTTGCTACTCATTGAAAATAGTACGTAGTAGTATAGTTTTAAAAGCAATAATCTACAGTGGTTTTGGAGAGTCCTAGTCTTACTTTAAGCAAGGTGGGAAGGAGCTATAGATGAATATACAGCTTCAAAAGAATGAAACAGCCCAACATCTAGCAAGGTCTCGGCAAGGTTGGTGAGATGGCAGAGAGCCAGTCTTCCATCTGCTTTATTTGGCAAGAGATGCTATTTAACTGATACATTTCCAAACGTAAAAAACACACTGTTTGGAATCTGAATGTCTTTCCAAACAGAATTTTTCCTTTTCGTGGAACTGTACTTTTTTGCATATCTTTAGCTTTGTTCCATATTGAAGGGTGGAGTATGAGACAGGAAATCTGCTCCTAATAACTTTTAAAATTGTATTCTTTGTGAAAAGTCAAGAGCGGTATTTCTTCAATATCCCTTCAGGGTATATGGAAATTAAAGATTCAGTACCAGCTCTCAGAGTAGCAGCATCCTTCGCCTGTCTATAAAAATGTGTATGTGGTGGCAAGAGTGGTTGGGTAACTGTGAAAAGCAAGAGAACAGAGGTAGATGATGGAAGTTATTTACAAATCTGCTCTATGAGAATTGTGTGTTTGAGTTCTGCCTGCAGAGCCCTAATGTCTTTCTTTACAGTTTGCTGTTATTTGGTGACCATCAAGGCTTCAGTCAACTCATGTCTTGAGAGCCAGTCTATAACACTGCTTCCTTCATCCCCAAACATCTACTGCTACATAAGTGAGGCTTATGCTGACTTACATTGTAAGAAAATTTGGAAAATAAATCTAGAAGTAACTAATTGTATAATAGAGGGTTCAAAGTCTTCACTTTTTTTCATACAGTGTTTTTTAAACATAGCAATTCCTATTTTAGTACTAAGGCTGCGGTAGATCACTCATAGTAACTGTGTTCAAGATCAGTGAAGCCTGCATATCCCTTACAGATCAGCCTTTTGCATTTCATGTTTAATTCAGTCTCCAGTATGCTGCATTACTACTACTACTACTAGGAAGTTAAGGCTCAAAGAAGGGTAACAACTGTTAATTTGTTCTGTACTGTCTGAAAAAAAATCTTTGCTGTTGTATTACCTGTATCTATTTAATCTTACATTTATCTTTAAAAATGCTTATATTTAGAATCAGAGAATAGTTAAGGTTGGAAAGGACCTCACGATCATCAGGTTCCATCTGCCCTGCCATGGGCAGGGACACCTCACACTAAACCATGTCACCCAAGGCTCTGTCCAACCTGGCCTTGAATACAGCCAGGGATGGAGCATTCAAAGCTTCCCTGGGCAACCCATTCCAGTACCTCACCACCCTCACAATAATGAACTTCTTACATCCAATTTAAACTTCCCCTGTTTAAGTTTTAACCCATTACCCCTTGTCCTGTCACTACAGTCCCTAGTGAAGAGTCCCTCTCCAGCATCCTTGTAGCCCTCTTCAGATACTGGAAGGCTGCTATGAGGTCTCCACACAGCTTCTTTTCTCCAGGCTGAACAGCCCCAACTTTCTCAGCCTGTCTTCCTTTTGATGCAACCCAGCACATGGTTCTGTGCTGTGAGGGCACACTGCAGCTCCGAGCTCCGAGTGCTGGCAACTGACTGGGAGTGCTGGGATGGAATGATGCCCTCCTCCTCCAATACATCTAGTTTAAAGCTTCCTTGACCAGCCTGAGAAGCCTCCTACAAAAACCATTCTTTCCCTTCATTTTCAGACCAGCTCCACCAGCCTCCAGTAGACCTGGCCTCCCAGATTGAGTCCCATGGTCTAAATACCCAACCCCTTACTGTGGAACCACTGTTCTAACCATTTATTAACCTGGCCAATCCTTGTAGCCTTTTTAAGGTCCTCCCCTTTATTCTGGAGAATTGATGAAATGACAGTTTGAGCTCCAGAGCCCCTGACCACCTCTCCCAGGGCTCTGGAGTCCTTCCTTATGTACCCTGGGCTACTGCTATCTATATCACTAGCACCCACATGGATGACTAGAAGTGGGTAATAGTCAGTGGGCCTTACTAGACCAAACAGCCTTTCTGAAACGTCCCTCATCTGAGCCTCTGGTGGACTGCACACCTCCCTTGAGACTGGGTCAGGCCAACAGATGGGTGCCTCTGCACCTTTCAAAGTAGAGTACCTGTTTATAAGTCATGGTCTGTTCATTTCTTGTTCATAATCAAAGGCTAATAATCAATGACATTTGTTAGCAGTATGTTTCAGTTCTAGTTGTTGTTTCCATGTGGGCTGGATGTACTGGTTTTGATGTTGTTGTATATCTGCTGAGGCCAAAAGGTTCATTGTGCATTGATCTCTGATGTAGCTTCAGTTGAGTTTGAAGTAAAATAAAAAGAAATTATTGTGGGTTCTCTTTCCCTGCCCCCCCCCTTTGTTTTTTTCACCTTAAAAAATAAACCCAAACAGAGCAAACCTCCCACAAACTCCACCAGAAATGATATCCAGTTGCTTGCATACCTATATTGTAAGATCCCTAAAGGAACCCCCTTGTTCTAAGTGGTAGGTTCTTCTGGGCCCTCATAGCCTGACTGTTGGTTAGTTGTTGAACTAGTTGGAAATGGGTGTTCTCATTTGTGGATGACTACACTTGATTGTTTGTACAGGTTTGTTTAGCTTTTCTCAGAGCAGAATAATCCACAACAGAAGTTAACAGGTTTTAAAATTGGTTGATAAAATAGGTCTTAAAGCTAGTGATTCATGTCTTTGATTGTCAGCCAATTCAGAGGCGCTCTCTGGGTGAGGCTGTATACAACAAACTCCATATAAATGTATTTTGTGACTTGGAAAATGTCTGACTCTTACTTATTTGAGCTGAAAATTTGATGTTAAATGTTTTTAAGCTGTTAACAGTATGTTTTAATAAATGCTGCATTTGCTTTATCTTTATTATAAATTGATTACAGCTTTCTCAGTTTTCACATCCATGAATCTCTTTAGTGACGGCTGGTGTACTTTGGCTTGTCGTTTCACAGGATCTAAACATTAGTGCTGTCTTTATAACGTCTGCTCTTACGTGATGTTCCAGATGCAAAGAATCCAAAGATAATTTTTGATGGCTGAATTCTCACTGAAAATGATGGATAATACTGCTGCTTTTCTGGCAATTGACTGGGTGAATGCAGTTTAGGGATGTTAAAATTTTAACTGTTCAAGTGCCCATACAGGTCCCTACCTTACAGCAGGTGTTCCACTGGTCTGCATCTTGGTGAATCATCTGATTGTTGGCGAGTTTGCTCTGTCCTGGGTGGTGAGGAGCTGCATTCATTGTTTTTTGACATAAATCCAGTGTAATTTTGTGCATGCTTTGCCAGTTTGTGGTTTTGTTCATGCGTACCATAGTGTAAATTCATAAGTCAGTGTTCTCATTCCTGTTTGGATACGGAATCTTAACTGTGTGTGCAGAAGGCAAAGGAAGCAGGTGGTCATCAAGAGGAAGAAGCATTTAGCATTATCTCCCTAAATGGTCATGGAAAGAGAAAGAGTGTTTGGTGTTACAGATGAACATGAGTGTTAGTGAAAGATAAAAAAGAAAGTAAGGATAACGACTCACTTCTAAAATGGTATTTTTTTCTGTGTAATTTGAAAAACATGTAGATTTTCCTCATGGCAAGGCTAATTGAAATATTCCTCAAGACACCCCCCCCCCATTAACTATATACACTTAAGTCTTCATATTCCACCCCGCAGCAGTAAACTGGAAGATGTGAGAATTCAAGTTCTCTTTCCCAGACTTGCTTTCCTTAAGGCAGTGTTTGGCTGGAGAGCTTCAGAACGAGCAGTCTGCCAGTGCTAACTCCAGCTCCAGCCTTCCTGATCCCCTCTTTTTCTGTATCTCCTTCTGAGATGTACACTAGAGGATGGGACAATGTTATCCTCAGCAGTCGTGCCTCCACATAAGCAGCACTGGCTATGTGAGCGTTGGAGTGACCACAAGGTATTATATGGCCAGGAAACAGCAGTTTGTGTGGCTGTGGCTAGTTCAGAGTCTCAAAGCTGAGTTCTTAGTTACCTGCTTGCGAGATCATATGTTCAAAGGAGGGTCAGAAATGATCTAAATAGAGCACTTTGTGTTTGAAAACTTTGGTCTGATTTTCATCACAAGTCATTTTCATTGGTTTAGAGAAACATTTTTCATCTTATACCTTGTGGAAGATAGAAATGTCAGTTCCTTATTCTTTATTTTTCTCTTTCTAAATGAAAACCTCGTATGGGAAGAGGAGGAGATGATGGTCCTGGTATTGCCAAAAGCTCTTTTATGTCATTGGGTGCATTCTGTGTGATTGACAGGTTGTTGGCCATGAAAAACCAACAGCTAAGACTAATGATCGTATCTATGACTCACACATTTCCATACTGAAAACTATCTTTGGCAGCAATTTGCTTTTGCAAAATGCAGAATGTCCTTTTATATATAAAAAAAAAGAGAAAAGGCAGAGGCTAAATTTGTACACTTGAAAATCGTTATCTGATATGCTTATTTTGTCTAAAAATACTTTCACCTCTAAGTTAACAGAGTATTTGGTAAACTGCATTCAAAAATATTTCCCAGAATATAATATTATCTGTAAGTTGCATACATTTTGAATTTTTCACTGAGTTATGTCCAAGAATAGGAAAATTGCAGGATGAGTCTCTCCAAGTTCTAATGCTTATGGGGAAAGGAGCACGTGAACACAAATGGAAAGTCCTGAAGCCTGTGCAGCAACACAGGGTTTCTGAAGCACTCCCCCTGACCCTTCTTAATGTTTTCTTTCCATCTTCTCCATGAGTATAGTACTGGCAGCACTCATAGGAAGAATTGCTTCACTTGGGATCAGAGTGAATATCAGAAGCTTTCCTCTTTTGTAATTTGTTTTCTGTATTTTTGTACATACATAATGATTAAAGTAAATTCATCACCAATATGAGATATACAGACTGAAAAAAACCCCAGAATAATCTAGTATGAGGGTGAGCAAGGCTGAAATAATTTTTAATGATTTCCTCCAGATTTTTGTCAGGTTAGCCCAATATTTTGGCTTTCCATAGAATTTCTTATTTAATTTCATGTATATTAACATATATGTATAGTAACATGTATATCAACATAAAAAGGACATGGAACTGTTGGAACAAGTCCAGAGGAGGCCACGAGGATGATCAGGGGCTGGAGCAGCTCCCATATGGAGACAGGCTGAGAAGTTGGGGCTGTTCAGCCTGGAGAAGAGAAGGCTGCGTGGAGACCTCAGAGCAGCCTTCCAGTATCTTAAGGGGGCTACAGGGATGCTGGGGAGGGACTCTTCATTAGGGACTGCAGTGATAGGACAAGGGGTAATGGGTTAAAACTTAAACAGAGGAGGTTCAGGTTAGATATAAAGAAGAAGTTCTTTACTGTGAGGGTGGTGAGGCACTGGAATGGGTTGCCCAGGGAAGCTGTGAATGCTCCATCCCTGGTGGTGTTCAAGGCCAGGTTGAACAGAGCCTTGGGTGCCATGGTTTAGTGTGAGGTGTTCCTGCCCATGGCAGGGGGGTTGGAATTGGATGATCTTAAGGTCCTTTCCAACCCAAACTATTCTATGATTCTATGGTCACTGGATTTCTTGTTGTCTCTAAAATAAATAATCTAAAAACAGAGGATAGAACAGCTCACAAGAAATTTAACAGGAAGCATATTCCCATATCTGCAGGGAATCTTGTGGATATCCACTTCTCCTGTGTACAAGTTGGAGCCTAAGAAAATCTTGTGAAATTCTCCTTTTTCAAGCATAGTGGAACCTTTTTGTATTAGTCCCAATTGTTATTTTCTTCCAGATAAGTAACTGCTCAAGTTTCACAGCATCAGCTCTGAAAAATTTCTGCCTCGTGATGCCTCATTGTCAGAATTTGTCAGCAAATTCTGTTGCCATTCTTGTTCCATGTGTATCATGGACCAGAATTGTAGGTCCTTGGTTAACATTTATGGTGATTTGAATTGAAAGGTTACCTCATTCATGTCACGCTAATTGCTTTTGAAAGCATCATTCTTTAGGAGTTAAGCATAAAACATAAATAATTTATTCTTTATGAGTGAAAAAGAATAGAGTTTTACTGGAGTCTTTGTGTTAGTAGATACAGATACTCTTATACAGCACTAATGATTCCTGGTAATAAACAAGAAACTCCACTTATTTCAGTCTAAGACAAATCACAGAGAAAGGTTAATTGGTGGTTGTAGATTTGTTGAGTAGTGTTGAACATTCCCAATTATTCTAGCTGTCCTCTACCACTGTGCTTTCATGTGACTTTTGTTTTTCCTCCAAACTGCTTTATGGGTTCTTTGATTCCTTCCAACTTGAGAACAGTTCCTTTCCACATGTAAAACAATTGGTGGACAATTTGGTGGTAGCTGTGGCTTGTTGCAGAAGTTTTCTTTGTGTATGTGGTGTCTGGTTTTGCCTTTGTGCTGTATAACCAGGAAAACATGTGTCAGTAAAATGAAATGTTTAGTTAGTGTCTCCTCCCAGAACAACTGCAGGTGGATTTTTCTTGTCAATAATCCACTCTACTAACTGGGAAAAGTTAATTCTTGGAGAGGAGCCACTGTTTTTCTGGGTGTTTGTTTAAGGATAAATCATAAAAAATGTTTATGCATTAAAGTAAGCAAGCTTGAACATACACTGGTGCTTTGAAGAGGGGATGACTCTGTGCTGGTGGGCTATATAAAAGCATTTCCTTATTCTAAATTTGCTTAAATTAAATCCAGTTCACTCTCTAGATTGCCTTCCTTAAAAATGAATATTCCTAAAGAAAACCCCAGAGGGTAACTCCCACAACTTCTTCCTTATTTTATGCCAATTTTTAGTGCTAAGTCTCTCTTTTCCAAATATAAAGTTAATATGAGTAAAATCCTAAGGACTTTTATAAATGTAATTTTATTGCATTTATCTCTACAGCTGAAATTAATTATTCAGAGTGTTCATTAAAAATAAGCTTTGGTAAGTGACATTTTAAACAGGCATTCAGAAGTGATTTCAGGAAAGATGGTGATAAAGAACAGTGTCTAAAAGGAAGTGTAAAATTCTTGAACACTTTAAACCAGCCTGTGAAAACTTCAAATGTGGCTATGTGGACAATTTGGGATATGTAACAGGAACACATAATATTGATGCTAGACTGGGGGGACTGCCAGCATTACCACTGTGAAGTATTGCATCTGTCAAGTATTTGGTGTGGGGCATTTTTGTTTTGAAATGTTTGGTGCTGACATTGAGAAAAGAGACAGAAGTTGCCTTTTTTCTTTTCAATAAAGAAAGTGTAGGTTTTTTTCCCCTTGTTAATGGAGAAACTTCTGAAAAGGTGACTATGAAAGCATCATAAACCACTAGACTCTAGACAGCAGCTGAAAAAACCTAACAGAACCTCCCCATTTATTGCTTAATATGAACTGAAATTCACATACAGATGGAAAGCTATAGCACAGTCAGCACGCATCTATGATAAGACAAACATCTTCTAGAGCATCTCAAGGTTTGTAGTCCACCTGATCCTTGGCAGCCCATGAGGAATTCCATTTGTTGCTAGCACCAGATGCAGTTATTGTGAAAGGAAGGTAGCCCTTGGGCTTTTTGTATCCAAAAAACCTGTTGGCAAACAAGTTTTGACCTGTTGTCAACCACTTTATCTGTGCCAGAGTTGATTCGTTTATCCTTAGCTCTTAGGGCAGTTTCCTATCTTTTATTTAGGTCTTACCAATGGGTATTGTAGCACCTGAAGTCTTAAGTAGACACTGCAATGAGGCAGTCTCTTACAGCTGAAATAAACAGTTGCTGTCATCAGATTTGTGTGTTTCAACAATTAGTTAAGAGATACAGTTAGGAAAAATAAATATCCATCAGTCATATTTGAGATGTTGGACAGTAAAAGCAATAGTGGGCTATTTATTGTGGGAAGCAGAGAGAAAGAAGAAAATGTGTGATTTAGAGACAGAGAAGGCTTTCTTCTAAGTTCTCTCCTTAAGTTTATCATGAGTACAACGGAAACAGTCTTAAGTATCAAAACCATGTCTTAGAATACTGAGTAATGGTGTGGGAATAATGTTTATAATCTGTGAAAGTAAATCAAATTATAAGCTGCATGCCAGGACCAATTAGCTCTCGTATTTACTTTTGTATTATAATGTAGATCTAATGTGTTTTTTTCTGTACAACTTTTGTCTAGTAATTTTCTTTTACATTGTAAGTGCTTGTGAAGGCTTTCTGGTTTCTCACAAGCTAAAAGGTTTTCTGTTTTAAATATTTGGTTTTTTGCATATTAAATGCACACAAGAATTAGTCCAGTCTTGTCATTATTTGAAGCTGCAGTCTGTCCCTGTTCTCTTTTGATGCACTTAGTGTTTCTGTTGTCTCCCTGCCCTCCACAAGCCCCCAGCCCTTCAAGACAATGCATGCTTTTTAACTAAGCTCATCATCCCATTTCACAATAAACACTTTTATGTTGTTTTCCCTAAGAATTATCCTACTCAAATGGTGCATTACCATGTAAGATCTCTGAAAATGCCCACACTCAGACTTTTCAAAGCAAAAATCTGGTGGCTCTTTGGAGCAGTGATTTACAGACTTTTTCCTGTATATCTTGAGTTGATGAATTCCTTACTGCTTTGCCAGGAGTGGTAGACTTCTATATAATTCTGTTGAAGCTGTGTGTCCTCTGAAAAAGCTGAGTACTTGAAATGGTACAGATGTCAAATGCGATGGATTACCAGTGTTAGCATTTGATACAGAACTGCGATGCTGGGAGAAAGAGCAAGGCATAAAGGCAGTTTCTGCTTCCAAGTAGACTATTTAAACCATAAGACTGTTAATGTATTATTTATAAGATCTGCTCCTTTACATTCCATTTTCCTCTCTGATTTTTGTCTTGTAGTGTTGTCCCTCAGACAACAGTAATACTGAACAATGACCGGCAGAATTCAATTGTAGCCAAGATGGTTGGGCAGGAAGAGCCCCTGAGCAGAGCAGCGGATTCTCTGGAAAATATCCTTAGCAAGTTAGTAACGGTTACGGGAATCCTTCCCCTTCATTCCCTCCTTTGACAGATCAAGTCTCTGCAGCATCTTGAAGAGAAAACAAGGAATGTTCTAGGTGATAGTATAGGGGGTGACATGGAACTGGTACCTGAATGTTTTACCAGGCGGACAGTTCTGCCTATATATAAAGCAATGCTTCACTCTTAATGGGGTGAGAGTATCTTGGAGGATGTAGGATTAGTTCAATGTTAGTTGAAAGAAAGAGTGTCCACAGCTCCATGTGTTTTACATGGATGCATAATCACACAGGAACGTGCCAAGATCCTGTGTTTAACCAGCTGAAGAAGGAATATGCAGCCACCCAGGAAGACTTGTTAGAATTTATACTGTCTAAAGCAAATTTTAAATAAAGTGGAACTGGAGATTCTTGGTAGAAAATATTCTTAAATAATATTTTTGTTTTGTTTTGTTTGCACATTGGGTCTAGACTTTTCCATTGTTGCAAATTTAGAAAGTGTATCTAAAACTTTTTTTCTTCTGCAGTTTTCTTTCCGTTTTATTTTGCTGGATAGCAAAGAAAACCTAAACCAACAGAGATTAGTCTGTGTTTTGAATGCATATGTTAGTGTGTGCCTGTGCTGCTATAACTTTTTTGCATCCCAAGTGGATCCTACAGAGAAATTAAAGATGAGCATTTGGCATGGATGTATAAACAGTAGAGTAAGATTATAACTTGAGTTATGAACAGGAGTAGGGTTGTTTAAAGGAGTATACTTTTATAATATATATAGTCTTGTCAGTGTTTTCAATTCCCTCACAATGATGCTATTCCTAAAGAAGGAGATTGTGTTTTTCCCAGTTATCTACTTTTCTTTTCCATAGCGCTGTTCCTGGACGTAGGCAGAACACCATAGTGGTGAAAGTTCCTGGGCATGACGACAGTCACAATGAAGATGGAGAGAGTGGCTCTGAGGCCAGTGATTCAGTTTCCAACAGCGGACAAATAGGAAGCCAAAGTATTGGAAACAACGTCACCCTTATTACGCTGAACTCTGAAGGTACGCTCATCTAACTGTAAGGCTACTTGAGCAGAGTAAGTGTGGTGGTGGAATGAACGGGAAGCTTCAGAGGTCATATCACAGCTCCAACGTGGAATTGATAGGCAGCACAACAAGCATCAGATAGGAGGGAATCAATCTGAATGAGTCATTTGATTGTTTCATTTTTGCAGGCAGAAGAGCTAATTTAAATTACTTGTAAAAGGTAGTCCCCAGTGTAGCAGTGTAGCTTTATACTTTAAACCCTCTAAATTAACAGATGCAACCTGCAGGGTTTCCTGTCACCAAGCTGAAATATTGTGTCAGGAAAATAAATGCCTTCTCTGGGAAATAAAATCTACTGGTACCATTTCTTCCAGTTATTTACTATGGTAGTCCACTTGTGTAATTTTTATGAATGTAAAATAGTTGTTTTAGCAATAGTAAACATTTTTTATGAGGAAATCCATCTTAAAAACAGTGTTAGCAGGATAGTGTGTAGTGTCAGTTTTCTGCAAATTGTTTAGATCTCATAGAGACTAAAATCAAATATAGTGAAATATAAATTTTAGATTAGCCTTATATTCTGTATTTTATATGGTTTGGAGATTTCAAAATGAATGTTAGTTTGCTAAAGTTTAACCATGAACATGATGCATGGGACACTGACTTTCAGGTGAAAACAGGATGTGATAAGTTGTTTTATGATCAGTTTGAAAGTGTTGGTTATTTTTTTTTCTTATATAGATGTAATTTTGAAGCCTAGACTTTAAAAGTAATTAGGGGAATTACTAAATCAAAAACATATTTATTCAATATTCACTTACGTGTTATTCTGGATATGGTAGTTCATATTTACATTCATGTACCAGAGAGGAGTAGGTTACCCCAGGAAGTTATTGCAGGGAAATGTACGTAAGAGGTTACCTTTCTACTTAAGAGGTAAATCCAGCGTCTCTTTTTGATCTCTAACATTGAAATGGAAGGACTCTATTTTAGGAGTGATTAAGTTTCTTTTTCTTCTGCATAATCTCTGGCCTCTGGAAAAAGCATGATGGGTGTGAGCAGTTTAGGATAAAATTAGTGACAGGGATTAGTTCAAGATAGCCTGCAACAGAACACTTAAAAGTGCATGTAAAGATTTCAGAACTGACTAAAAATAATCAATGGGATACTTTAAAACTTCAATGCTTAAAAAACTGGGGAAGGCAGTCTACTCAAAGTCTCATGCACCAAAGATTGTTTCTGAAAACGTTGCTCTAGGGCATCCAAGCCTAGGATACTTTGACCTTTATGGATTCACATGCATCATACACATATAGTAAAGAGCTTTTAGGTTCTGTCTTGTTTGTATGTGGTGAGATAGAGTTACTTCTGAAGGGCATTTAATTTTGGATCAATGAGGTATTAAAGGAGACTGAGGCTGGGGACCTCCTCTCAAAAAATACAGATTGGATTGCAGATAGTGCTGATATTTTCATGTGAGAATACATATAAAACATGCTGGTTTTGAAACCTGCTAATATTTCATACAGCTTTGTCAGCTCTGCCAGGAACAAAGTTTCTAGTATGAGGAAGGTATTTGTTGTATAATGTCCTTTTTGGCTTGGTTATTTGACACAGATTTGCACAGACAAATGTGATGTTGGCCTTCTGTGCTGTTGTTGTATATGTAAATTTTGAGGAAACAGGTGATCCATTATTGTCTTCAGATCTGATTTCCATCAGACCTTTAGAACACTCATCCATTAAAAATCTCTGAGATTGATGAATGCTTTGAGAATCAGATTAGTAATCCCCCACGCCTACCTCTTCTTGCCCTCAAGAAGATGAGAGGACTGCTTGCACAGAAGGAATGCTAAGCAAACTAGCCTGCAATATGTTGCAGAAAGTAAATTATTAATAAAGGAAGTGATGAAGAATAGGTCTGTTGTGCAGGCTCGTTTTCTTCAGCATTAAAAGGCAAAAGTTACAGCACCCATCAGCTTGCTTTCATAGTCTGAAAGAATTCTGAGTGACTGAATTTCTCAAAGGAATCTTGATTGATTGTAAAATATGAGGGGCTGATAATAGCAGGCTTCAGCTCTTACTCACTGAAATTAAACAAGGGGCTTTCAGCATGACTCCTATCAGTCATCTTGTGTCTAGAAAGCAGAATTGGACTGTGTTTATAGTTGGGCGTGAGCTGACTTTGGATATGGCATTGACGGGGGGTATATTCAGAATTTAGTTAATAGATTTATATAAAGGTATTGCTTTCTCTCTGCTGGCTGATTTCGAAGAGTATTTAATCACATCTGGTATTTAAAAAAAATAAATTAGTGTTACTGCCTTTCTATTGGTTAAAAATAATTATATGGAAGCATGGAGCCCATTTCCCACTTCCAGTAATAATCTAGAATTATTATGGGGTCTTCTGCTGACTGGCCACTGTAAGCATTTTATTCAGTCTTCAGTTGCATATTACTCTCTTTTTATGCACAGTAAGTACGTGTTCTCTCTTTTCTTTGAGGAACAGTTACTTGATTCTTTTGCTTTTCAGAAAACTGAAAATGCCCATCCATTTCACAAATGCAGTTAATGGTCTGCAAAGTGTTCATAGTATTACGATACTTAATCTCTAATTTTTGTGAAATTTTGTGCCTCTCCCCCTAACTTTCACTTCAGAATAATGATAGCAGAAATATCCACACCTGGTATATTCACTGGACTACAGTTCTAAAAGTATGTTCATGAAGTAATTGCACAATTAAAGATAGAACCCAGCAAGAATAGAATTAATCAGTACTGAATTACCAGTGTGAAATCAAATTAGGCTAGAAGGCTGACTAGTGACTTACCATTTTTATTAATGTCATATTTTTGGTGTAGAAAATGCCAAGTGTATCCTTATTTGGCCAACTAAGAAATATTAGGGTTTTTAATTTAATTTGTAATTTTGCCCTATAGATATTATTAGTCTGCTATTGTTTTGAAAGCATATGTTAGTGTATGCCTGTTCTGCTCTAGCTTTTTTGCATCCCAAGTGGATCTTACAGAGAAATGAGAGACAAGCAGTTGGCATGGATGTATAAATAGTAGTGTAAGATTATAACAGTGTGCTTTACATTTAAAATTACTTTTCTGCGTATGGGAGGATGATTTAATACTAAGATCAAAGCTGAAAACTCTGTTTTACCAGACTTCTCTTTAATAAGAGAAGTTTCTTCCTCCAGAAACACGGAAAGAATTGAATACCACTGATCCTCTCAGGATTTAAATGGGGAAGGGACATCAAGTTAAAATTGATTCACTTTGAATCTTTGGTTTCTGGAATTCTGGATTTGAGCCTTAATTTAAATCCTAAGTAAAAAAATACAAACTTCTCTTATTGTACTGAAACAAGGTACTGAATGAAGAAGCCCAAGTGAGACCCACTACTGTATTCATGTTTGCATGAAGTGAAAAAACAGAAAGGTCTTACACC
This sequence comes from Melopsittacus undulatus, assembly GCF_012275295.1. Taxonomy (NCBI): domain Eukaryota; kingdom Metazoa; phylum Chordata; class Aves; order Psittaciformes; family Psittaculidae; genus Melopsittacus; species Melopsittacus undulatus. The sequence goes on from NC_047557.1 coordinate 100,771,940, forward strand.
AGCAAACACAGAATCTACCAAACAAATCTATGTCCAAGCTGCTTTAGTCTGGTGATTTAAACTGTTCAAGCAGTGCTAAAATGTTAATTGTAAGCCTTGTGTTACAGTGATGTGGTTTAAACCAATCCTCACAGCTTGCGTGGTTTAAAACTCAGTCTCCCGCAGCATCACGCACACAATCATCCCCCCCTCCCAGAGGGATGGGGAGGAGAACTGAAAGAATGCAACTACCACAGGTTGAGATAAGAACAGTCCAGTAACTCAGGTGTAACACATCACTACTGCTACCACTGATAAAAACAATGATAGAGGAAATAAACAAGGAGAGAGAATACGATACCACCCACTGAAACGAGCCCAACCTGGAAGAGAGCTAACTCCAGCCCCTTCCAGCCAACTCCTAATTACCTCCCCGAGCATGACATGCTGTGGTATGGAATACCTCCTTGGCCAGCTTGGGTTGGGTGACCTATCTCTGCTTCATTCTGGTTTCCCCTCCTTCCCTGGCAGAGCATGAGGCTCTGAAAAGGCCTTGGACAGACCAAACATTTGAGCAGTAACTCAAAACATACTTGCTATCAGCAACCATTCCCAGCCCGAAAGTCAAAACACAGCACTGCACCAGCCACCAAGAAGGAGAAAAAATGACTGCTACTGCTGAACCCAGGACATACAGTTATACAAACACAAAACCTGTAAGATCTAATTGACTTGAGCATCTCCCATCTCTTTTTTTCTTTTTTGATGTAGGAAAAAATCCCTTTCTAGTATTTTCAATACAATATATTAATGATGTTAAAATGGTCCTCACTTTAACCAAGAGCCATTGTTTCAAACCAGAGATCTCTTTGTTGTATAATCATCTTTGTTATAATCTTAGCTAAGAAGTTCTGATTTGGAAGAGCTTTTGGAGAGCACCTATGACAGTTGTGAAACTCCTCACTCACAGTGCATGGAACTAAATAAACCTGGTTAAACTTTCTGTTTTCTCTTTCTCTCTGTCTTTTGAAACATCACAGCTTAGGTGTCTCCTGTGTTGTAGCAGGAATGCAGTGAAGCAGGTTACATCCGGAAGCTTGGTTTTGTCTTCATGTAAACTTCTTTCTAATGTGTAGCTTTTCGGAATTGGGAGTACCCAGCTGTACCCATATTTTAGTATTCTTTTGTGTAGTTGTTTTGCCCTGAATGTCTGTGTTAAGAGAAATGTTTTCTGGAGGAAGGAAACCACCAAACATGAGTTACAGCATGACCTGTCAAACTTTCAAACAAAGCATTTTACTGAGCAAGAATCTAAGAGTTTGGTTAGTGTCTGCTTTTCTGAAAGGTTTTGGTAGATGAGAACAACATAAATATAATAGAAAGTAATGTTTTTCTTGTGTTCTCCTGAGGCACTCTATGCTTTTTCTGTAGATTAAATGAATGCTATGTCTGTATAATGAAACCCATGTTTAAAAGGAGAGGGAACTTGTTTGTTGTTCACCCTATCCTCTCCAGTGGGGATTACACATCTTTCTCATTTGATGGAATAAGAAAGAAACATTTATCACTGAGAGGTGCTTATAGTAAATGTCAACATTTGGTAGATGTTGGCTTTTTTAGTTTCAGAAGTCCAGGTAATTTTGACATGAATGTGTTCTTATCGTAAGTTTTGGAGTACAGCATATTCTAAGTTTAAACCAACTTGTGCTTTTTCCTCATCTTGAACTTTCTAAGTAGGCTTAAAATTGATGAACAACTGATTTAATGAAGAACACTTTAAAACCATCATTATTTAGGCTTGGTGTCTATGTACACATTATTTTTGTAATGAACTGTTGCACATCTTCAGGAACTGTTACAAAACCTGTGTTTGTCCACTTATTTTGCCCATTTGAAGGATTTAATTGCTTGGTGTGTTAAATGGTTTATAATGCAATGGCTTTTATTCCTCTGTTCAGCTGTGATTGGGACAGGGTTGATACTTGTCTTAGGTGTATTGAGGCTGGGAAGAACTGAGACTTAAATGTCATGAGCACCCTCCAGCTTTGTACAGTTCACTGTTCTGTGCAAGCAGATGGCACAGGAAGAGATGTAATTAATTTCAGTCATGTGGTTTTGGATTGTGATAGCTGTAAAACTTTATATACTAAACACTTTGAAATTTAATTTAGTTTTTTAATAGCTGCATGGGAGTTTGTGCTAAGTGGCACAGTGGCACATTTCTGTTTCCGTCTTCACTTGTCAGATATTGTTCTTCTTACAATTTCAGGGTCGGTAATAGAAGGAAAAGCTTAGACTGTTAAGTTATTTTGAGGAAACCATTTTCCTGTGCTTTCCAGAACTTTTGTACATTTGTAAAGGTCTGTAGCCTCTGAACTGGGGTTCACTAATCTAAAATGTTTACAGCTGATATTTAGTGACTTTATCGCACGGAACTTAGTTTGTAAATCTATTCTTTAGGCCTTCATGTCTCTGGTGCTCGTTAGTTATGTGGTATATTAGTTATGTTCAGGACAACTTTCATCCAAACATTATTGAGTTCTTTTGGGTTTTGCCTTCCACTGCAAAAAATAATACTGTGAAGAACATTAGATCCACACTAGTTTTGAATGACAGAAGTTTTAAAGCTATGATATTAAGTACCTATATTGTTTTCTGACTTTAATGAATTCTTCCGTAGTGGTATGTGGCTGTAATCCTGTCAAGGGTTGGTTTTCAATTGACTAAGCTATATCTTGGCAGCTGTACACACTTCCATGCTGACCACAAATCTGTTAGAAAATATTCTGACATTCTCAAATGTATTTGTCTAAACTTTTTAACTGAAGAGTTTTAGCATTAGATGAAGGAAAGCAAGTTGCAGTAACTATGAAGAGCTAAGTTTCAGTAAGAAGGGTGTACATATTTTCAAATGATGGATGCTTAAAAGGAACCTTTTACGTTCTTAACAGATAACATCTGAGATGAAAACAACACTCTTCTGTCCAGGCTCCAGTTACCTCCCCTCTTATTTACTGTTATTTGACGTTATATTTAGAAAGCTATTAGAAGTATGATTTTCCAAACTCGTCATTTTAACCCCATAATCTCCCACTTGCATTACTTATCTCTGTGGCACTCTCATTATGAAGGAATACGTGTCCTATGCCATATGGGGTTGCTCTGACTTCCTCAGCCATAGGTGAGGGATTGCCTTGCTTGTAATGTTTTCCCCAGGATCTTTATGCTGTTTTCTGCTTACTTGGGAGGATAACTGTCTGTCATACTTGCTCCTAAAATTGTATTTTCTCATTGTGTTTGTATAAAATTAAAGCCATAGTTAGGGTACCTTTCTTCTAAGACACTTTCTTTTAGATACTGTTCTTAGTGATGCCTTCCATTTCAATGTGTGTTGACATCTGCCTCTAATCTGCCTGTTGTCTCTTGCCTTGTGTTGTAAAATTGCTGGGTAAGGATCTTTTTCTGTACTTAGTACCTTCAGCAACCCTTGGTTCTGATGTAAGAGTGGTTACACTCCTGGGTTTATAGGAAATGGTCAAAAAGTGTGGCTGTTACTTATTTGTGTTTTCTCATTTGGTTAAACTGCTTGGAATTCATGTAGAAAAGATCGTGCTTCAGTCATAAAGAACTCTTTCTTGCCAAGTCTGGAGCTTGCAGTAAATAATAGTTCCAGAATTTTGCATTGTTAAGTACTGTTTTACTAAGAAATGCATAAAACTAGGAGAAAGCAAAGAATAGATAATACCCAAAAGTAATTAATAATCATTTTGATAGATTAGTTTTGCTGTGATCAGGCAGTTTCGTGCATCCTCTGAGGTGTTGACTTTCATTTTGAAAAAACTTTGCAAGAACTTTGCTCTTCAAAATTTCACATTAGAATATGGGTAAAACCAGAATTTAGTTTTTTTAGTGCAGCTTATATACAGGATAAATACTAACTTAAGCAGCTGCTTCAGTTTAGCTTGACAAAGCTCAAATGTTGAATACTTTGAATACAGTTCAACTAATGAATAAGCCATCAAAGGCACTGTGATCATTCTGTTCTTGCACACTTCTGTAGGAGATCTGATGGAAGCATTATTTTGCTTAATATTAGGTATTTCTTTCAAGAGACAAGGGGCTTCAAGATGTAAGGAATATTATAAAAATACCGTTCTTACACATATTCAGTATATGGTAGCATTTAAAGTATTTAATCTGTGACTTATTGTACAAACAAGAGGAGCATCTGTTCCTAAAACATTAATGCACATTGTGTTATCCTTTTAAAGTTTCACAATAGAGTTACTGTCCTATTTTCAATATAGAAGAAAAAAAAAAGCCAGACCTCTCATCTTTGTGGTCTAAGAATGTCCCATTCAGCATTACTGTGTTGCTTTAAAAGCAGATATTTTTAAAAATGTCTATGCCAAAGCCAAGACTTTGAAATTATGAAGAAAGAAACACACTGTCCTTAGTACAAGTACATCCCAAGTATGTGAAATGCTCTTGAATACAGCTCCATGAAAGCTGTTTTTAAGTGATACAAATAAAATGGCAAGATCCTCTGACTTGGAATTGGTTCAGTGAACTTTGCACTTGATACACGATGTTGGAACCAATTAAGATAGTTTTGTATCATATCTGCTTTCCCTGCATTCCTTTTACTTCATTTTAAGACTAAAAACATAGAACTCGAAATGTAAATATGTATTTTTTGAGAAGATAAGGTAATAACGATCTACATAGTGTGTTAATTAAAGGATGAATGATATTTTTCCAAAGAAGATTGTTTAGTCACATATTGTCTCTTCAACTTTGCATCTGAAACAGTCATTTTACAATAATAGTATTAAATTGTGCTCAGGATTTGCTTTCCAAATGTGAATCCAAGCACCTATTTGTATGTGGCCCAGATTTATCCATCCACAAGATTTTCCAGTTCACTCTAAGATCAAATCTCACATGTTATATGATGATTTGCAGCACTTTGCTTTTCCTGCCAAGCTCCTTATGACCAGATACAGACAGCGAGAATGAACTTTTAAATGGAAATTGTACCTGAAAAAAATACTGTATGTATCTGATGTGAAGACAATGATGAGACTTCAAGAGCTTCAGTGACTTGTTAAAGCCAGAGGGAGCTACAGAAATTGATGTGTTTTATTTTTGTAAGCACTGGGAGTAAACAAATGAAGGACAGTTTCTTCCAGGTATCTGTCACAGTGATGTTTGGAATTAGCAATTTGGTCCACTGTGTAAAGATAACTATAGCAAAGAGGCAGTAAACAAGAAAGTGGGCCAACCCCAAATTAGAAATCTGTTTTTTTCTGACATGAAACACCATTTTCTAAGGTTTTTGAAATCCCCATACTCTAATTTTCTCAACTTTATCTGAATTTTTTTTAGTGGATCATTTTAAATTACAGATGATCACGTAGTCCTCATTTTCTGCTTCTGTTGAATACATTCCTTGGCCTTTCATGGGTCATAAAGTAAGTGAATTTCCTCATTTTGTCTCATGGTTTTAGCCACGTACCAAAGCTCAAGCCTTATTTTTAAGCAAGTAATCTCACATTATGCTGAGACTTCTGTGCACACCATAGTATTTGCTGAGACAAGTTTGCTTTGGTACTGCATGCCCATGTATGGCTTTTTGCCCTATGTGTTGTCCGTCAGACAGCTGAAGAAACCATGAGTGCAGGATATGTATCCAAAGTGTCTTGGATAGTGTGATGGAGTGTGATGGTCCCCTAACCACAGGGGCTTAGAAGTTAACTGGAACTGTGTTTCTGTTCGCCCCATCCTTTGTGCCATATACAAGATTACACCTGGAGCATGCGGTTCTTCAGGCTGTCTCTTTTTATTTAATATATTGCAAATTAAACCTTTTTCTCCCCTTAGAATAGTCAGGCAAAAAACTCCAGTTCTGTGTTGGTGTCTGATGTTCATGGATATGTGTGTGGATGTTGTAAGCTTCCTTTGGCCAGGATGCCTTAACTGCTTTTTATGGTGGGAGAAGGTTTTGTTGAACGTAGCTTTGAACTAGTTCTTGAGCCAGTTTTAGCACCAGCTTTAGATCAGGTTGCTAGATTTGTAGGTTAACATACAGCATGGTTATCACTCTGCTCCTTACGTTTGATGATGGTCAGTTAATGGAGTCAGTAGTCTGTAGTCTTCGGGCACTACCCCTGTTAACCTCTGAAGGGGCAAAGGACTCTGTCTAATTGACAGGCATTCATTTAAAAAGATGATGGTAAATCTTCTACACATCACCCAAAATATTGTTTAATTTTTCTAGAAATGGGTGTTCATTTTTGTAGGCCAGGATTTGGGGGGTTTGGGTTTGTTTCTTTTCTTTTCAAGGGTAAGTCACCTTTCTGTCATTGTTCTCTAGCTATGTTGTTTTTCTCTGCTGGAAACACCAGATTTGCCCTCAGCCTTGTTAATAAAATAAACTACTTGGAATAATGCAAATTATTAATTCAAGTGTTTATATGGGCAGGTGTTTCCTTTTGTTTTCCCTTCTTAAAGGAGTCACTAATAGCACCTGTTGAGAGAGCAGAGCCTGGCTTTCCTTCTGTCTTGCTGTTAATGCTCACATATCAGAATAGGGACTGTATCCCAGTGGAAAAATGTGAGTAACAGTCATGTGTCTGTCATCCCCCTGGGCAGGAAACCATTCACATGTCCAGAATGAGTCTGAAAGCTGTGGCAGCTCTTGTCTAGTTTTTGTTCTCTTGACATAGTTTTTGTTGATACTACCCTTCAAGCTTCCATAGAAAGGCTTGTTTGCATAGCAACCCAGCCACCTCTCCTCTCATGTGTCCCTGCTGGAGCAGAGGATTGGTCAGCTGTGTGGTGAGATAAAAGAAACGGACTTAATACAGTAAAAAAGATTTGAAAACAGCATTGAAAGGTGGACTACTTCTGGATGGAGATAAAGGCAAATTTTCTGACCTTAAAAAAAGCATTAATCTGGCACTGAAGTGAGCTTCTGCATACAGAGAAGAAATTAGACAAAAATGTCAGGACTTGTAACAGGGAAGTAGAAATGATCAAGAGCCACTTCTCTGGTGATATAATATTAGGTGTAAAGAAAGGCAAAGAAGTACCTTTCCACATAGCACTCAAAATGCATTCAAAATGCAGCAAGGCCATTAGGAAGATGAATTAGAGAAAAATACTTCAGGGCAAAACAAGAAAGGTGTGTGATTAACTGAGTTACAGATGAACATATGCGTTATGCCTCATTGTGTGTTCTTCAACTGCATTCTTCCTCCCCAGTGCTTCACATGGTGGTTGTGTTCTGGTTGCGTTTAAGAACAGAAGCAGCTCTGTGTGGTTGTGCTGTGCCTAGTTGAGTCCTGACTCTGTATCTGCCTATTAGAGTGTATTTCCTAAACAACCTGACTCATCTAGGTTCTATCTAGATAATGTATAATGCCTGATAATACATGTAAAGAACCATTTCGTTGAGCATAAGAGGCTGTTTGAGTGTATGGAACTTCAAGTAATGAAGCTTTAATCAATAATATTAATGTACTTAATTATTCAGAGAGAACTTCAATCAAATTCTTTCTGTCTCTCTCCTTACTCAGTCTTTCTCCTGCACCAGTTGTTCAGAGCAGTTCTGCCTTAATCATAACGTAGCCCTATATTTCCTCTTTTCATCAGGTTTCTGGTGTGCCATCCTCATAGTATTTGCTCTATGCAGAGTGCTAGGTATGTTGGCAGGCTGGTAGGAATTATTCTTATACGTGGTAAGGAATAGTTTAGCTTTTGTCCCCTCAAGTAGCTGCAGCAAGGCAGAGTCACAGTTAACTTTAGTCATGTAAGTTCCACTTCATTCAAAATGATTATAAAGCAGATTCCCTTTCGGTGGAAGCTTTTAGAACACGAGGAAAATGCAAGAGATAATTTAATGTGGGGCTTGTCTTCATAGGTCAGAATAACAAGATAGTGTCTTTTTTTCCAGGCTGTTAGCAATAAAAGAACAGTTTCATGTGGCAGAAACAGTATGTTCTGGACTTCATGCCAGTGAAGAGGAGGGGAGAAAAAAATATTATTTAGCAAATCTAAAAGAATCTTTATAATTTGTATAGGTTGATAACATTTATTAAACAAGCCTGCAAGTCAAAGGTGGTCCATAAGTAGCAACAGCTCTTACATCCGATAGTAGCTGTGAACTGGAAGTAAGGTGTTGCTAGGGTATAGAATTATTTACTCAGACTTCCTAGAATTTCTTTGCCAAACTTCCACATTTATGTCGAGATATTTTTGCTTTGACAGCTCTTCCCAGATTTTTATAAAACAGTCAATTTATCTTCAGGAACAGACTGTTGTTTTCCCTGATAATGTTAACCAGACTTGTGGTGAGGCCAGACACAGTGGCATTCCAAACAAGTCATAATTAATCCAAACCACCTTATTTTTCAGATGGCACCTGGTACTGCGAACAGAAAGCAGCCAGTGTGCCCTGTTATATAGTTTAGGATAAAAAGGTTCAAATAAAATACGTATTTAAAAATTGCAAGTGTATAAAAATATATTCTGAACAGAGCATTAAGTTCTGATTTCAACAGAAAAGTTTGAGGGACTAGCTGCCATATGCATCAGCAATAAATATATTTCCTTACAAGTTATTGTAGTGGATAAACTGATATTTATAAAGATATCAGTATTGCATAATCTAACATTTGCTTCATACTGTTTTTAAGCTTCGCCGTAAACTTACATCTGACATGTGGTATGACTCAATCCAAAGGTCATGTTGAAAAGTGTTTTTTAGTGTTTTAGTCGCTTTTATGTTATGTTTTATTGCATACTTTTGGCTTGTACTCTGGTGAAACGCAGGCTCCTTAACCTGTGCCAGTATTGGGAAATAAAGATGCTGCTTGCGGGAGGTCATGTTAAATGTGCAAAGGATATGCTCATCTGTCTGAACTCTCGTCGTCCCATTTCGTGACTAGAAGGATTATGGAAAACAAGGATTTGTGACTCTGTATATACTGTGAAACTTACTTTAAAGGCATTTATTGGAAGATAAATCATGTAATTACTTTTCTGCATTTTTATCATTCTGAAGGTGTGTGAAACAACAATGAAACATGATAAAGCTCTAGTATGAGAGGACTAAGTGACTCCTGTCAGGAAACATTGTTTTACTCCACAAACTTGAGCAAACATAGAAATCAAATCCAAATGGTCGGCGTCAGTGAGCATTGAAATAGGACTGGAATGTTGTTCTATCCAGTTCCTGTAGCATTGTCAAGATTTGTACTGGGAATTCTGTTTTTTATCTGTGGGAATTCTGTTTTTTATCTGGAATGAGAGTCTCATCCCAGGTCCTGTGTTGTGTCCATCACTTCCGCAGCAATTGGTCATCCTTCTGAACTCCAGTTCTAGTTTCTGGTTAGTCTGGAAGCCACCAACTTTTGGCATTATATGCAAGAATTGGTTTCAACTGAGGGCTTAGTATTCTTCTTAAAAAGAATAGTTCTTTTTCCTGCCAAGCTGAGTGACTGGGGGGACAGAAGTCAAAAAAGTTATTTACATATAA